>NC_140176.1:7820333-8013701 GCF_963971535.1 Notolepis coatsorum
TTGGTTTATTACAAGCATTATTAACGTGGCTATGATTCAAGCGGTTTGTAAAAAAAACATCTTTAAATTTTTTTTTATAAGTATACAGTATCATAACTACATCTTTGATGTTTATAGCAAACCAACCCGTTTGTAAATCCGTCAATATTTCAGCGAGTTATGAGTATTTTTGTCTGTGCAGCTCACTCACTCTCACTCAAGGCTAACTGGAGCAAGATGGCGGCGGTTCAGTGACCCCGTCGGCGCTGGCCATAAGAAGTGTATATCGACGATAATTATCGATATCGAGTTATATGAAAATAATTTTATTATTTTATCACAATAACGTTTTTGGCCATATCGCCCAGCCCTAGCATAGCCTACATATAGGCCTTTATCGGCTACAACTATGCAACAGTGACTTGCGCATGGCACAGACACGGAGCCCTGCAAAGCCTGCATACAGTAAACTAACTTGATCGTTAATCTAACTGTTGTCCTTGTATCTTTAGTAGGGCTGTCTTAAATACTTCGAAGCTTCGTTCGATGGCACAAGCTTCGAACATAAAGAAAAAATCGAAGAAAAAAACAAAACAAAAAAGGAAAGTAACCCAGCTCAGCACTGCCCAAATTATATCATCACTATTGCCTGTTTGAAGGATATCATCCTCAAACACATAATACACCTACATGCCTTGTAGAATTCCACACATAAGAAAGAAAGATACTGGGATGAATAAACAAAATAGGAAATAAATTGTAGAAATGCATGCAATACATAAATAAATATGAATCTCCATATATGAAATAGAACATTTAGATAAGGTGCTACTGAGATGTTTTGGTGAGTTCTTTGTTTTTTTGTGGAAGTAGCCCTTCTTAAAAATGCATGAACATTCACTGATAATTGGTCTGTAGTGGAGTCTACAAGGTCTACATTGCCGGAACATGTAGAATCCGGACCTTGTAGACTGACATAATTCTGTGCATAGTTTAGTCTACACAGGCCATATTTCATTCATCTTAAACATTCTTGATTTGGGGGATTGGTAGTTCCCATGAAATCTGCAGTTGTTCAAACGACAACAGCGATCCACCTTGAATTAAATCACACAGCCGAGTGAAACCTTGTTGCCAGTCACGAAAGGGGCTACTTAATTCATTAATCCAATCCACTTTATTTATAGAGCACATTTAAAAACAACAAAGTTTACCAAAGTGCTGTACAAGTCCCACAACATAAGATTAAAAAAAATATATATATTAAAAAAAAATTATTAAAAAAATGTTTTTTTTTAAGCTTCGAATTAAAATCGAAGCTCTGCCCCGAAGCTTCGATTGCCAAAAAAAGCTTCGAAGGTCAGCCCTAGAGATAAGAGATATCTCATAATGGCGAAGAGCGAGACGCGATGGCCAGTATGATATATAAGTTACGTACATTACTATTACATTACTTGCAGTGCATCGTTGGGGATTAATGACAAAAGCAATAATGATTAATATATTAAAATTGTTTATTGAAATGCGGGACATTGAAATGTTTAAGATATTGCTCACCAATGCCATCAACAAGACTTTCGTCAGCAAGGTAGCAGAATATTGTTGAGTGAAAACACTCTGGGCTGCCAAGTAGGCCTGCGGGAGTGCAGGAGGCACCAAGTGTGTAGACGGTCCCGTTCGTCTCCTCGTCTCCAGCATCTCTTATGCCGCTCGATGTCTTGCCTTGGCGATAAGCAGGCCCCTCGGGATGATGGCGTCCTGCCAATAGTTAGTAAGGGTCATGCCATGGAGTAGGATACGAGTCTCTCTCTGCTTCAGGCGAGAATGAGTCTCTTGACTCCATCGTTGTAGCTACGAAAGCTGATGTATATCCACTAGGGACAGGGTGAACTGTAACCTCTGGAGCTGCAGGTCTCTAAGTTACCAAAGTAGCTATGTATCAAAGTCAAGTTAGACCGCGCTCTCAGTATCTGACACTGGGTGCTGAAATCCCAAACATTATGAAGAAGAAAGTCGAAGGCCGGACCAGCACTCTCAGATTTAAAAAAAAAAATTCTAATGGCAGCCTATAATAGTACAGACATGTTTCGGAACAGGTGTTCCATCTTCAGTGTAATAGGCTAGCAGTGATGGCTTGTAAAAATGGGAGCTATATACCATGTGGGCAGGAAGTGACATCATAGAGGTGAGCTTGGGAATGCTAGTCAACTTTGACCTCCAGAGTAAGGACTTGATAATGTAGCATGTTGAAAACAAATATATTCTTTCTTAAGGGTGTACTGTATCTCTCTATTTCTCCTAATGCAATCTTATTGTTTATGGGACTTGTTAGTCTACAATGCACTCTAGAGGGGGAGACAGGTTACTATATTCATTTGATTAATGGAACTGTAACAAAGGGAATGAATGAAAAATATTTGTTATCCTGTTTCCTACAAGAGACTTTTATTATCATGAGTATATTATCATTACTATTATTTTACGAATGGTGGAAAGTTTTCCTTCTGTTGTTGTTGTTGTTTGCTTATAGAATTTTGTGTTTGCTATTGGCTTATTTAAGTTTCTGGTATATATTTGTTTTCAACATGCTATGTCGATACTCTTATCGGTTCTTTTAGATTATTATTATTTAAAAAAAGTTATACATTTATTATTTGAACGGCTTAAGGCTATATCTGTACTTGATGTTTGTTTGTTGTGTTGCATATTTGAAATAAACTTCAATCAAATCAAACCCCCCCCCCCCTCTTAAAAACAAAAACCTGTGTTTAACCTAGCCATCTATAAAACATCATGCTAAAACTGTGAAACAAATGTCCTACTCCCCTAAAGAAAGAAATACATATCAAACATGACTCCGTTATCCAATAGTGCTGCTGCTTTTTATTTTGTTAAAATCTTTTAGTTAATAAGACTAAAAGACTACAATATGACTACAACGATTTCATGACGGCTTCCTGTCCTCGCAGGAAGTGCGTCGGATACCTAACTTAACGTTACATTTTCAACAACAGAACAGATTGCTGCTAATTAAACACTTAATGGAAACGGAGTAACGTTAATGTTATGTCGAGTTCATACGTGTAGTGTAGTATGAACTCGTCATTGTGCGTTACTCCGTTTCAAGTGTTGCTGCCACCGTTCGCGTCGCAGATGGATGGTACACTCTGTTAGCTCCGTAGCTAATCCGCTCCGTTGCGTCGCAGATGGATGGTGAATGAATGAATGAAAATTGTCAGATTGCAGAATGGGTACAATACAGTACGGCTCAATACACACAATTGATAAGGGGATGCAGACCAGAGAAAGACTTTCGTCTTGTTTACATCAGGGTCCCCCATTTTCAATTCATAGTGGAACACTCTGTTAGCTCCGTAGCTAATCCGCGTCAACAAGAGGGGGACGGGGGGGACGGGACGCAGAACAATTATTTTCACTCGCACGAATGTTCCCAATTATATTTTGATGTCGCACAGATACAATTTCGTTGCAATTTCGAGCCCTGTGATGTGATCTGTTTAGGTCTCCTAATGTGATCTGTTTAAGTCTCCTGATGTGATCTGTTTAGGTCTCCTGGTGTGATCTGTTTAGGTCTCCTGCTGTGATCTGTTTAGGTCTCCTGGTGTGATCTGTTTAGGTCTCCTGCTGTGATCTGTTTAGGTCTCCTGATGTGATCTGTTTAGATCTCACGTGAGGTAGGGGTGCACTGATATATCGGTCGCGTATCGATACCAGCCGATATGTACCTTGTTGACTACAATCGGCTTATTGGCTGATAAGATACAATTTACCGATGGCAGTGGGCGATAATTATTTGTCAATTTCAGTAGCGTACCGTGGGGTTTCAGTCAAGGCCTTCAGTTATGAACTGCACAACCCCCCCCCCCCACACACACACGCAAAATTTCTCATGTGGGTACCGTTACAGCCAACACAACCACATACAAAATACACGATCACGCACTATACTATATGCGCTACTGCATCAACGTTATGATTAATGAAGGCATTCATTTTGTGGCATTAACGTTACATATATATTACTATTGCTAATTTGCTATTGATAAATCTAGGTGTCATTAGACTAGAATAAGTCAAATTAACTTACTGTCTCAGAAAAGTCCGAGTTGTTTTGAGTCTCGAGTAGAGCAATGGCGGACTTTCAGGAAGTGAAAAAGCAAATAAACGCTTCCGATTGGTGGTAAGAACAGCAGAGGTGGGTGCAAGCGGTGTGACGTAATTGGCAGAATCGACTGTCAATCAAAATGTACGAAATTTGTGTCTCGTCAATCTGAACAGAACTTTGAACAGAACACTAAAACCCTGCTTACTCCTTTACTCCTGTAAACTTTCGGCTTAAGGGTTCTCCATTTTCAATTGAATACATTTTTTATTATTATTAAGTATTAAAAAATATATATATTTAAATGTGCCAGGACACAAATAACTAAATATCGGTATCGGCCGATTGTGTTATTTGAACAATCGATATCGGCCGAGAATTTTCATATCGGTGCATCTCTCTGAGGTTATGAATTAACGGGCGCAGGTTCTTGTAAATCTTTTTGATGAACTAAGGCTGCAGACTACAGCTCCCCGTCATGTGTATTGACAAGTTGCTATAGTCGCCAGCAGTACTTCAGAGGCGAGTGAGAATAAAAGTGAATAAAATAAATCACATTTATTTTCAAGAATCGGCACCAACCGTGTGAGTAAATTCATAACCTCACGCACCAGGAGACCTAAACAGATGTCTACGTTGCAAGACAATGAACTGACCATAAACAGGAACGTCTACCAGCTAACGTTATATATATCTTGTATATATAATGTCTTTCTCTGTAAGAGTAAGCAGTCCCTGTCCCCTCCTTTTATGTCTCTCTCTCTGTAAGAGTAAGTAGTCCCTGTCCTAGGGCTGGGCGATATAACGATAACGATAAATATCGCAACATATTTTAATAATCGATATTGAATATCAAAATAATTTATTTTTGAAAAATCGTGTTTTTTTTATTTTTTTATATAATATTATTATTATTTAGAAAACAGTAATCCAATGGCTGGTATTGATAATATACTACTAACTACTGCACGCTCGGAGCTAACCGGAGCTAACACTAAAGCTAATATAATGACTTCCTTTCTGGGGGGTTTCAAAATAAAAGAGCGACGTCTATAGCAGCGGAATACGTTTATTTTGTACATTATCTAACGTTAACACAAACCTAAACTAACTTTAGGTTAGTTGTAACGTTAGTTTAGGTTCGTGTTAATGTTAGATAATGTACAAAATAAACGTATTCCGCTGCTATAGACGTCTCTCTTTTATTTTGAAACCCCCCAGAAAGGAAGTCATTATATTAGCTTTAGTGTTAGCTCCGGTTAGCTCCGAGCGTGCAATAGTTAGTAGTATATTATCAATACCAGCCATTGGATTACTGTTTTCTAAATTGGGGAGGCTTTTAATCGTCAAGGTAAGAGGATTTTAAGTCATGGTATCCATAAACTTCAATCGGTTCGGATCCTTTGAATGAATGAGAATGTAAACAAACACGGCTTCCATGTAGAAATCACTGACTGCGCTCAGAGAGGAGTCGTTTGGCAAAAAATTGTTCAGAGTATATCTGCTTAGAAAACGTAATTGTCGAATTCAATTAATTTTTATTTCTCCATGTGGTAAATACACAGGTCACAACATGTTTACAGGAACGTTTTGGAGTTGTATTTGGAGTGTATTTGGTGACTGTAGGGCACTGGTCAGATGAGCTCAATGGTACACTGGTTGAAGAAACATGGCTTGGCTTCAAAACCAAATTTTCAACGATACTAAACAACATGGCCCCCCTAAGAACCACCAGGGTAAAAAATCGCGCTGAGCCGTGGATGCACGCTGAAATACTGACCGCTATGAAAACCAGAGACAAAAAATGCTAGAGTTTCGTAAAAGTCAGTCAAAGCTTAACATAAGCACGAGCAGTGAACTCCAAGCCCACGTGACTGAACTCAAACTGCAAAGAAACAGACTAAGAAATGATGTAAACTCCATGATCAAAACAGCAAAGAAAAAATTCATCAATGACAAAACCGAGGAAAACAAAAACAAACCGCGTGAACTTTGGAAATTACTCAATAACCAACTAGGCTGCAGTAAAAAACTTAAAACCAGATTCTCAAACATAAACATAAAGACGGACAACACGCTCATCACAGAAAAGCTGGATGTAGCCAATTACTTAAATAGTTTCTTCACAAACATAGCCACAACACTGGTAAACAAACTACCCTCCCACTCAGGGCATTATGGGGTAGAACACATAGTAGCTTACTACAAAAACCTAGGGGTCCACAAAGACGACTTCAAACTGGAAATGGTAACAACAGATGAGGTACTCAAAAAACTGAGCGCCCTCCAACCTAACAAGGCCACTGGCCATGACAACATCCCCTCCAAATTCCTCAGAGACTCAGCAGCCGCCATCACCCCAGTCATCACACACATAATAAACCTCTCTATAAAACAGGGACACGTCCCCAAGGACTTCAAAATTGCGAGAGTGACCCCTCTGCACAAAAAAGGCAGTAAATTAGACCCAGGCAACTACCGCCCTGTTTCTATCCTTACCTCCATCTCGAAAGTCATGGAAAAAATTGTATACGAACAGGTCGAAAAATACCTTGCGGAAAAAAATCGAATCTACGAATTCCAATCTGGCTTCAGAACATCCCACTCCACTGACACATGCCTTCTCTATTTAAACGACCACATCAAACAAGAGGTGGACGCGGGCAAATACTGCGGCATGGTCATGCTGGACCTACAAAAGGCCTTCGACACTGTCAATCACACCATTCTGATTGACAAGCTAAAAGCAATTGGTTTTGATAGTCTATCAGTGAGCTGGATGCAATCCTACCTGGAGGGGAGAGAGCAGATGGTGGAGGTAAACGGTACCCTATCCCCCCCCCTCACAGTAAACTGTGGTGTTCCACAAGGAAGCATACTAGGTCCGCTACTGTTCCTAATTTATGCAAATGACATGTCGTCAGCTTGTGACTGCAACTTGTTCCTGTTTGCGGACGACTCAGCCCTGCTGGTCTCTGACAAGAACAAATTACAGGTTGAAAAAACCCTCAGCTCAGAACTAAGCAAAATCTGCATATGGCTCGCTGATAACAAACTATCATTACACATGGGCAAAACAGAGTCCATTCTCTTCGGTTCAAATAACAAACTCAGCAAGACCGACGGCTTCTCAGTTACAGTGGGTGACAATATTGTCACAAGGAAAGAAGATATTACCTACCTGGGTTCCATCCTAGAGGCAAATCTTTCCTGTGACAAAATGGCATCCAATGTAATAAAAAAAGTCAACCAACGAACTCATTTCTTGTACCGGATCTCCTCACTGGTAAACAAGAATACCCTGAAGACTCTAGCAGGAGCACTCATTCAAGGGTACTACGACTATGCTTGCACCTCATGGTACCAAAGCACCTCAAAGGCGCTAAAAACAAAATTACAAACATCTCAAAACAAACTGGTCAGACTACTGCTTGACCTTACTCCTAGAACCCACCTCACCCCTGCCCACTTTGACAACCTAGGATGGCTTAGAGTAGACGACAGAGTACAGCAACTTGCAATGGGCCTGGTCTACAAGATACACTACACGACCAAGGTACCCATGTACATGACTAAATACTTCCCAAAGGTCAGTGAATACCACGATCACAACACCAGAGGGAGCTCCACAAATCATGTTAAACCCAGATTCGGCTCAAACAAGGGACTAAACACGTTTCGCAATTATGCCACATCAATGTGGAACGCCCTACCCAAAGCTGTAAAGGAATGTGAATCACTACCCACTTTCAAAAACACTCTCAAAAAACACCTAAGGGAGACTGCAACTCGAAACTGGCCCCTGTAAATGTCCGAACACAACCCCCGCCAATGTACAGTAAATTACCAAGTATGGTCTTGTCAATAATCCAATGTACAGTGTTGTTTGTACAGTTGTACAGTGTCCCCCACCCACCCCTCCTACCCCCCCCCCCCCCCACCCACCCAACCACCTCCAATGTACAGTCCAATGTACAGTCCCATAATCCAATGTACAGTGTTGTTTGTACAGTTATACAGTGTCCCCCACCCACCCCTCCTACCCAACCCCCCCCCCCCCACTCCTACCCAACACCCCCCCCCCCCCCCACTCCTACCCCCCCCCCCCCCCCCCCCCAACCACCTCCAATGTACAGTCCCACCCCCACCTACCCAATCCAATGTACAGTTTCTACGCCTAATGTATATACTCCTTTCTTTCTGGACTCTTTTTGTATCACAAATACAGTACTGTAATTGCAAATCTGGTATGTCATAAATGTATAGATGTAGCAGTACTGTCTATCTGTATGTCATGTATGTCATATATGTTACGATGAATTGGAAATGGGGGACCCTGGTGGAAACAAGACGAAAGTCTTTCTCTGGTCTGCATCCCCTTAACAATTGTATGTATTGAGCTGTACTGCACTGTACCCATTCTGCAATCTGTTAATAAAGTTTTTCATTCATTCATTCATTCACTGTAGGGAACATCAGGCTCTAAAACCCCCCCACTTCCAGTGATGAAGCTAAGCTACGCTAACGGAGCGACTGTTCCCTAAGCTAAATGCACGCACAGAGACAAAAAAGGTATGCATCTTCTTGTCTAACTCCAGGGAAGATGTTAAATAAGCTAATTTCCCAAAATGTTGGAGTTTTCCTTTAACACTATGACGACCGGAGCCCCGCGGCAATTTAGGCCTCAGAGGACAGAGGATTGTAAACAAACCTATGTACTTTCTAAGAGCTTTATATATCATTTATAGTATTGCTATCTGTCCATTCTCATTGTCACTTGAGTGCATAAACTGTGCCTTCATAATGGCTTAAAGAAAATAAAAATCCATCAGTTGGTTGTCATTTTATAGCGTCGTGAATATAAGGTATATCGCGCTTTTCGTCTAGGCTTTTCTATAGGAGGCTGCAAAAAAGGCTAAACGTTGGCGCCGTTATATCAAACGCCATTTCTGCTGTATATATACGAATGAAATAAAACAAACTGCGTAGCATCCGGACTATTACAGAGCATCTATGGATGAAATGGGGGCGGCGGGGAACGCCGATCAGTATTATTGATTAGCAATAGAGTGTGCGTTCCGGTAGCCAATGTCAGTAGTCTATCACGTTAGGTTATAAAACAATGTCCAATCCAGCTGTAATTTGGGGTAATATTATCCTACCGTCAGGCCATGTGATCGCCGGCAGCATTTCCTCACCAGTCATCGGATTCTGGTAGATCGATATGCACATTGGCTAATCATAAATCCCATTATTCCACGCTGGAAAAATCTTTCGGCAAGCTGATCAAAGATGGAGGGGCTTCGTTTGGAATCAAGGCTCTATGATCCACCCACAGGACTGTAAAAGCATTTTTTCTTTTTTATCCCATCAATGATACTGCAGTGGAGCGATGGCGCCCCTAAGCGGATCTGGCCGGTACTGCATGTTTCGAAAATCAAATGTGGAAAGATCCTGCTAGTGGATCGGGTACCTAATAAGCGTTATAAATATGGAATAAAACAATAACAACTCGTCACGAGTATACTCTTGGCTCTGGACCACAACGCATGGAATCAAAACATGTATATACTCGTGAACGGACGCCATAGTGTTAAGGCCTTAACCACTTAAGCCCGGTACAGGGCCGAGATTCATACACCATAAATCAATCAATACAGAATGTATGAATTAATGTTGCGTTTGCGGTCAAAGTGTATATTTTCAGCACTACGTTTGTTTACCAATGATTCTAAGTGTTATTAGTGAAATATGAGTTTATAGAAATCTCAGCGCATCGAGTCGGAAAAAGGCGCATATTGACGCGAGGACACGGCGCAACCTAACTTGAGTGTAGTCTTTTCAGAGAAGAGACTCAGGGCTTTCGATGGGCTTTAGAATTTCATAAAACTACACTTCCCAGCTCACGCCAGCCCCTGTCAATCATTTGACTTCTAGCTTTTTTTCTCTTTATTTTTGCGATCATATCTCACGGGTGGAACAAACCTGTCCTGTCAGGGGAGCCTGGTGGCACTAAATCCAGATTGAACTCTGCCATTGGAAAGAAGATTTGGCCCCATCCATAGATGTGTGACTTAGCATGTGTCCGGATTGGCAAAATTCAGTACTGTATCTACAAAACCTCCTGTAAATCATCTGCCCTTTATTCATTTGCTTAGATTTGTTTTACACATGATCTCAAGAAGGTGCTGAATGAGCTCAGTGGCTATTTTTGTCTGGCCAATTTTAGCATGGTGTTATTCACGTCAAAGATGAAAAAAGAAAATTGATATTCTCCTTTGGTTCATTACAATTTACTTAAAATTATTATTAACTTTTTGCACTCAAGTTTAACACTGTTTAACGAACAATCTTACCCTTAACTGCCAGAGTTGTACCCTTCCTTCCTGCTAACTTGTAAGTCGCTTTGGGTAAAAGCGTCCAATCTTTCGCCGTCGACTAAAGACGCACTTCTTCAACCATTATCTGAAATAATAATAAAAAAAATATATATCTAACCCCAACTAACCTTACTGTCATGCACTTGTCCTAATAAACTAACCTACACTGTAACACGCAACACTTTGATGAATATTGTTACTCAGCTGATAGAGTTGTACCCTTCCTGATGACCTGTCGTACAGAACTTGTAAGTCGCTTTGGATAAAAGCGTCGGCTAAATGTAAATGTAAAAGCGTTACCCAAATGTAACGTTAGTTCGTGTGTGTGTGTCGTGGGCCAACTACAGTACCGCAAAAAACGACATCGAGTGCACGTGACACACACACACGAACTAACGTAATTTTTTTTATACATTTTTTAACACAACGACGAGAAATCTCGTTATTTAATCGTTATTGCTTTTATTAGCGATATCTATTAATTTTTCATCAATCCAGCCTCACGTTATCATTGGGACTGGCTCTGACTTCGAAAAGGGCAAATACCGTCCCATATCGTCTCCCGGATGGTATTTCACCCATTGGATTGGACTCAATGGAAATGCATGGGGGGGGGAAAACCCGGATTACACATTTTACTTCACATGTAACCCGAGACTACTGCATTCATTGGGGACCCTCAGAGCAGCGTGGAATATGTGTTTTCGAGTACATAACGTTGGATCAATAAACGTGATCGATATTTGGAATGGCGATCAGGAATTGGAATAATCTTTTTGCAGAACATCTGATGTGAGGTAAGGAATCTATTTTACCAGTCTTGGGGTAATCGGATGTTTTTTTCACATATTTCACAACGTGTCCCCTATGCGTGTAGTCTTTTACCAACGCACTTGCAGTTTTCTGCGATCTGATTGGCCACTGACGTTTCTCTCAGCGCCAATTGCGTAACGCCTAGTTCTATCACTGGTTGAGCTTGGCGACTCTTTCGAAGTTGGTTAAGGTTAGAGTTTGTCTTAGAGCAGGGCGATAGACCACCAGCCCTGATTCCAAACTCTAACCTTAACCAACTTCGAAAGAGTCGCCAAGCTTAACCAGTGATAGAACTAGGCGTTAGCTAGCTAGCAGGCTGTTAGAGGCAGAACTAGGCGTAACGCGATTGGCGCTGAGAGAAACGTCAGTGGCCAATCAGATCGCGGAACCCGAATGCGGAACTGCAAGTGCATTGGTAAAAGACCACATGTGTGTATATGACGTTAGCGCTGACCTGGTCATAGATAATAGATTTTTCAGCCCGCTTCTCTAGCGTGCATAAGTACACATACAGTATACTATCGATAATCTAGCGTTTATTTGAAAACGATTCATAAATCAGCCGGAAAATGACAACGTGTTGTGTGTATTACACTAAAGGGCGATTCCTGTGGAATCTTTTTTTTCCTAGAAATTTTAAAAAACGGTATAAAACGGAAATGTACCGATGAAAAAAACAATCCGTTTCGTACATGTTGACTGCAAGCAAGTCATTGATAAGCGACGGGCGTATTAGACACAGCCGTAATATAGAAATAGCTCCGCGAAAATCATGAAATATTGGAAAATCTGTACCAAAAGGCTGGCATTCAAGTGATAAATCGTGCGCCCCCTGCTGGCACTCAATGTGTTAAGAACAAAATATTTAAAAGTTATTAAGTTTTTTTTATAATTACATGTAAAATAATTTTCAAAAATCTATATTTATCAATAATTTTGTCCCGATTTATCGATTCTTCTAAATGGCATATCGTCTCAGCCTTATCATAAAATATAAATATAAAATGTATAAAATATTCCTTCTATTCAATATGTTGTTCTTGTGTGTTTCCTGCAGTCGGTGGGAAGCTGTACGAGAACTCTCACAGCCTCCTGCCCAGTGAGCCCCCGGGCCTGACCGGTACCGCCGGCTTCAAGCGAGCCCAGCCCTCCTCCTCCGCCTCCTCGGGCCCGGGGATAGAAGGAGGCGCGGGAGGCGGCGGCATGGACGACGCGGTGAAGAAGAAGAAGAAGAAGGGAAACTGGAGGAACCGCTACGGACCGTGCTTCACCACCGAAGCCGAGGCCCCCGACTCCTCCGCCACCACTTCCACCTCCTCGGCCTCGGTCCTCTTCGGTCTACCGGGTTCCGGCAGCTGCGGTGGAGGAGGTGCAGTGGCGGGAGGAGCAGCAGGAGGAGGAGGAGAGTGGGGGCTGGGTCTGGGAGGTATAGGAGGTGTCGGCGCCGGGATGCAGAAGTCTCCCTCGCTCCTCAGAAACGGAGGACTGCAGGGTCACAGCAGCTCCTCAGCCTCTGGGACAGGTGAGGGAGACGGAGACACACACGCACACACAGTCTCTCTCTATCACACACGCACACACAGTCTCTCTCTATCGCACACACACGCACACACAGTCTCTATCGCACACACGCACACAGTCTCTCTCTATCACACACACACACACAGTCTCTATCACACACACACGCAGTCTCTCTCACACACACACACACACACACACACACACACACACACACACACACACACACACACACACACAGTCTCTCTCACTCACTCACTCACACACACACACACACACACACACACACAGTCTCTCTCACTCACACACTCACAACACATGAACGGCACACATCATCATACACACTTAGAACACAGAGACTGTAGACACATGTACACGGACATCCAGAGTAGGGCTGGGCGATAAAACGTTAACGATAATTATAGCGATATATTTTAATAATCGATATCGACCTGCAACAGGGCAGTTTTAAAACCAGAGACGGTGGACAGACTTGTCTTTCTTGCCTGCAACTTAAAGTAATGGCTTTGCTTGTCCAAATGACAATACTGACCAAATTGAGATTTATTTTTCTCTTGTCCATTTATTTTGTTTGCTTTCTAATTTAAAATACAGTTTGAAACCGTCTGTACACAGTAGGCTATGTGTGCTAGCAGAACTAGACTCCAGTCATGAGTCACGGTGCACATGTGCAGTGGTTTGTCCACCAAAAAAGCGCCAAAAGATCGAAAATAAACTAGCAGAGCCAGAACTGTTCAACTCCCCTGGAGCCACAGCCAACAGAGAAGCCGGTTTACTTTAGCTTTTAAACCAGCTGCAGCCTGAGAACTGGAGTGTGAGGGGATGTAACACTAAAGATGGCGGCAATGACAAAGAATTGCTGCAAAATAAACATACATCTGTTGTTAAAAATAAAAAATAAATTATACTTATAACAATTCGATAATTATCGATATAGAGAAATATGATAACATTATCATATCGTTATCGCGATATGATTTTTTTCCATATCGCCCAGCCCTACCATGTCCCCTCCTTTACGTCTCTCTCTGTAAGAGTAAGCAGTCCCTGTCCCCTCCTCTACGTCTCTCTCTATAAGAGTAAGCAGTCCCTGTTCCCTCCTTTACGTCTCTGTAAGAGTAAGCAGTCCCTGTCCCCTCCTTTACGTCTCTGTAAGAGTAAGCAGTCCCTGTCCCCTCCTCTACGTCTCTCTCTGTAAGAGTAAGCAGTCCCTGTCCCCTCCTCTGTCTCTCTGTAAGAGTAAGCAGTCCCTGTCCCCTCCTCTACGTCTCTCTCTGTAAGAGTAAGCAGTCCCTGTCCCCTCCTTTACGTCTCTCTGTAAGAGTAAGCAGTCCCTGTCCCCTCCTCTGTCTCTCTGTAAGAGTAAGCAGTCCCTGTCCCCTCCTTTACGTCTCTCTCTGTAAGAGTAAGCAGTCCCTGTCCCCTCCTTTACGTCTCTCTGTAAGAGTAAGCAGTCAGCGTGTTCTTACTGGCCTGTTAAGAGTGTAGTGTGAATTAGTGACCTGTCCCTTTGTTACTTTAAAAAGCAATGGTTACAACAAATTACATTTAAATGATTGTGTTCCCTTCTTTCTAGACTCCATGGCCTTACAGCTGTGTATCTGTGAAGAGGAGGTTCCCCATGAGCAGCAGGAGAGGAGCCCCAGTCTGGTCCAGGAGGAGCCAGAGCGCCTACAGATTAAAGAGGAACAGGAGGAACTCTGGATCAGTCAGGAGGGAGAGGAGCTTCCTGTCTCTGTGAAGAGTGAACATGATGAAGAGAAACCTCAGTCCTCACAGCTCAGCCAGACCCAGGACACAGAGCCCCTCCAGATTAAAGAGGAACAGGAGGAACTGTGTCAAGATCTAGAGGAGGCTGATGGCTCCAAGATGACCTTACAACCTATGAAATGTGAAAATGAAGGTGAGAACACTCTGTCCTCACAACTCAGCCAAATCCGGGACCCAGAGCAGATTAAAGATGAACTAGATCAAGGGCTGGAAGAAGCTGATCGCTCCAAGATCACAGTTCACCCAGTGAAATGTGAAGATGGTCAAGAGAACGCTCTGTCCTTCCAGCCTCTTCAAACCCAAAGGGAGAAAAACAGAGAAGCATACTCTTTACCCAGCACCTCAACTGAACACATGAAAACAGAACCTGAAGGAGAGGACTGTGGAGTAGCGGAACTAGCCAGTAACTTAGATCCAGCTGGTGATTTAGAACCAACTAGAGATAGCCAGCCTCTCTCTTCAGACTGTTCTCTAACTGAGACTGATGACAGTTCTGGAACTGAGACTGATGACGGTGATGATGACAGTTCTGGAGCTGAGACTGATGACTGTGATGATGACAGTTCTGGAACTGAGACTGATGACGGTGATGATGACAGTTCTGGAACTGAGACCGATGATGGCGATGAATGGAAGGAGAGTGGAGGTCCAGGTTTGATGGCACTAAAACAAAAGAAGACACAGAAAATACAAACGTTGTCTAACAGGCCTGGATTCAGCAAGAAGAGAGATGTGAAGATACACGTAAAAAATCATACCGGAGTGAAACCATTTGGTTGTTCCGTTTGTGGGAAAGGGTTCAGTTGGAAGGGATATCTGAAGAGACACATCATGATAATTCATCCTGAAGTGAAACCATTTAGTTGTTCCGTTTGTGGGAAAGGGTTCAGTACGAAGGGAAATCTGAAGGAACACATGAGAACTCATACTGGAGAGAAACCATTTAGTTGTTCAGTTTGTGGGAAAGGGTTCAGTAGGAAGGGAGATCTGAAGAGACACATGTTAACTCATACTGGAGAGAAACCATTTAGTTGTTCAGTTTGTAGGAAAGGGTTCAATCGGCAAACAAATCTGAAGAAACACATGAGAATTCATACAGAAGAGAAACTATTTAGTTGTTTAGTTTGTGGGAAAGGGTTCAATGACCAAACAAATCTGAAGAAACACATGAGAATTCACACAGGAGAGAAACCATTTAGTTGTTCAGTTTGTAGGAAAGGGTTCAGTAGGAAGGGAGATCTGAATAGACACATGTTAACTCATACTGGAGAGAAACCATTTAGTTGTTCAGTTTGTAGTCTCTCCTCTGGTGAGAGCATAATCTCCCCCACTGTGCCAGTGGGTCGAGTGGCGACGCCACGCAGGAAGCTTAATCATTTTAGGCAACCAGCTTGCGTCTAGCCACGCCTCCGCGGCAGAGCGGGCGGCATTAGCTCAACTGGTTCGCCGCCTTGCTGTGGATCCTGCGGTGCATTGGTGACAAGTTCGAATCCCTTCATTTTTTTTATTTATTTTTTTAACATGCATTCTTTCACCGGTTAAGTTTAGGCATTGTTTCGGAGTTGGTTAAGTTTAGGCGCTGTTTCGGAGTTGGTTAAGGTTAGGGTTAAGTTTAGGCATTGTTTCGGAGTTGGTTAAGTTTAGGCGCTGTTTCGGAGTTGGTTAAGGTTAGGGTTAAGTTTAGGCGCTGTTTCGGAGTTGGTTAAGGTTAGAGTTTGTCTTGGAGCATGGCAATATTCTTTCGGAGTTGGTTAAGGTTAGCGTTAAGTTTAGGCGCTGTTTCGGAGTTGGTTAAGGTTAGGGTTAAGTTTAGGCGCTGTTTCGGAGTTGGTTAAGGTTAGAGTTTGTCTTGGAGCATGGCAATATTCTTTCGGAGTTGGTTAAGGTTAGGGTTAAGTTTAGGCGCTGTTTCGGAGTTGGTTAAGGTTAGGGTTAAGTTTAGGCGCTGTTTCGGAGTTGGTTAAGGTTAGAGTTTGTCTTGGAGCATGGCAATATTCTTTCGGAGTTGGTTAAGGTTAGCGTTAAGTTTAGGCGCTGTTTCGGAGTTGGTTAAGGTTAGAGTTTGTCGCAGAGCATGGCAATAGAATGCAGCCTATTTCCGCACTGCCGCTGTCTCGCGCTGCCGCGGTCACATGGGCGTCTTGGCCAATCAGAGAAACGCTGAACACAAGTTGGTTGCCTAAAATGTTGACGCAGCCAGGAACCCAAAATACCTTGACCTGTGTGACCTCTGTGAGAGGAGCAAAGATGGACATATTATCAGATTCAGCAACAGCTCACATATAACCCCACATATGACCATATACGACCAAGCCTGTCTGATCATCTATTTGTTAACCAGTGGCTCACTAAATTTGGAACCCACATAGTATTTAAGCCATGATTAGTTCTGGATTACTGTTTAACAGTTTAAAAGTCATCTTTACCTTCTCTGTTTAGTATCCACAGTTTAAAACCTGACAGTCTTCCCTCCTGTTTGATACCCACTTTGACCCTTCAAACCGCCCATGCCAGGATACTGGCATCTTTTAGTGCCATTTCTTTATGTTTCAGTTTACAATTACATTTACATTTTAGTAATTTAGCTGAACGCCAAAGCGATTTAAGTGACAAACAAAAAGTCACCAGGAAGGGAACACCTCTGGCAGTTAAGGGTAAGTGTAAGTGGTATTCTTCATCAAACAGTGTTGAACTTGAATGTTACACTCTGAGTGCATAGCAGTATAGACATATTAGCATGATAGGCAGGTGAAGTAGCTCTGTTTTGCTTAGGTTCAGTTTGAGGTGATTGGTCATCATCCAGGCGGAAATGTCGGACAGGCAGGCTGAGATTCACTCTGAGACTTGGGTATCTGATAGAGGAAAGGAGAGGAATAGTTGAATGTCATCAGCATAGCAGTGATATGAGAAGGCACGAATCTGATTAGATTAGATCATATTCTAATTTATTGTCATTATACAGCACAAGTACAGTACAATGAAAAGAAGTTTGGCATCCAACCAGAGTGTAAATGTAGCAGTAAAGTGCAACAGAAATATACAATGTACAGGTGATTAAACTGGGTACAAAATATACAAATTAATAATAATAATAATAATAATAAATTGTATTTGTAGTGCACTTTTCGTTCACTAAGATCCCAAAGTGCTACAGGGTTAAAACATAGTTAAAACATAGTATAAACATAAAGTAAAAACAACAACACAAGAAAAAAGCAATATCACAAGAAATAGCTATAGCAATCAAAGGCCTTTTGAAATAGAAAGGTGTTCAGGCCTGCTGAAGAGTCCAGGCTCTGTGGTGCCCTTAGTTGGATGGGTAGGCTGTTCCACAGGCGTGGTGCAGCCGTGCAGAATTAGTACTACTGAGTGTAGGTTTAGGTTAGGTTTACTTTATTTGTTCAAGGGGGACAGTGTACATTAATAAAACATTTTACAATGTAAATGCACCCAATTTTAGCCAAAAGGCTAATTTCCATTGGCAGTCCCCCTGCCAGAAGGTACAGGCTAAAATCCTGTGTGAAAAAAGGGTTAGCAATAAAAACAGAATAAAATCAAGATAGATAACATTAGAATAAAAACACAACAAAAGCACATAGACATACGATAGGGATACAGGTCACAATACAGTCATGGACACAAGGACAGAGCACATCATGACATATTAAGAGACCCAGACATAGACAGACGCACCATATCCACACACACACATACACACACAGACACCTCAGTGTTTACAGTGCTGGTTTTCAATGAGCCATTCCCTAACCCTGCACTTGAATGAATGGTATGATGTGGACACTCTAATTGTTTGAGGAATTGAGTTCCATTGGTGGGATGCTCTGTATGAAAAGACGGCCTGGCCAAATACACTTTTTTTGAAAGGGATTGTACAGTCCCCCGTGTAGTGCTAATCAGATGTATGTACAGAGTTGTAGTCAAGTCAAGTCAAGAGTTTTAATTGTCACGGCATACAGGTATACAATGAAATGCGGGTGGTCTTGCCCGCAACGATGTGCAATACAGTGGTACAACATATAATAGAATCAAAAATGAAAAAACAACATTGTGCAGTAAACGGGTAACATGGAGTGACATCTCGGTATCTGTACATATTTATTTACAGAGCATTATGGGACATGCTAGTTAGCTTTGGTAGTGCAATACACTGTTCCTGTTATTCTAATTTAAAGTGTCCTTTCCTTTGGCCATAAGTGTGCGTGTGTGCGACATGAGTGTGTGCCCGCTCATGTTAAAGTGTTAAGTGGCTGCTCGTGTGTGAGCGTGCACAGCGTGCGTGTCGTGTGTGTGTTCATGTGTGCTTGTGTGTGGATAGTTCAATGTTCTGAGCACTCAATGTTCATTGTTCATGGCTCTGATGGCCTGGGGGAAGAAGCTGAGCCTAAGCCGCTCTGTCCTAGTAGCTGGGGTTCACAGGCGTCTGCCTGACCTCAGCAGCTGAAACAGGCTGTTATTGGGGTGGTGAGGGTCTTTCATTATCCTGCAGGCTCTGGATTTGCACCTCTTGTTGTATAGAACCTGCAGGGGGGGTAGTGCAATACCCGTGGTACGTGGTAGGGCCTTCTTGTCCTGTGCCGTGCTGTTTCCATACCAGGCAGTGATGTTTCCGGTCAGGATGCTCTCTACAGCTCCTGAGTAGAAGGACTGGAGTATCTTCCCCGATACTCTGAACTTCCTTAACTGTCTCAGGTGGTAGAGGCGCTGTTTCGCCTTCTTTACTACTGTGTCTATGTGTGTTGACCATGTCAGGTCCTCTGAGATGTGGACCCCCAGGTACTTAAAGCTGCTCACCCTGTCCACGGTAGCCCCGTTAATCATCAGTGGTGTGTGCGTCTCCTGCTGTCCTCTCCTATAATCCACGATCAGCTCCTTGGTTTTACCAATGTTCAGGAGCAGGCTGTTGTCCTGGCACCAGCGTTCCAGTACCTCAACCTCCTCCCGGTAGGCCTTCTCGTCGTTGTCCGAGATCAGCCCCACCACCACCGTGTCATCCGCAAACTTCACTATGGAGTTGGAGCTGAACTTGGCCACACAGTCGTGTGTGTAGAGTGAGTACAGCAGGGGGCTCAGAACACAGCCCTGGGGGGACCCGATGCTCAGGGTGATGGTGTTGGAGGTCTGACCCCCCACCCTGACCGCCTGGGGTCTTTCGCTCAGAAAGTCCAGTACCCAGGCGCTCAGGGCGGAGCTCAGACCTAGCTCGATCAGCTTGTCCACCAGTCTGGTGGGGACTATGGTGTTGAACGCTGAGCTGTAGTCAATGAACAACAGTCTCACATAGCCCCCCTTCTGACGGTCAAGGTGCGAGAGGGTGCTGTGCAGTACCTGGGAGACCGCGTCGTCGGTGGACCTGTTTGTCCTGTATGCAAATTGCATAGGGTCCATATCACTGGGGAGGGAGGCACAAATGTGGTCCTTGACCAGCCTCTCGAAACATTTCATGACCACAGAGGTGAGTGCCACCGGTCTGTAGTCATTTGGACATGTTGGGGAGGGTTTCTTCGGTACAGGGATGATGGTAGACATCTTGAAGCAGGCAGGGACCACTGACTCCGCCAGGGATTGATTAAATATGGCGGTGAACACTGGGGCCAGCTGGTTGGCACAGGACTTGAGTATGCGTCCTGTTATGCCATCTGGGCCAGCAGCCTTCCTGGTGTTCACCTGCATAAATGCTCTTCTCACACTGTGTTCCGACAACGAGAGAGCGTCCCCGCCCCCCCGCGGTTGCCCCCCCCCCCCTCCACAACAGCCGGCGCGCCAGTGACGTCACTAGCCGGAGAGCCAGCAGCGCCACTGTCTACACCAAACCGAGCGTAGAAGATGTTGAGCTTGTCCGCGAGGGAGGCGTCGTCGCTCCCCATTATTGTCTTCAGTCCCTGCCATAATCCTCTTGTGTTGTAGTGGTACAATCTAATGTGTACAGCCTATGTAATACACCCTTCCCGCGAGGCCCTTTTTCATCACAGACCTAAAATCTAGTTTTGCTTATATGCTTATATATTTCACATTAGACACGTTTGTAGAATGTGTCTGACTTGTTCCTGGGTCCTGCAGACATACTCACTATTGGAGCTCAGCTGGGGTTCTGCAGCAGCAGGCAGGTTTCAACGAAGGGAGTGGTTTTACTTACGTCATGTGTAGACAGTAGTACGCCCGCCGGCGCCGCGTGAGTCGAGATGCTTCCAGCGTGAGTCAGCTGCGTTTGACTATTTCATTTTCAGCGTGCAGCTTTTGACTATGCTTAGTCAAAGACGAAGACGAAGAAAGAGGTCGGTCATTATCATCATTATCAGTCGGTCGGTCGGTCACCAAGGAACGTTGACGAAAGGCCTCTCGCTAGCGGGACAAATGGCCGGAGCCATGATGTCGGCTATTAGCTAGCTTAGCTAAATGCTAACTAGCGTTAGCTAACCTATCCAGAGGAGCGAGGCGAGGCGAGTGGATGTCTTTTCAAAAGAAGGAGAAGATAACTTGTGAGCAGATAAATCTGTTAGGCAGCAATACGCCGAAAGGTGTCCAGTCTGCCGGAAAGTACTCGAAGAAGAAGAAGAAGAAATTACACCGTGGGGCCAAGAAAGTCTCCTTCCACGTTGATACTGCGTTATGGTGAGTGACCGTGAGTCAACCTATGATTATATACCCGCCGTGGATCTGACATCTCTCTTTCTCTCTCTCTCTGGAGCCAAACTGGTCGACTAGCTAATACTACTAGTAGCTAACGCTAACGGTGTGTGCCTGGTGGTGAGAGCACCTGGCTGTATGCATGTATACCATGACAAGGCAGCGAGAGGCCTTTCGTCAACGTGGAGACCTGTGTTGCGGCCTTTCGCCCTGCGCCCTCGTGCAGGTAACTAAGATTAATGAAAATGTCATGACATTACCCCACTCTTCCTTCCTTCCCCTCCCGAATGTTTTGTTAATAACGATGTTTTTTTCCAGGCAAAACATATGCTACTTCACAACATTTGGAGATACGACATGTGCTGTGTGTGAATGGTGTAGCTTGTGTAGCTTGTGTAGCGTTGGGCCATTGGCCAAAGCTGTGTGTGGCCTGGTGTCTCACAGTACCTGGCTAGCCTATTTAGCTGATGTCGGCCATTGGCTCCTTGCTTTGGTTTCTCTGGTATACCCTGCTCTTCTTGTTGGATTTAAGTGTTGATCTTTGTCCTTTTGAATCTGTCATACATGCTCTAGTCTCTCTCTAACACACACACACATGACAAACACACATGTTCTCTCTCTCTCTCTCTCTCTTTCTAACACACACAGTCTGCCTATGGCGGCCTTTCTCGATGGCTAGGCTGTGCTCAAGGATCTTCAGTCACAGTGCTCAGGTATTCTGCCACTGTGTACTCTCTGTTTAGGGCCAAATAGCATTTCAATTTCTTTCCAATGTGTCTCTCTCTCTCTCTCTCTTTTGATCTTTGTCCTTTTGAATCTGTCATACATGCTCTAGTCTCTCTCTAACACACACACACATGACAAACACATGTTCTCTCTCTCTCTCTCTCTGTACACTGTATATTGACTGTAGAACGGGAGCTCTCTCTCGCTCTCTCTTTTGCTATATGTTGACTGTATCATGCCCCGCCTCGGGCAGCGCTATTATTTAAGAATATGTTGACTGTATATAAAAAAAATATATATATATATATATATATATATATATATATATATATATATATATATATATATATATATATATATATTTTTTTTTTTTTTTTTTTTTTTTACCTTTGGGGGGGGGGGGGGCCTCGCGTTAAATCTCGCACAGGGCCTCGCATTTCTCCCAGGCGGCCCTGTATCTAATGATATATATATATATATATATATATATATGGTATTCATCAACATTTTATGGCATCAAACATTAATCTGACTGTTGATTTGTTGACTTTGATTTTTAAAGGTGCTATAGATAACATCCAGCCACTAGATGTCGCACTACAGCACCAGCATGTAATTTATCCAATCAGGTGCCTTCCACATGGGGAAATGGGAAGTAGGGAGGGGATATATGCATGCAACATATAAACAACAACATTCATTTAGAAACCGCCAACTTTTTTTTTAATTATACATTTTCGGAGAGCAAAAGCAATACTTTTATTCAGCACTTCAGCTTGGGGGATGTATTATTATTTTAAAAAGTATTACTCTACATAAAATGTGTATCTATAACACCTTTAAATAAAACAAACACCTACGGGTGGTTGCAATTCGAAACTGGCCCCTGTAAATGTCCAAACCCCACCCCACCCACCCACCCAACCCCCTCCAATGTACAGTTTCTTCCCCCTCGGATGTATACATTTTTTTATGATCTCTTTCTCATAAACAGTACTGTATATTTGTATATCTTGTATGTCATAAATGTCAGGATGAAACAGTATTGTATATCCGTATGTCATGTATGTCATAAATGTCCTGATGAATTGAAAATGGGGGACCCTGATGTAAATAGATTCTTGTACCGGATCTCCTCTCTGGTAAACAAGAATACCCTGAAGACTCTGGCAGGAGCACTCATTCAAGGGTACTATGACTATGCGTGCACCTCATGGTACCAAAGCACCTCAAAGGCGCTTAAAACAAAATTACAAACATCACAAAACAAACTGGTCAGACTACTACTTGACCTGAACCCCAGAACCCACCTCACCCCTGCCCACTTTGACAACCTAGGATGGCTTAGAGTAGACGACAGAGTACAGCAACTTGCAATGGGCCTGGTCTACAAGATACACTATACGACCGGGGTGCCCATGTACATGTCAAAATACTTCCCAAAGGTCAGTGAATACCACAACCACTACACCAGAGGAAGCTCAACAAATCATGTTAAACCCAGATTCGGCTCAAACAAGGGACTAAACACGTTTCGCAATTATGCCACAACAATGTGGAACGCCCTACCCAAAGCTGTGTAAAGGAATGTGAATCCCTGCCCACATTCAAAACCGCTCTTAAAGAGCACCTACGGGAGGCTGCAATTCGAAACTGGCCCCTGTAAATGTCCAAACCCCACCCCACCCACCCACCCAACCCCCTCCAATGTACAGTTTCTTCCCCCTCGGATGTATACATTTTTTTATGATCTCTTTCTCATAAACAGTACTGTATATTTGTATATCTTGTATGTCATAAATGTCAGGATGAAACAGTATTGTATATCCGTATGTCATGTATGTCATAAATGTCCTGATGAATTGAAAATGGGGGACCCTGATGTAAATAGATTCTTGTACCGGATCTCCTCTCTGGTAAACAAGAATACCCTGAAGACTCTGGCAGGAACACTCATTCAAGGGTACTATGACTATGCGTGCACCTCATGGTACCAAAGCACCTCAAAGGCGCTTAAAACAAAATTACAAACATCACAAAACAAACTGGTCAGACTACTACTTGACCTGAACCCCAGAACCCACCTCACCCCTGCCCACTTTGACAACCTAGGATGGCTTAGAGTAGACGACAGAGTACAGCAACTTGCAATGGGCCTGGTCTACAAGATACACTATACGACCGGGGTGCCCATGTACATGTCAAAATACTTCCCAAAGGTCAGTGAATACCACAACCACTACACCAGAGGAAGCTCAACAAATCATGTTAAACCCAGATTCGGCTCAAACAAGGGACTAAACACGTTTCGCAATTATGCCACAACAATGTGGAACGCCCTACCCAAAGCTGTAAAGGAATGTGAATCCCTGCCCACATTCAAAACCGCTCTTAAAGAGCACCTACTGCAATTAGAAACTGGCCACCGTAAATGCCCAAAACCCCCACCACCTCCTAATAGACAGTCTCCTCCCCACCGCATGTATATATTCCCTCCCCGCCGTATGTATATTTCCCTCCCACCCACCCACCCCCTCCTAATGTACAGTCCCCTCCCCATCATATGTATATACTCTGTCAGGATCTAGGGGTAACAGTACTGTATATTTGAATACTGCTTATGTCACAAATGTATCAGTACTAAATACCTATATGTCCCTATGCCATAAATGTCATGTATGTTGTGTATGTCATAAATGTCTATATGAATTGAAAATGGGGGACCCTGATGGAAACAAGACAAACGTCTTTCTCAGGTCTGCATCCCCTTAACAATTGTATGTATTGAGCCGTACTGTATTGTACCCATTCTGCAATCTGTTAAATAAAGTTTTCATTCATTCATTCATTCAAACAAGACAAAAGTATTTTTCTGGTCTGCATCCCCTTAACAATTGTTTGTATTGAGCCGTACTGTATTGTACCCATTCTGCAATCTATTAATAAAGTTTTCAATCAATCAATCAATCAATCCGTTTTTAAAACATTATTCTCACGCATTTATTTTGAAGGCTAAACGTCCAAACCGGACGTCGTTTTCATCGGACCAGCACAGCACATCCTGAGCTGTCACTCTGCACTCTACCAACCTGGGGCTGGCAGCCTGTACGTTAATGCCAAGCAAGCAGTGCAAAAATGCTTCCGCATTCGTCACCGCACGCTAGTGCGGTAAAGCGCCCTTCTTTTCAGACAAATGCTACCGTGCGTGCACCGGCGGCAGCGTGCTCGCTCAGGTGCGTGCGTGCGCCGGCGTGCTCGCGCGAGGTGCCCGCGCATGCGACACGAGCGGAGCTCAATATATATAAGTCACCGCCCCTTATTCAGTATCTAGCAATAGCTCAATTGGCAAGGACACATGGCTGTGGATCCTATGGCTTGTTTGCTGGCGAGTTCGAATCCCATCGAAAATATTTTTTAACGTGATTTTTTTTTAACGTGTATTCTTTCGCCGATTAAGGTTAGGCATTGTTTCGGAGTTGGTTAAGGTTAGAACGGTTAAGTTTAGGCGCTGTTAAGGAGCTGGTTAAGGTTAGAGTTTGTCAAAGAGAATGGCAATATAATTTCTATGGTTAAGGTTAGGCATGGTTAAGGTTAAGGTTAAGGTTAGGCATTGTTTCGGAGTTGGTTAAGGTTAGAACGGTTAAGTTTAGGCGTTGTTAAGGAGCTGGTTAAGGTTAGAGTTTGTCAAAGAGAATGGCAATAGACAGCCTATTTCCGCGAAAATGAAAGGCGCATTACTGCATGCCACTACGGTAAATTTTTGCACTGCTTGCTTGGCATAAAGCTACACGCGGGCTGGCAGGCGACGCTATTGGTCGCACAAGCCCGGGGTTGGTAGAGGGGAGGGGGCAGGGGCTGACCTGTGGGAAGGTATAAGAGGGTGTTCCACCTGAGGGTGCTCTCTTGGTGTATGGGAAGTTCAAATGGAGTTGACTAATTACAGGCAGAGGTGATGCACCCCTTGTATTGATAAATACAATATATTTATCAATTAACAAGTCTGAGTCCTCGTCTGCACCTTCCGAGTCTGAATGCAGTCAATGCTCGAGTCCAAGTCCGAGTCATCAGTGCTCAAGTCCAAGTCGAGAGTCCTTTGTCTACCAGAAATAACAACATTATACATCGTTTATTTCAGAGTGATGTTGTCTCTGTTTCCTATGTTGTCAAATCCACACACCGAGACCGAGTTCACTTTATGCCTAGAGAATGTTTGGTTTGGTTTCAATACATGTAATGGCAATACAATCAATCTAATCGAATCATTATTTTAGCAAGATTCCATATCCACAAATCCAAATTGAATAAAACGCTTATTTATTATTTGAAAATGAAACCTAGCAAATCATGAAAACAATTTTCTCCTCCAAAAACAAGAAGACAATTAATAAGACAATTAATTTGTGCACCTCTTTTAATGTATTTGTATGAATGGACATTATTCTGGCTTTGTATATAATTTTTTGTAATCACTATGTGATAGTGATTGATTGACTTGAATGTTTTTTTTATTGAACTGTGTAAAATTAAGAAAAGGAAAAAAAGGCCAAGAAGAAGACCAACTTCCGCTGCTGCTGCGAGCGTGTCTTTATATCTATAGATATATTCTATATATATCTATGATATCTATATGGTGTTAACTATCTGCTGCTGTTTATTTACAAAGGGGCGGGGCGTGGGGTGCCGCGTGACCCGGCCGTAGCTGATTGGTCCGGCCCTCCCTGACGTCATCAGGAAAATACGGAAATGCCATGCAGTATCTCGTCCTAGCCACCAGGGGCACCACACTCCATGCTTCACCTCGTTGTCTGTGGCTATAACGAGCTAATGCTGCTAATCTCTAACGTTAACTCTCTGAACAGATCTAGATGCAGTGATCGTGTAAAGAACGGACTAACTGCAGCTGCTGGAGACACATCTGAACTAAGGAGGAGTCGAGACTGGCCGTAAACTTCAGAGTGTTGTGAAAGTGAGATGAAGAAACACAAAGCAGGTTTGTTTAATCAGAAGGTCCTTTGGACATTATTCTTTGATCAATAGGTATATGTTCCCGTTTGAGATTACAGTATTTCACAATTGCCTAACCTTAAATAATGTACCCAACAGTTAGACCAGCGGTGCTGCCATATATAAACATTAGATGCGACATTTTACGCCATAAATCATGGGATAACCGTCCGCCATCTTACCTGGATATTGTTTAGGCAGCAACTATGTTTGTCGGCTGTGCAGCCTAGTTACTGTACTAACATGATCAGAGAGACTAGTGCAGCCTAGTTACTGTACTAACATGATCAGAGAGACTAGTGCAGCCTAGTTACTGTACTAACATGATCAGAGAGACTAGTGCAGCCTAGTTAGTAGTTACTGTACTAACATGATCAGAGAGACTAGTGCAGCCTAGTTACTGTACTAACATGATCAGAGAGACTAGTGCAGCCTAGTTACTGTACTAACATGATCAGAGAGACTAGTGCAGCCTAGTTACTGTACTAACATGATCAGAGAGACTAGTGCAGCCTAGTTACTGTACTAACATGATCAGAGAGACTAGTGCGGCCTAGTTACTGTACTAACATGATCAGAGAGACTAGTGCGGCCTAGTTACTGTACTAACATGATCAGAGAGACTAGTGCAGCCTAGTTACTGTACTAACATGATCAGAGAGACTAGTGCGGCCTAGTTACTGTACTAACATGATCAGAGAGACTAGTGCAGCCTAGTTACTGTACTAACATGATCAGAGAGACCAGTGCAGCCTAGTTACTGTACTAACATGATCAGAGAGACTAGTGCAGCCTAGTTACTGTACTAACATGATCAGGGAGACTAGTGCGGCCTAGTTACTGTACTAACATGATCAGAGAGACTAGTGCAGCCTAGTTAGTAGTTACTGTACTAACATGATCAGAGAGACTAGTGCAGCCTAGTTACTGTACTAACATGATCAGAGACTAGTGCAGCCTAGTTACTGTACTAACATGATCAGAGAGACTAGTGCAGCCTAGTTACTGTACTAACATGATCAGAGAGACTAGTGCAGCCTAGTTACTGTACTAACATGATCAGAGAGACTAGTGCGGCCTAGTTACTGTACTAACATGATCAGAGAGACTAGTGCGGCCTAGTTACTGTACTAACATGATCAGAGAGACTAGTGCAGCCTAGTTACTGTACTAACATGATCAGAGAGACTAGTGCGGCCTAGTTACTGTACTAACATGATCAGAGAGACTAGTGCAGCCTAGTTAGTGTACTAACATGATCAGAGAGACAAGGAGGCTGGCATCACTTTATACACATGAGTATGGAGGAGATTAGATCACACAAGGCTCAACTACTCTCTTTCTAACACAACATGCACACACACACTATCTCTCCCTGTCTCTAGTCTTACTATCCCACATGCACACACACATGCATAATTGCATACACATAGACTTCAGTCCCAGACATATCACAGTATCACACACACACGATTGATTGATTGAACATTTTATTAACAGATTGCAGAATGGGTACAATACAGTACAGCTCAATACACACAAACGTTAAGGGGGTGCGGTCCAGAGAAAGACTTTCGTCTAACATTTATGACATACAAGATATACAAATATACAGTACTGTTTATTTACAGACAGAGTTTCTAAAAGAGAATATACATTTGAGGTGGAAGAAACTGTACATTGGTGGGGGGGGGGGGGGGGTTGGACATTTACTGGGGCCAGTTTCGAATTGCAGCCTCCCGTAGGTGCTCTTTGAGAGTGGTTTTGAAGGTGGGTACTAGGGTAGGGATTCACATTATTTTACGGCTGTGGGTAGGGCGTTCCACATTGATGTGGCGTAGCAGTAGCTAGGCTAGCAGGCGATTCGACCGCGAAGTTCCTCGGTTGCTTGCCGTTTCGCGTCGGCCTGGCCGTCTTTGAGCTCGTCGGCAGGGGCGTTCGGTACGAGCCGGTTCTGCCGAATTCTGCTGGGTAGCGTATTTCAATACACCAACATATCGCTATCAAATAATGCTCCCACTACAGAATCATTTTATATTACCCCACTACTCACTCCATGTATACTGTATGCATATGGGGAGCATATTTGTATACTCTTATCTTAACATCTTTATGTAAGATTTCTGGGGTAGCGTATTTCAATACACCAATATATCACTATCAAATAATGCTCCCACTACAGAATCATTTTATATTACCCCACTACTCACTCCATGTATACTGTATGCATATGGGGAGCATATTTGTATACTCTTATCATAACATTTGTATGTAAGATTTATGGGGTAGCGTATTTCAATACACCAATAACTCTATAAAAATAATGCTCCCACTATACAGAATCATTGGAGAGGAGTGGAACTGCTTCCAAAGAAGAGCTCTCCTTCTGCAGTGAACAACTATAATCATTAAAGAGTTATCTTACCAAGACGCTAGCTACATTTTAAATGCATTTTAGATACTTTTGACAGCTGGGTGCTGAATCCTAAAAGTAGTAGTTGATCATTCGAAAGAAAGAATAGGAAAGCACTATAAAATGTACTATTTTAATTGCCACGCGACAATGACATAATGGCAATAACTAATACATTAATTTACATTTTACAGTGATTAGACTCATCAGATGCGATTAAGTAGAATGGCACTGGCTGGTAGCAGGCCTATTCATAACAAACAGCTTGCACCAGATTATGCGATCAGAACCCCCAGTCATGTCCACGAGGTAAAACTTAACGAAGGGACCCGGGGAGGACCAGGAGGCCGCAGCACAGATGTCCTCCACCGAGGCCCCCCCCTAACAGGGCAGCAGCCCGAGGGGGGACCTGTCCAGCCAACGTGCAGCAAAAGGCAACGCCCCTGCACAACCAATGTGACGGGTGCTGCTTGGACAGCGCCTCACCCGCGCAAGGGCCACCGTAACAAACAAACGGTTGAACGGAAGCCCTGAGAGCCCGAGTCCTAAGGTAAACCCCCAGTGCACGGACAGGACACGACAGGTGAAGGCCCGCCTCCAACTCACCAGCGCGAGGAGGCGGACGAACGCCTGAACCACAATATCCCTGGAGCGAAAGAGCTCCGGATATTCTTTGGTACGAAGACTGGATTAGGCCTCAGAGTCGCACCGCTATCGGCCAAATAGACGGGCACTCAGGCCGCACAGAGAGAGCACACAGCTCACCCACGCGTTTAGCGGAGGCGATGGCCAAAAAGAACGCAGTCTTCAAAGACCGCAGATCCAATGGCGCCGGCTCAAGAGGCTCAAACGGGGCCTCCGACAACCGGCCCAGGACCAGTCGGAGGACACACTCGGAGACAGAGAACGTTCCACAGGCTTGAGACGCAGAGCGCCAAGCAGGAATGTTCCACGAATACGCCACTCCCCAGCGTAAGCCGCGGTAGAGGACGGAGCGCGCGCGTACCGGATAGCGTTAACCACTAGGGATGCCCCCCGAAACCCGGTTCTAAACGGGAACCGGTACTAAATTAGAAAAAAGTATTGAGTATTGATAAGCTCCGACGTTATCGGTTTTGCTATCGGTACTCGAGAAATTATGGATTTCTTTTGTTGAGGAATTTAAACGTTACAAACTAATCTTGTTGGCCGTTTTCTATATCTCTCCTCCCTCTGTCTCTCTGTGCCTGCGCGAGGAGCGGGCTGTGCTGTGCTCTCACTCACACACGGGTGCTGTTGTAGGCTACAGTACAGACAGCTCTGCTCTCATCATGGCGGACAGAACGAAACGTTCAAAAGTCTGGGTCTATTTTACTAAAGTCGATGCTGACAACGCTCGTTGCCACAAGTGCAACAAGACATTTGCCAGTAATGTATAAGCGCTGGTACTTGTCAATGTGGCTGGCGGGGAGCTAACGTTATTAGCCTGAGCTCCGGTAGTCTCTCCAGTAGAGTAATGGCCGACATTCCGGAAGTAAAAAAATGAATGAGAGCTTCCGATTGGTGGTAAGAACAGCAGAGGTGGGTGCAAGCGGTGTGATGTAATTGGCAGAATCGACTTGTCAATCAAAATAATTGTATGACTCGCATGGCATGGTGGAATACCATAAACATATTTCTTGATGTTTCCTTTTTTTAAGTAAGTAAAGAGGCCTATGTTCATATCAGTGAGCACAATTTGTAACACAAAAAGAGAGATGTGTAGCCTATTTATTTATTTATTTTATATTTTATTTATTCATTTTATTATTATTTTATTTGTTGCCATGCAACTGCTTGTTTGAACTTTTGCTGTAAAACAGTAAAAAAAAAAATTGTATCTTACATTTGTTGTTAATTATAAAAAGTCTAGGGGATCTCCAGTAGCTCACCGCGTACCTCGAGCGCTATTTCGGCGCCGGGGACAACCGTGCTCGTCACGGATCTGGGGTTTAGCGAGTTCGAATCCCGGACTGCAGCCGTGCCTTTCCCAGAGTGTCTTCCCCCCATCTGTACCCCATTCAGCCTGTTTCTGTCGGTCATCCTTGACCAGAGTAAATGCGATAAACGCAAAAAAGAGCCAGCGGAATGGCCAAAGTTTAAATTTTTTTTTTATAAAAAGTCTATAATTCAGACACATTTAAAACATTGCTGCTGCTGTTGCTGCTGAAGAAATAATATTTATTTATATTTATATAGTTATATAAAAGAATAATAAAGCAATGTCGATTCTGTTCTTAATTAATTGTTTTTTTCCCTTGCAAAATAATAAAAAAGAACCGATAAGAGTATCGATAAAGTACCGAACCATTAAGCAGTATCGATAAGAGTAGTAGTATCGATACAATCCTAACGATACCCATCCCTATTAACCACAGAATAGTCAAGACGCATCCCCACCAGATTCACCCTGTCAGCAGCCAAGCCTAGAGGCTGCCCCAGAACAGGAGGCAGAACAGAGTTCCGCGTGCCTGAGAGAGGGCCCGCGTGACCACGGAACAGGCCACGGCGGGGCCACCAAGAGCTGAATCAGGGCCGGGGACCACACAGCTGAGCCCCGGCGCGACCAGGACCAAGTCCCGCGCTCCCGACGTACCCGCCCCAACAGCTGAGCTATCAGGTGTAAGGGGGGAATGCGTTCAGAATCTCGGACGGCCACGGAATCGGTCCCAGACCTGCCCGACTATCTGGACGTAGTCCCCAGTCATCAGGGTGAGGACCGTCCCGCGAAATTCACACCTGCACCCACATTCTCCCTGCCGGGGATGTGGAGAGCCCTCAGGCAGAGCAGATGGAGAACACCCATAGCCAGAGCCCGACCGCCGCCCGGTGCAGACGGGGGGAGCGCACTCCTCCCTGTCTGACAATATACGACGCTGGCGTCGTGTTGTCCGTCCTGACCAAAACATGCAGAAGGACTGCCTTCAATTCCAACACATTGAATGTAGCGCAGACCGGGCAGCATGGTCTTGCCAGCTGCCCCCTACTGCGTTGGCCCGACACGTCCCCCCCCCCCATCCCATGAGGGAGGCGTCGGTGAAGACCGTGACGTGTGGCAGCCTGCTGTCCACGGGCACCCCGCAGGTGAGGGCACCAGACCCTCCCCAGAAGACGAGGTCCCCCAGTACTGACATGGGAACCTTCAGCCGCTTCCACATGTCACACACGGGGTCCATTTCCATACTGGAAAAAACCACCTCTGTATCCTCCTCATGAAGATGGGATATCGCACCCTGACACTACCAACGAGGCAATCGCACCCAAGGGGGGACCCCGACAGAAAGGGCCGGTTTGATACGGGGGAAGCTGACATCACACTGGGTGACAAAAGCTCGCCCACTGAACACCTCCCCGGCATGGATTGCTGAGGAACTGTTCCACAGCTGGACATGCAAGGCGTGAGGTCCCCACACTGCCCGATAGGTTGGGTTCCTACTAGAGCTGGGCATAGATTACATTTTTTAATCTAGATTAATCTACCTGCAATCCTGGAATTAATCTAGATTAAAATGGCTCCCAAAAACAAAATAGTCTGCCGAAGGCATTCAGAATGTGTTCTACCTAGGGATGCCCCGATCGATCGGCCACCGATCGTTATCGGCCGATACTCAGTATAAATATGCATCTGTGAATTCCGATAATGAGTCATATTCGCCGATAGTGGAAACCGATCAAGCGAAGCTCTCACTCGCTGTCTGTCTCAGACACACACAACCTGCAAACTGCCGCTGCTCCTCCTCCCTAGCCCCGCCCGCCCCCGTGTAGAGTTTGTAAACACTGAGGACTGAGAGGAGGCTCCTCTGCTCGAGTCTGTAGTGCATTCGACCTGCGCTAACATTAGCTACCTAGCTATCGTTACTGTTTAAACAAAATTACCCAGTCAACTATTCACGTTTAGTAGGCATTGTCTAACGGTATTTAGCCGGCTAGCTACCGATAGCTCCTGATATCAACAAATGATCCAGAAAGTCTAGTAGTCCATGTTCATACCTCCGTTAGCTTGCGTTAGCTGACGTTAGTTTACTGTTCAAAACGAAATGTCCCATTGAACTAAAGTTCTGTCTTAACGTCATCTAGCCGGCTAGCAGTAGCTACAGATAGCTCTTGATATCAATGTCTTATAACATTGATTTAATGCGTATTCGAGCTGAGGGCTTGCTGAATGTGAAATGACCAAAGCACAGTAATGTTACCAATAGGGTCCCGCTGCAGCGCCGGAGAATCCTTTTTGGAGCTGGAGGCTACAAGAGTACACACAGACAGTGGAGCTGTTTGCAGATAGCGAGCATTTTGACTTAAACGTGGTGGCGATGTCTCGCAGATAATACAAGTACAAGTCTAATTATATAATATATATATTTTATAAAAAAAAACTTTTTATATAAAATAATTTTTAATTTCTTTTTAATCAAAAACAATCGGTATCGGATCGGTATCGGCCGATATGGCTCACGACGATCGGTGATCGGTATCGGTGGCAAAAAACGTGATCGGGGCATCCCTAGTTCTACCCAAATAATGACCAGAGGAGGAGATTTATCCTCTCCTCTTCATCTGAGGAGTCACTAGAGTTCTATCTCCTTGTTCAACAGCATGAACATGTCTCTTCTTTTTGTAATTTCCAGTGTTTCTTTTAAAACCAGATTTATCGTAATTTTCTGTGCACCTTCATTTCTTAATCCACACACAAACCTGTCTCTCAATGTGTCTTTTAGTGAATCTCTAAATTCACAATGCTGCTGACTGGTTGCTCACACACAGACTGCTGCAGAAGCGGGTTTCTCAACAAATTCAGTGCAAGCTCAGTGTAACAGTTCCATGAATGAATGAATGAAAACTTTATTTAACGGATTGCAGAATGGGTACAATACAGTACATACATTTACATTTAGTCATTTAGCTGACGCTTTTATCCAAAGCGACTTACAAGTTCTGTACGACAAGCCATCAGGAAGAGCACAACTCTATCAGCTGAGTAACAATGTTCATCAAAGTGTTGAGTGCTACAGTGTAGGTTAGTTTATTAGGACAAGTGCATGACAGTATGGTTAGTTAGGGTTAGATTTTTTTTTTTTTTTTTTTTTAATTCAGATAATGGTTGAAGAAGTGAGTCTTTAGTCGACGGCGAAAGATTGGACGTGTTTCGGCTGTCCTAACTGGGGTGGGTAGTTCATTCCACCATTGTGGGGCAAGGACTGAGAATAGGCGACTTCTCTTTGATGACCCTCCCGGAGCTTGGATAGGAGTAGGTCTGAGGCGGCCAGAAGATGCAGAGCGTAGGGGTCTTGAGGGTGTGTAGTTAGAGACCATTGACCGGAGGTAGGCGGGAGCAGTTCCCTTTGCCGCACGGTATGCTAGGTCAAGGGCCTTGAAGCGGATTCGTGCAGCAATGGGGAGCCAGTGCAGGTCCCTAAGAAGTGGGGTGACATGGGCCGACTTCGGTAGGTTTGAGATCAGGCGGGCCGCTGCGTTCTGAATGAGTTGAAGAGGCTTAGTGGCAGTGGCCGGGAGGCCAGCGAGCAGTGCGTTGCAGTAGTCGAGGCGGGAGATGACTGTTGATTGGACGAGGAGTTGGGTGGCTTCTTTTGTCAGGAAGGGGCGTATCCTTCTGACGTTGCTCAGGAGGAATCGGCAGGTTCTGGTTGTCGCTGCGATGTGAGCAGAGAAGTTCAACTGGTCGTCGAGGACAACACCAAGGTTCTTGGCGGTCGGGGATGCGGTCACAGCTGCATTCTCGACTGTGATGGAAAGGTCGGTCAGGGGGGAGGATTTGGCCGGCAGGTGGAGCAATTCTGTTTTGCTTAGGTTCAGTTTGAGGTGGTTGGTCGTCATCCAGGCGGAGATGTCGGACAGACAGGCCGAGATCCGCTCAGAGACGTGGATATCTGAGGGAGGGAAGGAGAGGAAGAGTTGAGTATCGTCGGCATAACAGTGGTAGGAGAAGCCATGAGACGTGATAATGTTACCCAGTGATTTAGTGTAGAGGGAGAAGAGAAGGGGTCCTAAAACCGAGCCCTGGGGGACACCCGTCCGCAGGGGGCGGGTGGCCGACAGGGTCCCTCTCCATGACACTTGGTAGGAGCGGTCATTGAGGTATGATGACAACCATGTCAGCGCAGAGCCAGCCACTCCCATTCCTGCGAGGGCCGCGAGGAGGATCTGGTGGTTGACTGTGTCGAAGGCTGCAGATAGATCTAGGAGAATCAGGACAGAGGAGAGGCCTTTCGCTTTTGCTAAGTGAAGTGCCTCTGTGACCGCAATGAGGGCTGTCTCTGTGGAGTGACCAGTCCTGAAGCCTGACTGATTAGGGTCTAGGAGGTCATTCTGTAAGAGATAAGCAGTAAGTTGGTTGGATACAGCACGTTCAAGTGTTTTAGAAAGGAAGGAGAGAAGAGAGACAGGACGGTAGTTGCCTATGACGGTAGGGTTCAGGGATGGTTTTTTTATGAGGGGCGTGACTCTGGCTTGTTTTAGGGAGGTGGGGACCACCCCCGAGTTGAGTGAGGAGTTGATGGTTGCAGTTAGGAATGGGAGGATGTCTGGTGCTATGGACTGGAGGAGTGGGGAAGGTAGCCGGTCCAGCTGGCATGTAGTCGGACGGTTCGACGTTACCAGTGTCAGGGTCTCGGCTTCTGTAATGGGAGAGAAAGATGACAGAGTGAAGGATGAGGTTCTCGATTCAGCATTTGGAATGGGTGGGGGTTGGGAGAAGGAGCTGCGGATGTTCTCCACTTTTTCCTCAAAGAAGATCGCAAAGTCTTCGGCAGAGAAAGATGAGGGAGGGGGGGGTGGGGGGGGAGTGAGGAGGGAGGACATGGTAGCATGCAGTTTGCGAAGATTCTTGGCAGAGGCCTCGATCCTATGGTGAAAGAAAGAAGCTTTGGCATTAGTAATGGTTTTGGAGAATGTTAACAAGAGGTTGTGATATGTGTCGATGTCAGCAGTGAGGCGTGACTTTCTATACTTCCTTTCAGCTGCTCTCAGGACCTGTCTTTGTTCTCTCACTGGATCTGTCAGCCATGGACTGACCGTACGGCTCAATACACACAATTGTTAAGGGGATGCAGACCAGAGAAAGACGTTTGTCTTGTTTACATCAGGGTCCCCCATTTTCATTTCATATTGCTCCACATTGTCATCAAACGGTCCAATATTTCCAATAACCCAAGCCATTTCTGTTGTAAACACTCACGATAGTCCAGTCGATCCTTCCTTTAGTGTGTAAAGTGGATTTCCTCCTCTTGTAGATGTTTCCAAGTGCCGCCCGAGCAACGTGAGCTAACATGCTAACTCGCTAAGCTAGCGTTAATAATGTAAACAAAGCTTGCGACGGACTTCTTCTTTCTTGCATTGCGCAGATTCAGACCTCCTCATCGCCGAATTGTGTTATATCCTGAGGACTTCTTAACCTCACCTGTATAACAATGATTACCGGACCACTACTTTAGTTTGACACATTATTCTGACTACAGCTCCGGTACATACTTGTGCAATCACTTCCGGGTACCACAGCTGGGAACTACGGCAAGTATTTAAGGACAATACAGACCCAACGTTGAGAAAAAGATTAACAGCGTCAATTATGTTATCGCGCGATACTAGTCTCGCGTTAACGGCCCAGCTCTAGTTCCTACACACCATAGCCCTGCAGTGATATTACTACCACCCAAATCACGCGCGCCTGACTGACCACCGCCGGTCTTCCGGCCGTGGGAGGCACTAACGTGATACCCGGCCTGACGAGGGCGGGCTGGGCGACCCCCTGGGCCTCGAGTTCCCCCGCTGACAACCTTCGTCGTTGACGGACACAACACCAGGCTCACCAAACACAGACGCAGAACGTGTGGCGTGGGAGCCGCTTGACGGCACAGGCAGCATTCTCACGGACTAACTTTAGGTTAGTTGTAACGTTAGTTTAGGTTCGTGTTAACGTTAGATAATGTACAAAATAAACGTGTTCCGATGCTATAGACGTCGCTCTTTTATTTTGAAAACCCCAGAAAGGAAGTCATTATATTTGCTTTAGCGACCATCCGGGTCTGTGTTAGCTCCGGTTAGCTTCGTGCAGTAGTTAGTATTATATTATCAATACCAGCCATTGGATTACTGTTTTCTAAATTGGGGAGGCTTTTAATCGTCAAGGTAAGAGGATTTTAAGTCATGGACTCATGGTATCCATAAACTTCAATCGGTTCGGATCATTTGAATGAAATGAGAATGTAAACAAACACGGCGTCACGTTAGAAAGTAGCACTGAAATCACTGCGCACAGAGACAAGTGCTTAGGCAAAAAATAGTTCCGAGTATATCTGCTTAGAAAACGTAATTGTCGAATTCAATTATTTTTTATTTCTCCATGTGGTAAATACACAGGTCACAACATGTTTACAGGAACATTTTGGAGTTGTATTTGGAGTGTATTTGGTGACTGTAGGACTCTGTAGGGAACGTCAGGCTATTGCACCCCTCCACTTCCAGTGATGAAGCTAAGCTACGCTAACGGAGCTACTGTTCCCAAAGCTAAATGCACGCACAGATACAAAAAAGATATGTATCTTCTTGTCTAACTCCAGGGAAGATGTTAACACTTTCAGCGCCACGCCTGGTTTTCCGTTTTACCGCTTGAATGCCACCATCGGCGCCAATGTTAACGTTAATATCGCCTAATCTATGTTTTAAATTATGGCTATGTGTCTAATCTGCCCATCGCATTATCAAAGACTATTTTCCAGTCAGTGCTGTGAAGACAGATTGTTTTTTTATCGCGTCGTTGCCGTTTCAGAGCAGTTAGAAAAGCCCCCGTTTTGATATAAAAAACAGCTCATTCTGGAGCATTCTATGAAAATCGTCTTTTAGTGGAATATTCCACAACGTTGATATTCGTCTGCCTTTTTATGAATCGTTTTCAAATAAACGCTAGATGATCAATATTATACGTGCACGCACGCACATTACGGCCGCGCACTGATAATCGCTCCGTTGATTTCGTCACAGACTTTTACAGTGAAACCGAAAGAAGACATTTCACAAAACAGCTTATAACTTCATCAAACTTACTCTGATTATCCTACCACTGATAACATAGAGTCCTTACCTGACATCAGATGGTATCCAACTGGTATATTCCAATTCCTGATCACCGTTTGAAAAAATCGATACGTGTATGGATCCAACGCGATACAGTAGAACTCCATGATCCGCGGGGATCTGAGGCTCCAGAATGAACTCTAGTAACCCCGGCTGGATCAGTGAACTGGAAAATGTGGAGTACCGGATTCTTTTCCCCATTCATTTTCATTGAGTCCATTCCAAAATCACTTATGTCATCTGGGAGACGACAGGGGGCGCTTTTTTCCACAGTGATCGTCGGCGCCCCTCGGCTATACTCGGGTAGGCTCGGGTGATGCAATCATTTTTCAGATCGCAAAAAAAAATAAAAATCAGAGAAATCTCGTGAGTGGCTAGCAACCACCTATAAAAAAACACGAGAAATCTTGTGAGTGGCACTGAAAGAGTTAAATAAGCTAATTTCCCAAAATGTTGGAGTTAAGTCTCCTGGTGTGATCTGTTTAGGTATTGTAAGAGCCAATTTACATGGTTGTAGTGCCATATGTTATATTTTATGCATTTGTTTGGATTTATGTATTTATGATGAATTCTGCCTGTAATACATTGTGCCTGCCAGCCTGCCAAATTGAGTTTGTGGCATCAGTTCCCGTTGCTCACCAGTAGGTGACATACGTAGCTACTTAATGAGTAACGGGACTGATGACAGGCAGGTGTGTTTGGTTACCGGTAGAGCCAAACAGTTTTTGACCGTCAAGTCGTCAAGTCGTCAAGTCGTCACGTCGACACGGCACGTTGTTTTGTTATCGTTTTGTTTGTAGTGTATAGTGTTTGTTTGTTCTTTTGAAGGTATCGTTGGCATTTGCTTTGTATCGCATGCAATTGGTGCATACGTTAATTATGTGGTAAATAAACCCATTTGGGGTACTAGTGGAACGGACCTTGTGGACATTCATTCCTTTCACCAGACGGTATACAACAGCGGCCACAGACGCGTCAATTACAGGTTTTTAGCCGGTAGCAGCCTCCTCAAGGGCTTATAGTTTTTATTGTTTTGTTAAAGTCAAGTTGGCCCTTATACAAGTCAAAAACTAGTGCTCGTTGAGAACACATGAAGAGCAAGTCAAAAACTAGTGCTCTTTAGTATAAAGGTGGATTGAGAACCACACCAAGAGCAAAGCAAGTCAAAAACTTGCTCATCAGTAAAGTGGATCAGCCAGAACCACAGCAAGACGAGCAAAGTAGGTTTAAGCTTTGCGCAACAAGAAACGTTGAGGACAGCGGGGAAGCCATTCAGCCTCGCTTTGATGCGCGCGCGGAGCTGATGCGTTGAGGACTGCGTGGGATTTGCGCAGTTCCAGCTGTTGGATGTCAACATAGCCATGAGCTGAGAAGCGCTGAACGTCAACCTACTCATCAGAGCTCCGACTACAACCAACGGTACCCAACGTCAGCTGCCAACATTTTCCGTGGTAGGCTACAAGCCGAGGTAAGGTAGCGCTACCCTTTTTTTTGGCCATAGTAAATGTGTGCACACAACTCTTACGTTTTGCGAGCATAAAGTCCAATGCATTGGTAGCTGAAAATAGACTGCGCGTACCAGTCTACCGTTAACTTTGATTTGTTTGTGCGCGCCACCGTTGGCGTTGAATCCGTTTATGTGCGACACGCACAACTATCGTTGACTGTTTGAATCCCTTCGTGCGCGCCGGGCATAACGTTATTGCTTCAATCATTTCACTGCTGATTGTCATCATGAGCGTTGCGGATGACAATCAAGACATTAATAATGAGCAACTCGTCGGTGCAGAGGCGGCTGTGAAAACTGTCACAATGGAAAAAAGGGAAATTAAACTGACCTTAAAGGCTGTAATGGAAAAATTGGGAAAATTGGAAAATAAAAGATCAGATAAATTAAATAAGGCAAAAAAGTTGTACAAAATGATGGAGGTATTTATGCACAATGCTGACGTGACAGGGGTACAAGGTGTATTATGTGAATATGTTAGGCTGTGTGAGACAGCCAAATCTGTACAAAATGAATTTATGAATACGTCAACTATGTCCCCGGACGAAAATGCATTACAAACTGCCTGGTTTGGGTCAAGAATAAACACGTTGGAAAGCTTCCACGTGCATGTTGAGAGTTGGCTGGCACAAAATATGGCAATTACAAATAGCCAGGGTGAAGTGCACTCAGAACCTGTGCACACAGAGGATGTGCACACCGTCTGTGTAGACACAGAGGCTGTGCACACAGAGGATGTGCACACAAGGGAGGTGCACACTGTCAGTGCACCCACAGATGACGTGCGCCCAGACAACATACAAACAGTGGTTGATGATGTGAAACCAAATGACAGTATTTCAAATATCTCCTTTGGACGCTCACAAGGCAGCAGAAAGAGTGGTAGCAGTGCCAGCTCTGAACGCCTCATAGCAGAGGCTAAAAGAGCATCACTGCTGGTGAAAGCAGCGTACTTAAAGGAGAGACAAGCTCTGGAGGAGCAAGAGCAAGTGTTAAGGAGGAAAAAGGAGCAGCTTGAAATGGAGGCTGAGTTGGCTGTATCCACTGCCCATTTGGCTGTTCTGCATACTACGTCAGATGCAGGGAGACGGTCACGAACCTCTAGCCAAAGGCATGTGGGAAATCACACCGGACCTCCTCATTCAAGCCATACTGTGCTAAATCCGACAGCACAGCAATTCAGCATTCCTATGCCAGAGCCTGTTGTCAAGCCAAAGGTTAAACCTCACCTCTTCCACATGCCCTCACAAGGTGGAGCTGCTGCACAACCAACCCTCTTTCACTTGCCATCACAAGGTGGAGCTGCTGCACAACCAACCCTCTTCCACATGCCATCACAAGGTGGAGCTGCTGCACAACCACCCCTCTTTCACATGCCATCACAAGGTGGAGCTGCTGCACAACCACCCCTCTTTCACATGCCATCACAAGGTGGAGCTGCTGCACAACCACCCCTCTTTCACATGCCACCACAAAGTAGAGCTGCTGTCCAACCACAATTGTATCAACCTTTTCAAATGCCACCACAAGGTGGAGCTGCTGTGCAACCACAACTGTATCAACCTTGTCAAGTACAACTTCAAGGAGACTTGAGTACAGTCCTGCAACGGCAGAATGAAATCACTAATGCTCTTGTGCAACAACAGCTCACAATGTCTCTACCATCCAGAGACATCCCTGCCTTTGATGGTGACCCGCTTCACTACAGGAGCTTCATAAGATCCTTTGAGCACAATATTGAAGCAAAGGCCAACAAAGCTGATTGTTTATATTTTTTGGAACAGTTCACAAAAGGACAACCACGTGAGCTGGTAAGGAGTTGTCAGCACATGATGCCAGACCGTGGTTATGACATGGCCAAAGGTCTCCTGAAAGAACATTTCGGGAATGAATTTAAGATCGCTACGTCATATATCGAAAAGGCCTTGGCCTGGCCCGCAGTTAAGGCTGAAGATGTAAAGGCACTACAGGACTATTCTCTGTTCCTGCGCAACTGTTGCAACGTGATGACAGAGATGCAACACATGCAGGAGCTTGACATGCCTACCAACATGCGCATGATTATAACCAAGCTGCCCTACCGATTTAGGGAAAGATGGAGGACAACAGCTTATGAGCTACTTGAGCGACGACATCATAGAGCTGTTTTTAATGATCTGGTCACATTCGTGGAACGTCAGGTCAGGATCCTTTCTGACCCACTTTTCGGTGACATCCAGGATAAACCAACCATAAAGGATGGATTGAGCAACAGGAGCAAGTTCCAGCCTCAGTACAAGTTTGGCAGAGCTGAAGGCAACAGCTTTGCTACAACTGTCACACGTCTGGACTCCAAGGACCCAGACTCAGGCTCTGTCCATAGGGGACAGGATAGCGGAGCATATTCAGGCTCTGTCCATAGGGGACATGATTCCAAAGCCAATTCAGGCTCTGTCCATAGAGGACAGGATAGCAGAGCATACTCAGGCTCTGTCCATAGGGGACATGATTTCAAAGTCAATTCAGGCTCTGTCCATAGGGGGCAGGATTTTGAAATGGAGAAATCTGAGTCTTGTGTATGCTGCTTTCAGGATCACTCTCTGTCAGAGTGCCCGCTGCTGAAAGGCAAGAACCACAATGATAAAATTATTTTCATAAAGCAAAATAGGATTTGTTTCGGATGTTTGTGTTCCGGTCACATGAGTGCTGGTTGCGACAAGCGCCTAACCTGCAAGGTTTGTGAGAAAAAACATCCAACCGTACTTCACATTGACAGGCCTTACCTCAGCACATACCAGCAGCCTAATTCATCTGCAAGTGTCACTTCAGCTGTCAAGTCAAGTGTCACTATAGCCACGCAGACGTGTGGTCTTACTGGGGCCGGCGGAGGAAATTGTAAGCTGTCCATTCTGCCAGTCCAAGTCAAGTCCACAAATGGAAAGATACTGCAAACATACGCCTTTCTCGACCCTGGCAGTTCTGCAACATTTTGTTCTGAGCATTTAATGAGTGCATTGGATGTGACTGGACCACAGACTAACTTCCTTCTGCGCACTTTGAGCCAGGAGCAGGTGGTATCAAGTACCTCACTGAAAGGTTTGGAGGTCTCTGGTCTCAATGGGGACACTTTCTATAGCCTCCCAGAAGTCCTTTCACAAAGGAAAATGCCTGTGACAAGTGACAATGTTGTATCACAGGAAGATTTGCTGAAGTGGCCTTACCTGTCCCATGTCCAAATTCCCAGCATAAAGGCAAATGTTGATCTATTGATTGGTACCAATGCTCCCAGGTTATTGGAACCTTGGGAGGTGATCAACGGCCGTGGAAATGGTCCGTATGCTATGAGAACTGTTCTGGGCTGGGTGGTCAACGGGCCCCTGCAAGAAAATAATGGTCCTGAAAATGGGATTTCAGTGGCCACTGTCAATATGATTTCCGTGAGCAGATTGGAAGAGACACTGAGCAACCTGGGAACTTCACTGAACAACCAGATTTCGGTGTGCCGTCCCTTGAGTTTCCTTGGCCCAGTTACACTTCCTGCCAAGTCCATGCTGCTCAAACTGTGGAGAAGAGTGTGCAGCTGGGATGAAAACATTCCCAATGACATTGAGCGCCAATGGACAAGATGGCGGGAGATTTCATTGACATTTGCAACTCTGCAGCTCCTCTGCAGAGTTTTTAGAGGCCTTCCCAGACGAGAACGGCTTGGGGTGCTCGGTGCTTAAAGGCCAAGACATTGATCTTGGAATGACCATTGACCGGGCTTGGAAGTTTGTTATGCACGAGGCGATAGTCTCAAATATTGATTTGTTTTGTGGTTATATGGCATTGATTTGTTTTGTGGTTATATGGCACACTTTGGCTCTTTTTGTTTTTCATTTTATGTTATAATTGTTATATGTTATGACATTTAACAATTAGAGGCCGGCGTGTAAGAGCCAATTTACATGGTTGTAGTGCCATATGTTATATTTTATGCATTTGTTTGGATTTATGTATTTATGATGAATTCTGCCTGTAATACATTGTGCCTGCCAGCCTGCCAAATTGAGTTTGTGGCATCAGTTCCCGTTGCTCACCAGTAGGTGACATACGTAGCTACTTAATGAGTAACGGGACTGATGACAGGCAGGTGTGTTTGGTTACCGGTAGAGCCAAACAGTTTTTGACCGTCAAGTCGTCAAGTCGTCAAGTCGTCACGTCGACACGGCACGTTGTTTTGTTATCGTTTTGTTTGTAGTGTATAGTGTTTGTTTGTTCTTTTGAAGGTATCGTTGGCATTTGCTTTGTATCGCATGCAATTGGTGCATACGTTAATTATGTGGTAAATAAACCCATTTGGGGTACTAGTGGAACGGACCTTGTGGACATTCATTCCTTTCACCAGACGGTATACAACAGCGGCCACAGACGCGTCAATTACAGGTTTTTAGCCGGTAGCAGCCTCCTCAAGGGCTTATAGTTTTTATTGTTTTGTTAAAGTCAAGTTGGCCCTTATAGGTATCCTGATGTGAAAAGTTGCGAGCACCAGCAAAATTCTAGGAGCACCCACCAAAATGTAAGGAGCACCAACAATATATATATATAATATATTTGTTATTGATAAAAAAAAATATATATAACTACTGTAATTAGGGATGGGTACCGAATTCGGTACTTTTGAGGTACCGAACCGAAACACGTCGGTACTACAGAGTATCGAATCAAGTGAGAAACCAAAAAAAAAAAAAAAAAAAAATCTTTTATTAATTTCTTTTTTTTACTTTTTTTTTTTTTTTTGTACTTTTTTCTTTTCATGTCAACGTTCACAGCACAATATATGCTTACCTAGGATTTTACTTGATTCAACAACAAAGCAGTCGGAGCAATGACAAGCCGAAAACTGTCGAAATTGTAGTTATTTGAAGTTTGGATTTTTTTTTACGACTGTGGTAGGTAAATTACATTTCTTGAGACTAAAGTACCGAAAAAAGGTACCGTTGGGTACCGGTATCGATTCACAGGTACCGGTATCGGTTCAAATGTGAAAGGTACCCATCCCTAACTGTAATTAGGGATGGGTATCGTTAGGATTTTATCGATACTACTACTCTTATCGATACTGCTTAACGGTTCAGTACTTTATCAATACTCTTATCTGTTCTTTTAGATTATTATTATTTTATAAAAAAAATATATACATTTATTATTTGAACGGCTTAAGGCTATATCTGTACTTGATGTTTGTTTGTTGTGTTGCATATTTGAAATAAACTTCAATCAAATCAACCCCCCCCCCCTCTTAAAAACAAAAACCTGTGTTTAACCTAGCCATCTAAAACTGTGAAACAAATGTCCTACTCCCCTAAAGAAAGAAATACATAGCAAACATGACTCCGTTATCCAATAGTGCTGCTGCTTTTTATTTTGTTAAAATGTTTTGGTTAATAAGACTAAAAGACTACAATATGACTACAACGATTTCATGACGGCTTCCTGTCCTCGCAGGAAGTGCGTCGGATACCTAACTCAGGGTTCGTACGGGTGCTGGAAATCCTTGAAAATGCTTGTATTTCAATGTGCTGTTTTCAAGGTTTTAAATGTGCTTGAATTGTGTATAAAGTGCTGGAAAGTTATTGAAATTGTAATTACACTTTATACTTTCATAATAAATCGCTATCTGACTGAATAGTTTGGTTTTTAGATAAAGAAATAAAATAAGTCGGAGCGACTCGAGCGAGCCTAATTGCGTTCGCCTTTCACACAAAATTAAATGTGGCTGGGCTCGACCCGTAGTGTTTTTTTTCCTGTGCCATCTGAGAACGGCACGCCTGTGTGTGTGTGGCCAACATGCCGGGAGGCTGCCGTTTTAATGAGCTCTGGCTTGGAGATATGAAATATAATTCATGGTTAAAAAGAGGAGAACATCCCAGAGTAGCCGTGTGCAAAATATGCAGAAAGGACTTGCAGATTTTTACCATGGGGGAGTCTGCACGTTCGAGCCACATGAAAGGTGAGCCAATGAGCCATGGATGTTATTAACGTGTCTCGGCCTGGCTCGCCAGGTACTACTAAGTTCGAGACTACAAGTGCTCCACACCTGTCTCCGTAAATGTTCGTTATAAAAATACCACTTCAATAATCGAAATAGTCAAGTAACAGGCAGAATGCACTATTGGAATTACAAACTCGTGTTTACCGGACTCTGTTTTTCACTGCAGTGTTTTGAAATAGGCAGCATGTAGCCTAGCCTAACGTTAGCTAATTCCCTTCCATGTATTCCCCCTCCCTCCCCCTCTCCTCTCCCTCCCCCTCCCCCTCTCTCTCCCTCCCTCCTAGCAGAGGTGATGGTCCAGCGTCAGCAGCAGCAGGTCCTACCAGAGTGGGAGGCCGTGGTTCAGGGTCTGTCCCCGGAGCAGCAGCGGAGTTACCGCCTGGAGCAGCAGCAGCAGCAGCTGAGTTACCGCCTGGAGCAGCAGCAGCAGCTGAGGAACCGCCTGGCCCAGCAGCAGCAGCTGAGTTACCGCCGTGAGCAGCAGCTGAGGAACCGCCTGGCCCAGCAGCAGCAGCTGAGGAACCGCCTGGCCCAGCAGCAGCAGCTGAGTTACCGCCGGGAGCAGCAGCTGAGGAACCGCCTGGCCCAGCAGCAGCAGCTGAGTTACCGCCGGGAGCAGCAGCTGAAGAACCGCCTGAACCAGCAGCAGCAGCTGAAGAACCGCTTGAACCAGCAGCAGCGGAGTTACCGCTTGAACCAGCAGCAGCTGAGTTACCGCCGGGAGCAGCAGCTGAAGAACCGCCTGAACCAGCAGCAGCAGCTGAAGAACCGCCGGGAGCAGCAGCTGAAGAACCGCCTGAACCAGCAGCAGCAGCTGAAGAACCGCCGGGAGCAGCAGCTGAAGAACCGCCTGAACCAGCAGCAGCAGCTGAAGAACCGCCGGGAGCAGCAGCTGAAGAACCGCCTGAACCAGCTGCTGACCCTAGTGTTCTCGCTGCAAGCAGAATCACGACTGCTGCTGGATTCTGTTGCTGCCCGAGGTAGGTTGACAAGTTAATATAATGTATTATATATGATGCCAAGTCTACATAATTTTGGTTGTTTATAGCACAATAACATCTGATTTAATGTGATGGAAGAAATGAAATAATCATTTTGGGTCAATATTTAATTTACCACAGCCGCATAAGATGCTGGAAAATCTTGAAAATACACCTTGAAAATGCTTGAAAAGTGCTTGCATTTTGTCTTGGAAAAGGTGTACAAACCCTGCTAACTTAACGTTACATTTTCAACAACAGAACAGATTGCTGCTAATTAAACACTTCATGGAAACGGAGTAACGTTAATGTTATGTCGAGTTCATACGTGTAGTGTAGTATGAACTCGACATTGTACGTTACTCCGTTTCAAGTGTTGCTGCCACCGTTCGCGTCGCAGATGGATGGTACACTCTGTTAGCTCCGTAGCTAATCTGCGTCAACAAGAGGGGGGGACGCACCAGAACAATTATTTTCACTTGCACGAATGTTCCCAATTATATTTTGAGGTTGCACAGATACAATTTCGGTCGCAATTTCGAGCCCTGTGATGTGATCTGTTTAGGTCTCCTAATGTGATCTGTTTAGATCTCCTGATGTGATCTGTTTAAGTCTCCTGATGTGATCTGTTTAGGTCTCCTGCTGTGATCTGTATAGGTCTCCTGGTGTGATCTGTTTAGGTATCCTGATGTAATCTGTTTAGGTCTCCTGATGTGATCTGTTTAGGTCTCCTGGTGTGATCTGTTTAAGTCTCCTGATGTGATCTGTTTAGGTCTCCTAATGTGATCTGTTTAGGTCTCCTGATGTGATCTGTTTAAGTCTCCTGATGTGATCTGTTTAGGTCTCCTGATGTGATCTGTTTAGATCTCGCGTGAGGTAGGGGTGCACTGATATATGGGTCGCGTATCGATATCAGCCGATATGTGCCTTGTTGACTACAATCGGCTTATTGGCCGATAAGATACAATTTACCGATGGCAGTGGGCGATAATTATTTGTCAATTTCAGTAGCATACCGTGGGGTTTCAGTCAAGGCCTTCAGTTATGAACTGCACAACCCCCCCCCCCCACACACACACGCAAAATGTCTCATGTGGGTACCGCTACTGCATCAACGTTATGATTAACGAAGGCATTCATTTTCTGGCATTAACGTTACATATATATTACTATTGCTAATTTGCTATTGATAAATCTAGGTGTCATTAGACTAGAATAAGTCAAATTAACTTACTGTCTCAGAAAAGTCTCAGAAAAGTCACTTTCAGGAAGTGAAAAAGCAAATAAACGCTTCCGATTGGTGGTAAGAACAGCAGAGGTGGGTGCAAGTGGTGTGATGTCAATCAAAATGTACAACATTTTTATCTCGTCAATCTGAACAGAACTTTGAACAGAACACTAAAACCCTGCTTACTCCTTTACTCCTGTAAACCTTCGGCTTAAGGGTTCTCCATTTTCAATTGAATACACTTTTAATTATTATTAAGTATTAAAAAATATATATATATTTAAATGTGCCAGGACACAAATAACTAAATATCGGTATCGGCCGATTGTGTTATTTGAACAATCTATCGGTCGAGAATTTTCATATCGGTGCATCTCTATGAGGTTATGAATTTACCGGCGCAGGTTCTTGTAAATCTTTTTGATGAACTAAGGCTGCAGACTACAGCTCCCCGTCATGTGTATTGACAAGTCGCTATAGTCGCCAGCAGTACTTCAGAGGCGAGTGAGAATAAAAGTGAATAAAATAAATCACATTTACTTTCAAGAATCGGCACCAACCGTGTGAGTAAATTCATAACCTCACACACCAGGAGACCTAAACAGATGTCTACGTTGCAAGACAATGAACTGACCATAAACAGGAACGTCTACCAGCTAACGTTATATATATCTTGTATTGTAGTGGCCGCTTGTTGCTCCCCAATGAATAGACAAGCGTCCACGATGCACCGCTATTACTTATCCTACTCAGTCCCAAAGTTGTGATGTTGAATGAATTGAATGTCCAAAGTTGCCGCCGGTTCGGTTTACAGGGTTTATTGTTGTCCAAAGGTGAATGATGGTGAATGAAGGGTTAAATCAGAACAGTTGTCAAGTGCTCAGATCCAACAGTGAAACAGGTAGAAAATTGTATCCTAATACACAGGTGCACAAAGACTGCAGTGATCACCTTGGCTATTTATAGGAGTGGGCTGTAATGGGTGGTGAGCCCTCTAGTGTCCAAACATAAATAAGACAGTCTAAACAGTGCAAAGTTCTAATATATAATATAATATATAGATAATAATAATACTAACAATAATAATAATAATCTATAACAAGAACACTCATTGGCCTTTACATATAATGTCTCTCTCTGTAAGAGTAAGCAGTCCCTGTCCCCTCCTTTACGTCTCGCTCTCTTTTTTTTAGGCTTATCTTTTTTTATTTGAAGAATTTGTACATATTTATACATTTCAGTTATCCAAATTATACAACTTCCATTTCCTTCCCCATTCCTATCCCCTAATCCCACCCCATCCCACCCAGTGAGGGCGACGACAAACATACATGTAAAATAAAAATAAAACATTTAAATAATTAAACATAAATACAGATGTGACAGACAAAGCTACGCAAAAAGAAATGAAGTAAAATTAAAAGAGAACTAAAGAAAAAATATAAATAGGAAAGAATGTAATAATAATATATAATATAAGTAATGCTCTCCATTTTAGTAGCGTAATTTCCAGATGGTAAAACAAATAAAATGGAAAGTAAATTTAACACCCTTAGCAGACCACCACAATGCCATCTCCCCAGCCATACGTGGGCTAGCAGTGTCAGGAAGGTAGATAGGGGAAGGAGGGGGGTCATGGGGTCCCAAGTTTGGAAGGAGTCATATGGGTTTTGAAATGAGATAGGAAGGGTTGCCATGTTTTGTGGAAGGTATCCGTGTGGCCCAGGGCTGTACACTGCGATGAGATTATCGCAAATTTCCCCTTTAATTGGCCGTTGCGATTGGTAAATAATATTTGGGGGCGGGCTTGCGAGTAGTGATTTCAAGCCTTGCATTCGCATTTCACTCCTAAATGATGCAAGGCGTGTGATGACGCTGAGCACTCAGGTATGATCAGCGGGGAAAATCAACTGAGCACTCACTCTGATAGACTGGCTGTCTGATTTAGCTATGAAGAAAAGTAAAGTTAGTAGTAGGGATGGGAATCGATGGTTCCTAACTGGGTTTTGGTCATATGCTCGCTGCTTCTATGTGCAGTGAAAACTACTCGAAATGCTTTAGAACCTAGTCATTGATTTGGTTCAGGGTTAGCCGCGGAGCTAACGCTAGCTAATCAAGCTCACAGAGAGAGATAAACAGCGGACAGCAGGTAGTACAGGTACAAATACAATAAAACAAGGGGTGGGGCTGTTAATAAAGTTTTCAATCAGACAGATGTATGGAAAGGCTTTTATTATAACATTCGTTGAGGTAAAATCATTATGCCTCATTTAGTCATCCTGCGGAGCACTGGTCTCCTACTCGTCGGCCGCGGGGAGCTAATGTTAGTAGCTTTGTTGTTGTCAGCACACAGGACTTCAGGAAGTCAAAAACGAATAGCGCTTGCCGATTGGTGCTAAGAACAGCAGGGCGGGTGCAAGCGGTGTGACGTAATTATCAAAATTATTCTGTTTTCCGTCGGAATGAATGAATGAAAACTTTATTAACAGATTGCATAATGGGTACAATACAGTACAGGAGAATGAAGACTAGAAAAAGACTTTCGGCTTTTTTACATAAGGGTCCTCTATTTTCAATTCATCAAAACATTTAGAGACATACAAATATACAGTAGTTTCATTAAAATGCTATTGATTGATTAAAAACTTTATTAACATATTGCAGAATGGGTACAGTACAGCTCAATATATACAATTGTTAAGGGGATGCAGACCAGAGAAATACTTTTGTCTTGTTTACATCAGGGTCCCCCATTTTCAATTCATCATATTTCATATCTAAATCATATAATATCTCATTGCTAAATATATGCAATATATCATCTAATAATCCAATAATCTAAATCTAATATATAATATAAAAATGCTAAATGCATGGGTATTTTATTTTGTCTTTAATGTTAGCTTGCAAACTCAAATACTGTCTTGGTAAGCCTCATAATGAATTGTTTGGGGTAAAAAAGAAACATCGTGATGTGTATCGCCGAAAGGTCAGAAAATATCGTGATATCATATTTAGGCCATATCGCCCAGCCCTAGTTGGTTCATTATAAAAGATACAAACCTGACAACAAAAGCATTTAAATGTTAAATAAAAGGACCACAGTAATGAGGCAGGAGGAACATATTTTTTTTGCACTATAATGGTAAAATTGTTATTTAAAAATGTGCCCCTAAAACATATTTTTTGAAAAAAAAAAAAAAAAAAGTGTGCCCCTAGTGAAAAAGCTTAGCGTACAGCCCTGTGGCCTTGTGTTGTAATAGTTGAATAGGATGAGGCGTCTGGCAATGAGTGAGGCAAAGGCCATGGCATTGGATTGCCCAATAGATATTGCAGCGTTCTCCGGTGTCAGACCAAATAGTGCAATAAGAGGGCATGGGTCAACATTCATAAAAAATATTTCTGAATAAGATTTAAAAATGGAAGTCCAGAAAGGGACCAGTGCTGGACAATGCCAAAACATATGAATAAGTGAGCCAGGGGCTTGGTGGCACCGGTCGCATGTGGGATCCATGCCAGGATTTATCTTCGCAAGTCTAGTCTTTGACCAATATAGACGGTGGAGGAGCCTGAACTGTATCAGTGAATGGCGGGCACATATTGAAGAAGAGTGTATTCGGGCAAGAGCATTTTCCAATTCTTTGTCTGTAAATTGATGATTTAGATCGGACTCCCAGTTTTGTCTTATAGCCAATACTGAGGAGGGTAGGGATAGGGATATGATGTTATATAGTTTAGATATTGTGTATGGGGGAACTGAGCAAATTTGCTCTTAACAAAATCACGTATCTGTAGATATCTGAAAAAATTTGTTTTTGGTAAGTTAAACTTTAGGGACAGTTGTGTGAAGGACATAAATGAACTGTCTTGGTACTAATCATAAATGCTCAGAATGCCCTTCTTAAACCAGTTGCTGAAGGTTACATCCACCATAGAGGGAGGGAAAAGGAAGTTTTTGTGGACAGGTGACGATGGTGACATGGCGTGGAGACCAAAGTGTTTTCTGAACTGGGACCAGATCCGGAGGGAGTGTTGTACTAATGCCCCTTTTCCACTGCATGGTACAGCGACTCTACTCTACTCGGCATTTTCGGTTTTCCATTACCAAAGTACCTGGTACCAGGTACTTTTTGGGTACTTTTTTAGTCCCTGCTCTGTCGAGGTTCTTAGCGCGTGCCAAGCGAGTAGAACTGGTACCAGAAAAGTCACATGAAACACTGCAGACCACTGATTGGTCAGAAGAGAGATGCGTCACTCGTTGGAGAGTCTGAACGAAAACAGAAAGCCGCCATCTTGAATGGCTCGCGTAGGATGTCATTATATGTTTGCAGCAGGAAACAAGTGCAATAAACAAAAAAGGATAGTCACTGTGTATTCTGCCTCATTTATTGATGAAACAAAACCGACATCAACAAAATTTGCCACTGAGCGGAGAGTTTAGTCTGACAAAAAGATCGCTGATTAGTTACGCTTGTTGTTGGGGTTAGGGACGTGAGTGGTAACGTTAGTTAGCCTAATGCTAACGTTAGCAGATAGACACGAGAGCCTAGGTAACGTTAAAGCTTGTAGAATAGACACAATGAGAGGTAACGTTAGTGTTAGCAGAATAGACACAACGAGAGTCTGGTTAATGTTGTTATTGATTGATTGGTTGGAAACTGTTTTACTCTGGCTTGCCAAGCTCACGGACATAGCTATGCTGGAGCTCTCATGCTGATCGCCAGCGGCCCCGCCTCCCCACACGGAGACAAACTGAGTACTTACTAGGGATGGGTACCTTTCACATTTGAACCGGTACCCAGCGGTACCTTTTTTCGGTACTTTAGTCTCAAGAAATTTTATTTACCTACCTCAGCCGTGAAAAAAAATCCAAACTTCAAATAACTACAATTTCGACAGTTTTCGGCTTGCCATTGCTCAGACTGCTTTGTTGTTGAATCAAGTCAAATCCTAGGTAAGCATATATTGTGCGTGTGAACGTTGACATGAAAAGAAACAAGGTTAAAAAATAAAATAAATATTTTTTTTTTCTGTATCTCACTTGAATCGATACTCGGTCGTACCGACGTGTTTCGGTTTGGTACCTCAAAAGTACCGAATTCGGTACCCATCCCTAGTACTTACTACTTAGTACCTACAGTGGAAAAGGAACGAAGTACCAGGTACCTAAAGCGAGTAGAGTAGAGTAGAGTAGGGTAGAGTCGAGTAGGTACCATGCAGTGGAAAAGGGGCATAAGAGGTTGTTGGTGTACTGGGCGGTTGTGACTGGGAGCGAAGAGCAAACTAAGGATTGCAAAGATGTTCTAGAACAAGATGCCCTTTCCATGTCCACCCATGCCGGCACCCATTGACAGAGTCCGTAATGGGAATGACTCTAATAGAGAATGCTGTGAATATTTGCAGCCCAATAGTAGGCCAAGAAATTGGGTAGTGCAAAGCCTCCCTGCGATTTAGGCTTCTGGAGGGCCATTTTATTTATTCTGACTGGGCGTTTATTCCAGATAAAATCTCATATTGCCCTGTCGAGGGCTTTGAAAACGTCTCTCTCTCTGTAAGAGTAAGCAGTCCCTGTCCCCTTCTTTACGTCTCTCTCTGTAAGAGTAAGCAGTCCCTGTCCTCTCCTTTACGTCTCTCTCTCTCTGTAAGAGTAAGCAGTCCCTGTTCCCTCCTTTACATCTCTCTCTGTAAGAGTAAGCAGTCCCTGTCCCCTCCTTTACGTCTCTCTCTGTAAGAGTAAGCAGTCCCTGTCCCCTCCTTTACGTCTCTCTCTGTAAGAGTAAGCAGTCCCTGTCCCCTCCTTTACGTCTCTCTCTGTAAGAGTAAGCAGTCCCTGTCCCCTCCTCTACGTCTCTCTCTGTAAGAGTAAGCAGTCCCTGTCCCCTCCTCTACGTCTCTCTCTGTAAGAGTAAGCAGTCCCTGTCCCCTCCTCTACGTCTCTCTCTGTAAGAGTAAGCAGTCCCTGTCCTCTCCTCTACGTCTCTCTCTGTAAGAGTAAGCAGTCCCTGTCCCCTCCTTTACGTCTCTCTGTAAGAGTAAGCGGTCCCTGTCCCCTCCTTTACATCTCTCTCTGTAAGAGTAAGCAGTCCCTGTCCCCTCCTCTACGTCTCTCTCTGTAAGCGGAAGCAGTCCCTGTCCTCTCCTTTATGTCTCTCTCTGTAAGAGTAAGCAGTCCCTGTCCCCTCCTTTACGTCTCTCTCTGTAAGAGTAAGCAGTCCCTGTCCCCTCCTCTACGTCTCTCTCTGTAAGAGTAAGCAGTCCCTGTCCCCTCCTCTGTCTCTCTGTAAGAGTAAGCAGTCCCTGTCCCCTCCTCTACGTCTCTCTCTGTAAGAGTAAGCAGTCAGCGTGTTCTTACTGGCCTGTTAAGAGTGTAGTGTGAATTAGTGACCTGTCCCTTCGTTACTTTAAAAAGCAATGGTTACAACAAATTACATTTAAATGATTGTATGCCCTTCTTTCTAGACTCCATTGCCTTACAGCTGTGTATCTGTGAAGAGGAGGTTCCCCCTGAGCAGCAGGAGAGGAGCCCCAGTCTGGTCCAGGAGGAGCCAGAGCGCCTACAGATTAAAGAGGAACAGGAGGAACTCTGGATCAGTCAGGAGGGAGAGGAGCTTCCTGTCTCTGTGAAGAGTGAACATGATGAAGAGAAACCTCAGTCCTCACAGCTCAGCCAAACCCAGGACACAGAGCCCCTCCAGATTAAAGAGGAACAGGAGGAACTGTGTCAAGATCTAGAGGAGGCTGATGGCTCCGAGATGACCTTACAACCTATGAAATGTGAAAATGAAGGTGAGAACACTCTGTCCTCACAACTCAGCCAAAACCGGAACCCCGAGCAGATTAAAGATGAACTAGATCAAGGGCTGGAAGAAGCTGATCTCTCCAAGATCACAGTTCACCCATTGAAATGTGAAGATGGTCAAGAGAACGCTCTGTCCTTCCAGCCTCTTCAAACCCAAAGGGAGAAAAACAGAGAAGCATACTCTTTACCCAGCACCTCAACTGAACACATGAAAACAGAACCTGAAGGAGAGGACTGTGGAGTAGCAGAACTAGCCAGTAACTTAGATCCAGCTGGTGATTTAGAACCAACTAGAGATAGCCAGCCTCTCTCTTCAGACAGTTCTCTAACTGAGACTGATGACAGTGATGACAGTTCTGGAGCTGAGACTGATGACAGTGATGATGACAGTTCTGGAACTGAGACTGATGACAGTGATGATGACAGTTCTGGAACTGAGACTGATGACGGTGATGACAGTTCTGGAACTGAGACCGACGATGGCGATGAATGGAAGGAGAGTGGAGGTCCAGGTTTGATGGCACTAAAACAAAAGAAGACACAGAAAATACAAACGTTGTCTAACAGGCCTGGATTCAGCAAGAAGAGCGATGTGAAGATACACGTAAAAAATCATACCGGAGTGAAACCATTTGGTTGTTCCGTTTGTGGGAAAGGGTTAAGTAGGAAGGACCAGCTGAAGCCACACATGATAATTCATACTGGAGAGAAACCATTTAGTTGTTCCGTTTGTGGGAAAGGGTTCAGTAGGAAGGGAGATCTGAAGAGACACATGATAATTCATACTGGAGAGAAACCATTTAGTTGTTCTGTTTGTGGGAAAGGGTTCAGTAGGAAGGGAGATCTAAAGCCACACATGATAATTCATACTGGAGAGAAACCATTTATTTGTTCCGTTTGTGGGCAAGGGTGCAGTAGGAAGCAACATCTGAAGACACACATGAGAATTCATACTGGAGAGAAACCATTTATTTGTTCCGTTTGTGGGCAAGGGTGCAGTAGGAAGCAACATCTGAAGACACACATGAGAATTCACACAGGAGAGAAGCCATTTAGCTGTTAAGTTTGTGGGAAAGGGTTCAGTGATAAAGGAAATATGAAGAAACACACTAGAACTCATACAGGAGAGAAACAATTTAGTTGTTCCGTTTAAGCTGAGAGTAGACTTGAAAAGAATAAAGAGAGCAGGTCCCCAAACACAGTTTGCAGTATATTAAATAGAAACCCCATGTACTTCTTTAGAAGAAGAACACACACATGAGAGATGGGCGACACACAGGAACACTCACACACACATGCACTGAAAATGTCTCTCTGCACTTTTCCCATCTCGTCATCCTTCCCCCCAAGGGCAGCCGGGAGCAGACATGGGCCGCGCCCGGGGACCAATCCAAGTGCTCCTGTCCCTCTTTGTCAGGGACGTTACAGCGTTAGCGATCTCTTCTACATGTTTTTCCTTTGGGTTTATTTTATCTGGAGGGGGATCCCTTGCGAGCACGGGGAGAACATGCAAACTCCACACAGAAAGGCCCGGGAGATACCCCACCTGGGTACCTGGCATTGCGGCAACCTGGTCCCCAAGCGAAAAAAAATCGAACACAGGACCTTCTAGCTGTGAGGCGACAGTGTTAACCCCTACATCACTGTGCCGCCCAAAAATTCTGTTCCCATACTAAGCAGTATACACAATAGGAACCCCATGTACTTATACTAAGCAGTATACACAATAGGAACCCCATGTACTTATACTAAGTAGTATACCCAATATGAACCCCATGTACTTATACTAAGTAGTATACCCAATAGGAACCCAGTGTACTTATACTAAGTAGTATACCCAATAGGAACCCTTAGGACTTTTTGTTTTGTCACTGATTTCTGTTTATCTTCATTCATATCAAACACAAAGATTCTGTACCTCCTTTTTTGATTTAGTCAATAAAATATATTTTGTATTGTTTTGACTCATTCATTGTGAGTGTTATAATAAAAAAAATCTGTGTAGCCATAAACAGGGGTCGGCAACCTGCGGCCTCGAGGCCGCATGCGGCTCTTTAGCCAATCAGCTGCGGCTCCCTGGCCAAAAAAATAATTATTATTATTTTTTTCTTTTTACTTTTCTTTTTCTTTTTTTCTTATTTTGAAGATCGATGTCATACTGTGACACTGAAATGAAAAAATATTTCTTCAACTAAGATATTTAGTCAACAAAAGGCTTACCTGTATGCCTGATATGTGGTGCGAAATTTGCGAACAATTAAAAATGTACTTTTTATTTTATAGATTTTCCACAAATAAGGGAAGGTCTCTAATAGAGCTGCATAGTTCAGGGTTTTATTTCAAAGTAGGTCTACAGATGCCAGTGTTTTTTCTCCTTTTCTGTGTTTTATTTCAAAGTAGGTCTACACATGGTATTCTTTTTTCAAAGTGGACTACTTTCTATTTTATAAATGTTCCACAAATAAGGGAAGGACTCAAATATACCTGAATAGTTCAGGGTTTTATTTCAAAGTCTGTCTACAGACACCAGTGTTTTGTCTCTTCTGTGTTTTATAAAAAAAATAGGTCTACACAGCCAGCCTTTTTTCTCCTCTCCATAAGAGTTTGAGGTTTTCCTTTGTTATAACAGGTAAAAACAGCAATTAAAAAGTAAATTTTTCTTTTTGTTGCTTTATAATCCCATTAATGCAACAAACTGTGTGCTATAAGTATAAAGTATAATAAATCGCAAATTACTTTGGGTATGCAATTGTCAGGTGTTTTATGCTAAATCTGGGGTATGCTTGGGGATATATAAAACGTTATACACTGTTATCTTCATTTTAAGGGTAAATAGGTTGTGCGGCTCCCTGAGCATTTTATTTTGTGGGACGGGGGAAAAGTGGCTCTTTTGATAGTAAAGGTTGCTGACCCCTGCATTAGGACATGATATTTTACTTAAGTTAAAAGTAGAAATACTCTACAGAAAATAGTTGCTAAATTAAACAAAAGGGTCTAAAGACATTGTTGAGTTTTTCAAATGTATTATTTTGGCACAAACCCGGTGCCATTTAGCTCCATTGTATTGGAGTGACAGCAGACATCTCTACTGCAGATATGTCGTGCTCTAGTGGGCTTCGCTCATAAGTAGTTCCAGGTAGCAGTCAGAAGACTGAGGTGTGACAGCAACAGTGTATTCCTTCAATAACTGGTGGCGCCAGAGACCATCTGACAAAACCTCAGCCTGTTTCACCACAGAACTGGTGGGTCACGTGCTTGAAGCTCTGATCCCTAGCAAGACTTCAGTGGTCAATGTTTAGAGACTTTACATTTACATTATTTAATTGAAATTTTTACACAATTGAATACAAAGATTTTGTTTTTATTCATATTACAGATGGTATGGCTATATTATTCATTTGTGAGAAATCTCTTAATGTCATCACATGGGTCTAACCTATTAGCCCCTCTTCCCGTAATATAAGGAACAGGGAGTGATGTGATTTTTAAAACATGTCTTTATGTCAGTAAAAGTTTAGAGACGTAACCTAGGCAGAAAAATTAAATAATGGTTTAATTTAAAACTAGTGTCTCATTCTCCGTTGCTGGACTACCATTCCCCCACAGAGAGGAATGTTGGTTTAGTGCTTCTACACTATATATAATATATATCTCCTATCAGGTCGGTTCTGTCCACCTGTCTATCTCTGTCGGCAGCTAACCTCACAAACTACAGGGCAGTTTTATGACAAGTATATAAGTTAATTAATTTCCATCATTGTCCATTGAAATGCATATTCAGTATGAAGTTACAGCTTTTGATTCAGGGCTGACCAGACGTGTGCACCAATCAAGGGGGGGGGGGGGGGTCACCTCATCGCCCAGCCGAAGGGCAGGGAACAAACAACACACACACACAGTAAACAAAAACAGCTCACCAACAACATATTTTTCCATACATAAAATAACTCCACATAAACTGATGAAAGTCACCACTGAGATGCATTGTTTTTCCATTTTAGTGAAATGGTGATTTTTATGTGTTTAAGACACATTTTAAAGATACACTGGAAGCCAATTAGCACCACATTTTCAGTAATGGTTAAAGATTATGAAAACAACGGCACAGTGAGTGTTGTATCAAGAATGACTTGGAACCCACATGTCAAATTACTTTGTTGATATCCAGGGGGATAGAGAGCAAAGGGATTTAGTCATAATTGTCTCAACGACAACAACAGTTCTAACATTTTGGGTAATTTTATGTCAACATACATTGTTAAAAAAAGTAAACGTGGCACAATAATTGATCAACATTTCACACATACCATACTTAAGTATTGATAAATGAGGCTCTCAGATTTCTAATAAACCTTTAAGTTCAAAGTTCTACAAGTGTCTTATCAATAAATGATCATTAAATAAAAGCCAGACCAAAGTTTATTTTGTTGTAAGTATGTTTATTTAAACCCACGAACCACGATCATTACAGTATTAAATAAAGTATACCATTGTTACGTTGTCATTGACATTCTTTAAGCTCGATGTCGAGTCAATGAAACACAACAAAGGAGACGGCAGTCAAAGTAGTTTTATAAATATTTAATGAAATAATTACCGTGAATGAAATGAAGAATAAACTAAAGTAACGACAGACAAGAACACATACTACACAGACAGGATCAGCACCAGACAAAGGGGAAGACAGAATACTTATACATGAGGGGATGACGAGACAAGACACACCTGGGTTAATTGTAAGTGGGTACAGCTGGGGAAAGAACGATAGGGACTACAACACCAGGACAGAGAACTACAACTAGACATGACAAATCACATTAGGAGCGCCTGATCAGGGCACAAACATAGACCCACACATAACACTGTAATGTATATTCATTAATATTTCACTGAAGGATTACAGATCCTTAGATCTAAGATCTAGCTCCTCTGGTGAGAGCATAATCTCCCCCACTGTGCCAGTGGGTCGAGTGACGACGCCACGCAGGAAGCTTAATCATTTTAGGCAACCAGCTTGCGTCTAGCCACGCCCCCGCGGCAGCGGCAGAGCGGGCGGCATTAGCTCAACTGGTTCGCCGCCTTGCTGTGGATCCTGCGGTGCATTGGTGACAAGTTCGAATCCCTTCAATTTTCTATTTTTTTTTTAACATGCATTCTTTCACCGGTTAAGTTTAGGCATTGTTTCGGAGTTGGTTAAGGTTAGGGTTAAGTTTAGGCATTGTTTCGGAGTTGGTTAAGGTTAGGGTTAAGTTTAGGCGCTGTTTCGGAGTTGGTTAGGGTTAAGTTTAGGCGCTGTTTCGGAGTTGGTTAAGGTTAGAGTTTGTCTTGGAGCATGGCAATATTCTTTCGGAGTTGGTTAAGGTTAGGGTTAAGTTTAGGCGCTGTTTCGGAGTTGGTTAAGGTTAGGGTTAAGTTTAGGCATTGTTTCGGAGTTGGTTAAGGTTAGAGTTTGTCTTGGAGCATGGCAATATTCTTTCGGAGTTGGTTAAGGTTAGCGCTAAGTTTAGGCGCTGTTTCGGAGTTGGTTAAGGTTAGGGTTAAGTTTAGGCGCTGTTTCGGAGTTGGTTAAGGTTAGAGTTTGTCTTGGAGCATGGCAATATTCTTTCGGAGTTGGTTAAGGTTAGCGTTAAGTTTAGGCGCTGTTTCGGAGTTGGTTAAGGTTAGAGTTTGTCGCAGAGCATGGCAATAGAATGCAGCCTATTTCCGCACTGCCGCTGTCTCGCGCTGCCGCGGTCACATGGGCGTCTTGGCCAATCAGAGAAATGCTGAACACAAGTTGGTTGCCTAAAATGTTGACGCAGCCAGGAACCCAAAATACCTTGACCTGTGTGACCTCTGTGAGAGGAGCAAAGATGGACATATTATCAGATTCAGCAACAGCTCACATATAACCCCACATATGACCATATACGACCAAGCCTGTCTGATCATCTATTTGTTAACCAGTGGCTCACTAAATTTGGAACCCACATAGTATTTAAGCCATGATTAGTTCTGGATTACTGTTTAACAGTTTAAAAGTCATCTTTACCTTCTCTGTTTAGTATCCACAGTTTAAAACCTGACAGTCTTCCCTCCTGTTTGATACCCACTTTGACCCTTCAAACCGCCCATGCCAGGATACTGGCATCTTTTAGTGCCATTTCTTTATGTTTCAGTTTACAATTACATTTACATTTTAGTAATTTAGCTGAACGCCAAAGCGATTTAAGTGACAAACAAAAAGTCACCAGGAAGGGAACACCTCTGGCAGTTAAGGGTAAGTGTAAGTGGTATTCTTCATCAAACAGTGTTGAACTTGAATGTTACACTCTGAGTGCATAGCAGTATAGACATATTAGCATGATAGGCAGGTGAAGTAGCTCTGTTTTGCTTAGGTTCAGTTTGAGGTGATTGGTCATCATCCAGGCGGAAATGTCGGACAGGCAGGCTGAGATTCACTCTGAGACTTGGGTATCTGATAGAGGAAAGGAGAGGAATAGTTGAATGTCATCAGCATAGCAGTGATATGAGAAGGCACGAATCTGATTAGATTAGATCATATTCTAATTTATTGTCATTATACAGCACAAGTACAGTACAATGAAAAGAAGTTTGGCATCCAACCAGAGTGTAAATGTAGCAGTAAAGTGCAACAGAAATATACAATGTACAGGTGATTAAACTGGGTACAAAATATACAAATTAATAATAATAATAATAAATTGTATTTGTAGTGCACTTTTCGTTCACTAAGATCCCAAAGTGCTACAGGGTTAAAACATAGTTAAAGAACATAGTTAAAAACATAGTATAAACATAAAGTAAAAACAACAACACAAGAAAAAAGCAATATCACAAGAAATAGCTATAGCAATCAAAGGCCTTTTGAAATAGAAAGGTGTTCAGGCCTGCTGAAGAGTCCAGGCTCTGTGGTGCCCTTAGTTGGATGGGTAGGCTGTTCCACAGGTGTGGTGCAGCCGTGCAGAATTAGTACTACTGAGTGTAGGTTTAGGTTAGGTTTACTTTATTTGTTCAAGGGGGACAGTGTACATTAATAAAACATTTTACAATGTAAATGCACCCAATTTTAGCCAAAAGGCTAATTTCCATTGGCAGTCCCCCTGCCAGAAGGTACAGGCTAAAATCCTGTGTGAAAAAATGGTTAGCAATAAAAACAGAATAAAATCAAGATAAATAACATTAGAATAAAAACACAACAAAAGCACATAGACATACGATAGGGATACAGGTCACAATACAGTCATGGATTTGCAATGGGCCTGGTCTACAAAATACACTACATGACCAAGGTACCCATGTACATGTCAAAATACTTCCCAAAGGTCAGTGAATACCACGATCACAACACCAGAGGGAGCTCCACAAATCATGTTAAACCCAGATTCGGCTCAAACAAGGGACTAAACACGTTTCGCAATTATGCCACATCAATGTGGAACGCCCTACCCAAAGCTGTAAAGGAATGTGAATCACTACCCACTTTCAAAAACACTCTCAAAGAACACCTACGGGAGACTGCAATTCTAAACTGGCCCCTGTAAATGTCCTAACACAACCCCCTCCAATGTACAGTAAATTACCAAGTATGGTCTTGTCAATATTCCAATGTACAGTTTTGCTTGTACAGTTGTACAGTGTCCCCCTCCTACCCAACTCCCCCCCCCCACCCAACCACCTCCAATGTACAGTACCCCCCGCCCCCCCCACCTACCCAACCTCCTCCAATGTACAGTTTCTACGTCAAATGTATATACTCTCTTTTCTGGACTCTTTTCGTATCACAAACAGTACTGTATTTGCAAATAATACATAAATGTATAGATGTAGCAGTACTGTCTATCTGTATGTCATGTATGTTATGATGAATTGAAAATGGGGGACCCTGATGTAAACAAGACGAAAGTCTTTCTCTGGTCTGCATCCCCTTAACAATTGTATGTATTGAGCTGTACTGTACTGTACGAACACGTTTCGCAATTATGCCACATCAATGTGGAACGCCCTACCCAAAGCTGTAAAGGAATGTGGATCACTACCCACTTTCAAAACCTCTCTCAAGGGACACCTACGGGAGACTGCAATTCAACACTGGCCCCTGTAAATATCCTAACCCAACCCCCTCCAATGTACAGTCATTTACCTAGTATGGTTTTGTCAATAGTCCAATGTACAATTTTGTTTGTTTGTACAGTGTCTCCCCCCCCCCCCCTCAATGTACAGTTTTGCTTGTTTATACAGTGCCCCCCCCCCCCCCCAACCACCTCCAATGTAGATTACCCAGTATGGTTGTCAATATCCCAGTGTACCCAACCCCCCCCACCCAACCTCCTCCAATGTACAGTTTCTACGTCAAATGTATATACTCCCTTTTCCTGACTCCTTCTGTATCACAAACAGTACTGTATTTGCAAATCTGGTATGTCATAAATGTATAGATGTAGCAGTACTGACTATCTGTATGTCATATATGTCATATATGTCCTGATGAATTGAAAATGGGGGACTCTGATGTAAACAAGACGAAAGTCTTTCTCTGGTCTGCATCCCCTTAACAATTGTGTGTATTGAGCTGTACTGTATTGTACCCATTCTGCAATCTGTTAATAAAGTTTTCAATCAATCAATCAATACCCATTCTGCAATCTGTTAATAACGTTTTCAATCAATCGGCACTAGGACCACGCGGAAAACGTCTGCTTGTTCCCTCTCTGAGCTATTGTTATGCAAAGACAAGTAGCCAGGTGAGTACTTGGCGAGGGACGAGTCGCATTTTTTGTGTACACGCGCCAAGTACCGACCCGGCTGCGTGTAGCTTTTCTCCAACGCGTCCGTGTTTCCGGGTTCCCGTTTTGCGCTCTGATTGGCCAGGTCATGTGACATGTGCGCCAATCGTGGGACGGCAAGTTCTGCGCCTATTTCCAGGTCGAACAGCCTGCAAACTACCTAACGCCTAGTGTATCACTGGTTAAGCTTAGGCGACTCTTTCGAAGTTGGTTAAGGTTAGAGTTTGGAATCAGGGCTGGTGTTCTATCGCCCTGCTCTAAGACAAACTCTAACCTTAACCAACTTCGAAAGAGCGCCTAAGCTTAACCAGTGTAGAAACTTGCGGTCCCACGATTGGGCGTACATGTCACATGACCTGGCCAATCAGAGACGTGGAAACACGAACGCGTTGAAAGGCTACAGGTGACCCGGCTACTTGTCTTTGCATAACAATAGCTCAGGTCGTCAGGTGTGTTCAAATACATAGGACAGAACACACAGAGCTCCCTGCCCCCTCCCCTCAAAGTTTGGTGTGAACGACGGTCTGTGTGATTGCTATGAAATGCTACAGCATTGCTTGGTGTCTGTGAAATATCGGTCTATGACCTCGTTGTATTTAAAAGCCTCTAGGCTGTTGTTTTATACATACAGTATGTTGTCTACTTGACCCTCAAAGTGCACCAGATTGATGCATTTAAAATTCTAAATGTTCAACATTTTCGCCGGACCACGGCCATTAAAACACAGTGCAATATGAAATCACCAATGCACCACTGGCCACGCCCCCAAATGTGTCCCCTCCACCATTGAAAACAAAATTACGCCCTTGGTGGGGTGAAACCACTGCTTCAATATTGGTTAGTGTAACTGAGGGGTACAATTCCCTGACTGTATTGATAAGTATGGTATCATTAAACCACTACCGCTTTATGTACTTTAATTACTGGCCATACAGTACACGATATATGAATATGATGATCACTTCCCACAATGAAATCGGTTCCAAACAAAGGTATAATCAAGTATTTAATGGAGCAAAAGGTACATAGGATACTTTACATTATTCTTTGAATGCACTTGTAAGGCAAAGGAATGTGCGTAGGCAAATCAACAATGAATGTCCATTCTCTGGTTACGCAGGAGGTAATTATACAACCTGAATCTTAGGGAATTATATCTATGGTACACTAGTAATATAGCGGGAGATACTGGAAGGGTCCCCCTGGTTGTAAGCCAGCAGGGGTAGAAGATCTGTCGGTAGTAGAACGTCTGGTCAACGATGACTAAGGAGACTCCAGGTACAGGAGCCGGTGCAATAGCCTCTTGATCCACAGACGAATACAGCTGTTCTCCGTAGACTGTAGCTCCACAGTGAAGAAAGCTAGTCGGCCTCAGGCTCTCTGAGGCGCCGACTCGACTTGACTCCTCGCGGGGTAAATCCAACACGTGCAGGCGTCGGCGATTATCCGCTCCATAAATCACAGGACCAAAGCAAATATATTCCAGCCGCAAAGGGCTATGTAGTCGTCGGGTAGATTAATCCAGTGTACATGTCCATACGGTTCTCGTCTAGGTCTCCTCGGGTGAAAGCGCCATGTGGTCAGCCCAGCCTGGATAAGAACTCTAGCTAATACGAGGAAGCGTTGGAGATGCTGGTCACTGTAGAACTTTAACCGCACGATACACTATACACAAATAGACTATTAATGACTTAATAGAAATATGTCGCACTCGACGGTATAGCGCCAAACTCTGACAATTCAGTTATTAATTCGCACGCGGTCTCAATGCTCTATTCTGGGGCCAAACAGGCCATACTTCACCGCACGTTGTATCGTGGGTGAGGCTTCAACTTATTGGGTAACATACTAAGGCCAAGAAGGGCTAAAAAGGCTTCTATATTCACCTGCGCCGTATTTATACGCACGGTGAACAAACTAGTACCAATCTCATTTCTGTCGCGTATCCCTGGGCAAGGCCGGGCATGTCCAGACACGTCTTGACGGTGACTTTGAACCTGACTCCGGAGGCCGGTCCCTGGCGCCGGTGGACCGCTGTCCAATAGGAGAATGAAATATTATGGTCTGGGCTAAAGGGATATTCCGTGTATATGTACAAGGAATATACAGGGGATATCAAACGATATACAAATACTATGCAATATATATCAATAAATAAATATATATATTCGGTTTAATCTGATCCTTTGTAACAGTTAGGATTTGGAATATATTCTTTTTTTGATCCACTTTTTCTCCCATTTTTCTATTTTTCTCCCATCCCAATTTCATATCATCCAATTCAACCCTCCCCTGTCTCGAACGCTGTTTCTTGCCTCCCACAAGCCGGCTGCAATGTGGACTAAGTCATACATAGCACGAGTCCCCTCCGATACTCGAGGTAACAGCAGTTGCATTTTTTCACCTGCGCGGCGGCGCGATCTTTCAGCGTCAGGGGTCAGCGCTTTGGAGGGGCACCGCCCCCATCGCTTCCTGATTCTACTGCGCAGGCGCACCAACCGACCTGTAGGAGTCGCTGTCCACAACGCCCGATCCCCACCCATCAGTTTCCCACCCCCTAATACGGCCGATGTGTATTAGTACGGACGACCAGCTAAACTGAAAGCAATGTGGAGCGCTGGGATCGAACAGGCGATCCCAGCGTCTCCGCATTCGTGGCGAGCGCCTTGCCCACTACGCCACGTAGCCGCCGGAAATGGAATACATGTATATTATTGCGACGCGGACCAGATTCACTCGCAACGCCATAACGTTATTTCGCTGTACATTAACACAACGCAGCTGTCAACTGTACTTTCATAACGCCATAACGTTATTTCGCTGTACATTAACACAACGCAGCTGTTAACTGTACTTTATAACGTTATGTTATTTTGGGCATTCATAACGTTATTTCGCGCGACTGTACATTGTAGCCCAGCTGTCAACTGTACATTGTAACGTGCAACTGTACTTTGTAACAATGAGTCAGTAAATAGTTGGCAAGGATTAAAAGCAGTCAAATGTACAATAGGAGTTCCAAGTCCATTGATGCTACGTACTATAGCAGTGTGACATATACGCCTATGGAAACCTGTGTGACTGACTGTGTTGCACTAGCGAGATGAGAGACCGGTGAGAAGATGCAGGAGATATATCACAGTTGTTTTAATAGAGCGAATGTTATGGCGTTATGTGGTCCTCGTTTGGATAATATGTAAAGTACAGTTGACAGCTGCGTTGTGTTAACGTTGCAATGTACAGGGAAATAACGTTATGGCGTTGCGAATGAATCTGGTAGCGCTTTAATATGGCGTGTTCTGTGATTAATGTGATTGACCAGCGTTGCGACCAGCGTTGCTAATATGAACCAAAGGCTTTAATATGGCGTGTTCTGGCATCTGTGATTAACCGTGTTGAATGGGGGTCTGAACCAAGCGAGGACCTCATGCGCATGCGCGGCGAGTACCTGGGTGAAGGAAAAGGAAATGCGCATTGCTTGCCGGCGAATGGGGAAGAATGCGGAAGCGCTCTTGCACTCTTCGGCTGGGATTAATATAGACGCGTACCTGGTGCTTAAATAACAGAAGCGCCACCCCATGGTCACATAAATCCATTGCACCTTAAATCCATTCATTTTGGCCCTTACACCGTCATTTAAGGCTTTATAAAAGCAGCACAATGAACACAAGTCTGTCAGTGCCTTGTCCGACCTCATCTTGAATAAGAAACAGCATTGCTTGTTGTAGTTAACAAAGAGAGGCAGAGTTAATGAGGCGTGTGACGTTTGTTGCATTGCAGGCGCAAGATTTTGCAGGTGGAATTTTTTTTTAATAATAATAAAAGATTTGCATTATATATATATATATATATTTTTATATATTCAAATTTTTTTTCCCGTTCGAATCCCGTGCCCATCAAACAAAGCTTTGAAGTATTTAAGACAGCCCTACATTTAGCCAATGCTTTTATCCAAAGCGACTTACAAGTTCTGTACGACAAGTCATCAGGAATATGACATTACTAGTTTTGACATTATTATGGTATTGAGTTTTCCAATACCAGTTACAATGTGATATGACATCTATTTGATATCAGTATTAAAATCATTTCTAAATGAACCGTTATGAATCCCTGGTTGATTTCAAATAGGTGGTTAGCTGACAAACCAGTTATCTGTGCACCACCCCCCCCCCCTTATTACAATCCAAACAAAGTGTATACTCTTCAATACATTGTTTGAGCATAAGTGAATATGTCATGAACAAATTCAAAGTTTGACCTAGTGAACGATTGTCTTCCAGGGATGTATTGACACGGGTATCGGGTCATGCCAGGCTAAAACAGGGTAACGGGATTGGGGGGAATTTCCCCATTGCTAAAATCTGACACCAAGAGAGCATGTGATTTGATTAAACTCCAAGCAGCCTAATACCCTGTTTGGCCCATCTTGTACCCCAGCATGTTGGGAAACTTGGCATGGCCAAACACTTGTCTGACTTGTGAGTTAAAGGGATAGTTTGGATTGTTGGACTCTTAAGTGGTATGAAATACTTGCTAGTAGTATAGTTGAGGCGATGCCATTTATTAGCTTAACTCACAGAGTACCGTGGTCTGAGTTCTGGCCTTGTTCTGAGTGAACCGGGAAGCTTCCGACAGGCAGCAAACGGGGTCATGAGACAAAAAAGTGTTATTCCACACAATAACCTGCAGGCAAACGTTTTAATCATCCACAGCAGAAAACATTTCCTATGCTTCAGAGAGTGACATGATGTGTTGAACTAGTCTCAGTGTGAGGTAGTCGCTAAATGCTGGGTCTTGAAGCATAGAAAATGAGGCACGTTGTTTTCTGCTGTGGGTGATTAAAACTTCTGCCAGGTCAGAACTCCGACCACAAGACTCTGTGTGTAAACTGAGGGCACTGCATCAACTATACTTGTAGCTAAGGGGCTACACAACCCTGACTGTATTTAAATGTTTAGATTAAACCACTACCAAAGAATGTTAATGGCCAGACAGTATAAGTACACAAAATGGCGGACACTCTATTAACGGCGCGGGGACAGAGATACAAGTTGAACAAGCATTTTAATGTTGATAGTAAACATACATATTATATCACACAGCTCTCTTTTAATAATAGAATGTCAGTGCATAAACGTCAGAGGTAACGATAGTTCCTATACTACGGGTACCCGACCGGTGGAGCTCTGAATGGAGTGGATTGAGACGAAGTGGCACAGGGAAAAGCAAGATGGTGGCTGGAGACGATAATTCTCTCTGGAGCTCCGGCTCCAGAGAAACTGCAGACTGGTGGGATAATCCTGTTGTCGCTGGGGAAAGGGGTCTCGTACGGACCGGGTCCTTGTATTCCTAGCGCCCGATGGCAGGATTAATAGCTATTAGTCCAAGAAGCCCGTTGGCATGGATGATAGCTAGTTAGCTCAGTTTGTACTTAAAGCGAACCCGCATGAGGTCTTCAATGAGTAGTTATGTCCAGAACGTCGCTGGGTTCAACTATAAGTCTCTCCACGTTACTTCGCTTACACAAGTCACCATACTGTGCCAATAATGGCTCGACAATATTATGGCTGCATCTAAGTAGCAGTGCGGCTCTCTATAACGATACGTTGCCTGGCCGTCCTGTTTACAACTGCCAAACGTTACTTCTCTCTCACTCTGTTAGTTTTCCTGTGGACTCAGCCTGTTCACCCACACAGATCAATGCGTTCTCTCATTTGTCCAGGCATGTCTGAACATGTTCTGAAACATGTCTAGAGGGGCGCGCGCACTGGCGCCTACGGCGTGAAGCATGGGACATATACAAAGAGCGAATGACGAATACTGTTAGGCAAACAGATGACGTGAAAATATATAAGTTATACAAAATAATAAACGCAGACTTTCAGTGTTAATCTGGACCTTATAGTATTTCATACCACTTGATGTCCAAAACTATTGAACTATCCCTTTAAGGTGACACTCTCATCATCAAGTACCAGTGACAAGACATGTCTATTCGTCTAACATAAAAAAAACAACACTCAGCCAAACCTGTCAATCTACAATTACTCTGGGGAGAGTGAACGTTGTATTTTGCAAGACTCTTATTGTTACTGTTTTTATCTGGTATTTTTAGGCCACAGCCCCACTGATATCCAGTACAGTGGAGGAGATGGCGTCTTGCAGTCACCTCTCTCTGTTGGTACTAAAGGAACTATATGTCTACTTGGTGGACTGCATTAAAACACCAGGTAAGGCTCTAAAGGGCAAATCCATCTTCAGTGTTCATACAGATGCTTGAAATAAATCATGCAAAGATGAGGCGATCGTTCAAACTATATCCCCAATTGTTTTATGCATGTTTTTCCATGATTCTCATTACCATCATTTTCAAGGTGACATAATACTGTGATTAATCTGAAGAAGATCTCTATATTCCAATACATCTAACTTTATTTTAAACCTCACATGAAATGCAAAAAAAAATGTATATTATAAGATTTGCATTATATCACCAAAATAAATGGCCCATCAATCATTTCCAGCCATTTCAATTTCCAGCCATTTCCAATTCCCCATTACTACTAAATGGACCCCATAAACATAAGTAAATATATGTCCCATGATGCTTCAATGAAAAGAGAAATTCTGGATATATATATACAGTAATGTAAACAACTATGCTAAATCCTGATAAAAAAAAATAGGCTGTACAAAACATGCTTTTGATAATTTTTCATTTTAATTATTTTATAAATCTGTACAAATGTAAATGTACATACTTTATAAAACATCTATACCCATCGGCCCATCCTTAACACTATGATCGCAGAGAACGTGTTTAGACGTCATTCCTAGCCATGCTCATTCTGCCGAAGACGCCGTAACTCGTCTTTGATATCAATATTTCAAAAATCTGTGATCGAAATCATATTTCCCCTCAGCAGCCCTGAGACCCACTGAAAAGCTCCACTCAACTCTCTAGCGGTCCAAGAGCGCCATCTGGTGGCCGATCGGCAGATCGCCAACCGGAAATCACCCTTTGAACCGGAAGGGCTCACTCCATATGGGGTCCGGGCACTCGCTAATGTTAGAGAGACTCCGTCTTCACACAGTGAACATTAGGGATGCCCTGATCATGTTTTTTGCCACCGATACCGATCACCGATCGTCGTGAGCCATATCGGCCGATACCGATCCAATACCGATTGTTTTTGATTAAAAGAAATTAACACTTTGAGTGCCGGGACACGTCTTCTCACGTCTTTGCTGGCCATGCTAAAGTTGCCGGGGGACGCTGTACAGCGTCCTTATATCAATATTTCAAAAATCTGCGATCGGATTCATAATGTCCCTCCGCTGGCCTGAGATCCACCAGCAGGACCCACTGAGCTCTCTGGCGGTTCAGGAGCGCCATCTGGTGGCCGATCGGCGCAACCGCTTAACAGGAAGCGCAGTAGAGGTTTTGCTGGTCGGCCATATTACTTCCGGGCACTCGGTATAGGTTCCGGCACTCTAGCTCGTCACACTACATAGCGATCGATTGCCAATAACTCGATAAACAACATGATTTGGACGTATATACCATTATACAAGCTGGAGATGGACCGGGTAATAATATATCCCATAATGATAAAATTTCTACTCGACGATGATCGCCCAACGGCGCGCGGAGACTGGGGTGAGTTTCAGCATGTAACGTTACCGTCTTCGATAATAACTGATATTATCAACATTTGACCCACATTAGATGATTGGTATAACGCTGCCCACGGAATTATAAACGCCCCCTCGCCCATCCGGTCAACATCAGATGACGTGTAGTAACTTCTAGAAGTACGTCTAGTTGGAATTTTTTATATCGCGCTGATTGCCATCAAACTTTATTTCATCATCAATATAATGCATTTGGGGCTATATATCACGTTCTGGAGAAAGCTGCAGAAAGAGATGACATTAGACTTATACATTAGACCATACTTTACTATGAATATGTGAATGAAAAAGTTTAACGTTGCTACACAATGAACAATACATATAGGACTTTGAATGGGCCCTAATAATGGCAATGTAGCAATAGAATTTAAAAAGTTATAGCCCTGCAAAGAAGGGGACTTTCTCCATAGACAAATAGCGCTGGCAATCTATGGTATATCATTAATTTAACCTTAGGCAACCAAAGTAACACTTTCTCCAGAACGTGATATATAGCCCCAAATGCATTATATTGATGATGAAATACAGTTTGATGGCAATCAGCGCGATATAAAAAATTCCAACTAGACGTACTTCTAGAAGTTACTACACGTCATCTGATGTTGACCGGATGGGCGAGGGGGCGTTTATAATTCCGTGGGCAGCGTTATACCAATCATCTAATGTGGGTCAAATGTTGATAATATCAGTTATTATCGAAGACGGTAACGTTACACGCTGAAACTCACCCCAGTCTCCGCGCGCCGTTGGGCGATCATCGTCGAGTAGAAATTTTATCATTATGGGATATATTATTACCCGGTCCATCTCCAGCTTGTATAATGGTATATACGTCCAAATCATGTTGTTTATCGAGTTATTGGCAATCGATCGCTATGTAGAGTGACGAGCTAGAGTCACGGGACATGTACCGAGTGGCCGGAAGCAATACGGACGTCTAGCAAAACCTCTAGTGCGCTTCCTGTTAAGCGCTTGCGCCGATCGGCCACCAGATGGCGCTCCTGAACCGCCAGAGAGCTCAGTGGGTCCTGCTGGTGGATCTCAGGCCAGCGGAGGGACATTATGAATCCGATCGCAGATTTTTGAAATATTGATATAAAGACGACGTACAGCGTCCCCCGGCAACTTTAGCATGGCCAGCAAAGACGTCTAAAGACGGCTCCCGGCACCCAAAGTGTTAAAGTGTATTTTATATAATCTTTTTTATTTTTTTTTATAAAATATATATATTATATAATTAGACTTGTACTTGTATTATCTGCGAGACATCGCCACCACGCAACAAGCTCCACTGTCTGTGTGTACTCTAGTAGCCTCCAGCTACGGCCAGGATTCTCCGGAGCTGCAGCTGGACCTATACTCAAGTAGCCTCGAGCTACGGCTAGGATTCTCCGGCGCTGCAGCTGGACCCTAGTATTGGTATAACGTTAAATCACATTCACAAGCCCTCAGCTCGAATACGCATCAAATCAGTGTTATAAGACATTGATATCAGGAGCTATCTGTAGCTACTGCTAGCCGGATATATAACGTTAATACAACGCCTCAGTGAATTATTTAGTTCAATGGGACATTTCGCTTTGAACAGTGAACTAGCTTGCGCTAACGTGAGCTAACAGCTAACAGGTATCATACACTCTACTAGACTTTGTGGAGCGTTTGTTTATGTCAGGAGCTATCGGTAGCTGGCCGGCTAGATACCGTTCGGTTAGACAATGCCTCATCATGTATTAAACTAAAAGTGAATAGTTGACTGGCTCATTTTGTAACGGTAGCTAAGTTAACGTTAGCTCAAGGAGACGCGTCCTCCCGTGTCCCGTGTCTCACTAGACTAGACCCGTGTTTACATGCGTACGGGAGGGGCTGGAGGAATGAGCAGACGCCGCACCACCGGTGTCTGAGACAGAACTCAGCGACAGCGTGTGAGATCGGGTTTGACGATCGGTGAAAATAAAGCATTATCACCCATCACCGATCGCATATTTATACTGAATATCGGCCGATAGCGATCGGTGGCCGATCGATCGGGGCATCCCTAGTGAACATCGATCGGTGGAAATAACTCGAAAAAACAACATGATTTGGACGTATATACTATTATACAACCTGGAAATAGATTGGGCATTTCTCCATCCCATAATAGAAACAATTCTGTTCCACGCTCATCTGCCAGCGGCGCGAGGAAGCCACGGTGAGTTTCAATGTTATTTTCTAATGTCTAATATACTAACTGATCTGATGAACATATGACCCACATTAGATGAATGGTATAACGTTGCCCACGGAATTATAAACGACCCCCCGCCCATCCGGTCAACATCAGATGATATGTAGTAACTTCTAGAACCACGTCCAGTTGAAATTTTTCATCTCGCACAGATTCCTACCAAACTGTATTTGATCATCAATATAATGCATTTAGGGCTATAAATCACGTTCTGGAGAAAGCTGCAGAAAAAGATTAAAAACATACTTATACTTTAGACCATATTTTAGTATGAATATGTGAATGAAAAAGTTTAACATTGATACACCCTGAACAATACATATAGGACATTGAATGGGCCATAATAATGGCAATTCAGCAATAGAATTTAAAAAGTTATAGCCCTGCAAAGAAGGGGAACTTCTCCATAGACAAATAGAGCTGGCAAGGGATCAGAAAATGGGGATAGATATATATTTCAGATATTAAGTGCGGCTAGCAGGAAAGCCATTACTAGAAAGTGGATGCACACTGAAATACTGACCGCTATGAAAGCCAGAGACAAAAAATGCTCTGAGTTTCGTAAAAGTCAGTCAAAGCTTACCAAAAGCACGAGCAGTGAACTCCAAGACCACGTGACTGAACTCAAACTAGAAAGAAACAGACTAAGAAATGACGTAAACTCCATGATCAAAACTGCAAAAAAAAATTTCATCAATGACAAAACCGAGGAAAACAAAAATAAACCACGTGAACTTTGGAAATTACTCAACAATCAACTAGGCTGCAGTAAAAAACTCAAAACCAGGTTCTCAAACATAAACATAAAGACGGACAACACGCTCATCACAGACAAGCTGGATGTAGCCAATTACTTAAACACTTTCTTCACAAACATAGCCACAACACTGGTAAACAAACTACCCTCCCACTCAGGGCAGTATGGGGTAGAACACATAGTAGCATACTACATGAACCTAGGCGTCCACAAAGACGACTTCAAACTGGAAATAGTAACTACAGATGAGGTACTCAAAAAACTGAGCGCCCTCCAACCAAACAAGGCCACTGGCCATGACAACATCCCCTCCAAATTCCTCAGAGACTCAGCAGCAGCCATCACCCCAGTCATCACACACATAATAAACCTCTCCATAAAACAGGGACACGTCCCCAAGGACTTCAAAATTGCGAGAGTAACACCCCTGCACAAAAAGGGCAGCAAATTAGACCCGGGTAACTACCGCCCTGTTTCTATCCTTACATCCATCTCGAAAGTCATGGAAAAAATAGTATACGAACAGATCGAAAAATACCTCGCGGAAAAAAATCTAATCTACGAATTCCAATCTGGCTTCAGAACATCCCACTCCACTGACACATGCCTTCTCTACTTGAACGACCACATCAAACAAGAGGTGGACGCGGGCAAATACTGCGGCATGGTCATGCTGGACCTACAAAAGGCCTTCGACACTGTCAATCACACCATTCTGATTGACAAGCTAAAAGCAATTGGTTTTGATAGTTTATCAGTGAGCTGGATACAATCCTACCTGGAGGGGAGGGAACAGATGGTGGAAGTAAACGGTACCCTATCCCCCCCCCTCACAGTGAGCTGTGGTGTTCCACAAGGAAGCATACTAGGACCGCTACTATTCCTAATTTATGCAAATGACATGTCGTCAGCTTGTGACTGCAACTTGTTCCTGTTTGCGGACGACTCAGCCCTGCTGGTCTCTGACAAGAACAAGTTACAGGTTGAAAAAGCCCTCAGCTCGGAACTAGGCAAAATCTGCATATGGCTCGCCGACAACAAACTATCATTACACATGGGCAAAACAGAGTCCATTCTCTTCGGTTCAAATAACAAACTCAGCAAGACTGACGACTTCTCGGTTACAGTGGGTGACAATATTGTCACAAAGAAAGATGAAATTACCTACCTGGGTTCCATCCTAGAGGCTAATCTTTCCTGTGACAAAATGGCATCCAATGTAATAAAAAAAGTCAACCAACGAACGCGATTCTTGTACCGGATCTCCTCTCTGGTAAACAAGAATACCCTGAAGACTCTAGCAGGAGCACGCATTCAAGGGTACTACGACTATGCTTGCACCTCATGGTACCAAAGCACCTCAAAGGCACTAAAAAACAAATTACAAACATCTCAAAACAAGCTAGTCAGACTACTACTTGACCTGACTCCTAGAACCCACCTCACCCCTGCCCACTTTGACAACCTAGGATGGCTTAGAGTAGACGACAGAGTACAGCAACTTGCAATGGGCCTGGTCTACAAGATACACTACGCGACCAAGGTACCCATGTACATGTCAAAATACTTCCCAAAGGTCAGTGAATACCACGATCACAACACCAGAGGGAGCTCCACAAATCATGTAAAACCCAGATTCGGCTCAAACAAGGGACTAAACACGTTTCGCAATTATGCCACATCAATGTGGAACGCCCTGCCTAAAGCTGTAAAGGAATGTGAATCACTACCCACCTTCAAAAACACTCTCAAAAAACACCTACGTGAGACTGCAATTCGAAACTGGCCCCTACAAATGTCCTAACCTAGTTGTACAGTAAATGACCAAGTAAGGCTTTGTCAACATTCCAATGTACAGTGTAAAATGTGTGTGTGTCCCCTACCCAACCCCCCCCACCTCCAATGTACAGCCCTCACCCAACCCACCCAACCCCACCCCACCAACCTCCTCCAATGTACAGTTTCTACGCCAAATGTATATACACTCCTTTTCTGGACACTTTTGTATCACAAACAGTACTGTATTTGCAAATCTGATATGTCATAAATGTATAGATGTAGCAGTACTGTCTATCTGTATGTCATGTATGTCATATATGTTATGATGAATTGAAAATGGGGGACCCTGGTGGAAACAAGACGAAAGTCTTTCTCTGGTCTGCATCCCCTTAACAATTGTATGTATTGAGATGTACTGTACTGTACCCATTCTGCAATCTGTTAATAAACTTTTTCAATCAATCAATCAATCAATCAATCAATCAAAGTGGTTAAGAACAGAAATTCCTACAGTGAATGATTGGATTGATATTATTTATGATATTTTTAAGATGGAAAGAATTACTTTTTCTTTTAGGTTGCAACAGGATACGTTTTCGGAAGAAATGGGAAAGATGGATAATGTACATTACACCGTTACGATCTTCATTTGTTTAAGGTATATAGAAATGATCATTCGGGATAATTGTTAAGTGAAACTTGTGTAAATGGAGGAGTGTATCAGGAAGATGCACCCCAACATATTATTTTGTTATTTGTTTGCTTTATGGTAGATGCAGATGTATTGGAGAGGTACCATAACATATAATTTTGTTATCTATTATTTCTTGTTATTGTTTTTGTTTGTCTAGAAAAAAAAATAAGTATAGGATGTTATTGACTGTATGGGTCCTCATGCATGCAATGGTACTTCTGCACTGCAACTTTTAAGTTAAGTAATAATTATTAACAATTGTTAACAGTTTCTACGTCAAATGTATATACTCTCTTTTCTGGACTCTTTTCGTATCACAAAGAGTACTGTATTTGCAAATCTGGTATGTCATAAATGTATAGATGTAGCAGTACTGTCTATCTGTATGTCATGTGAATGAATGAATGAATGAATGAATGAATGAATGAATGAACACTACTAGACATCTAAGAAGGGAGATCCCCCCTTGAATGGCCCTTCTAAGGTTTCTCTCCTCCACACTGCCTGTGGAGCTTTTTTCCCTATTGTTAGGTTTTAGTGAGTTTTTCCTTACCTTCGCGTGGGGTATGTCTGGGAGTGTTTGCATTCTTTCATTTATCTGCATTTATCTTAAATTTTTTGGACCTTATGGTGTTCTTGTTCTGTTCTTGACTTATTGTTATGTTTTCTTCTTGACTTGTTTAAAGAAGACCTGTACGGCCCATGGGGACATTAACGTGTGTTGTCGGGCCTTATAAATAAATTTGATTTGATTTGAATGAATGAATGAATGAATGAATGAATGAATGAATGAATGAATGAATGAATGAATGAATGAATGAATGAATGAATGAATAAATGAATGAAAACTTTATTTAACAGATTGCAGAATGGGTACAATACAGTACGGCTCAATACATACAATTAAGGGGATGCAGACCAGAGAAAGACGTTTGTCTTGTTTACATCAGGGTCCCCCATTTTCATTTCATATTGACATTTAAGACATACTCAACATACATGACATTTATGGCATAGGGACATATAGGTATTTAGTACTTAGTACTAAATGTATGTCATATATGTTATGATGAATTGAAAATGGGGGACCCTGATGTAAAGAAGACGAAAGTCTTTCTCTGGTCTGCATCCCCTTAATTGTATGTATTGAGCTGTACTGTACCCATTCTGCAATCTGTTAATAAAGTTTTCAATCAATCAATCAATAAACTTTATATGCACGGCGTGGGGTGCCGCGTGACGCGGACGTAACTGATTGGTCCCGCCCTCCCTGACGTCACCAGGCAATACGGAAATGCCATGCAGTATCTCGTCCTCGCCACCAGGGGCACCACACTCCATGGCTTGATTGATTGATTGAACTTTATTAACAGATTGCAGAATGGGTACAATACAGTACAGCTCAATACACACAATTGTTAAGGGGATGCAGACCAGAGAAAGACTTTTGTCTTGTTTACATCAGGGTCCCCCATTTTCAATTCACCTCGTTGTCTGTGGCTATAACGAGCTAATGCTGCTAATCTCTAACGTTAACTCTCTGAACAGATCTAGATGCAGTGATTGTGTAAAGAACGGACTAACTGCAGCTGCTGGAGACACATTTGAAGTCGAGACTCGCCGTAAACTTCAGAGTGTTGTGAAAGTGAGATGAAGAAACACAAAGCAGGTTTGTTTAATCAGATTGATTGATTGATTGATTGAAAAGTTTATTAACAGATTGCAGAATGGGTACAGTACAGTACAGCTCAATACACACAATTGTTAAGGGGATGCAGACCAGAGAAAGACTTTCGTCTTGTTTACATAAGGGTCCCCCATTTTCAATTCATCAGGACATATATGACATACACGACATACAGATAGACAGTACTGCTACATCTATACATTTATGACATATCAGATTTACAAAAAGGGGGGGGGCTGTACATTGGAGGTGGGTTGGGTGGGGTGGGGGGTTGGGTAGGAGGGGTGGGTGGGGGACACTGTACAACTGTACAAACAACTGTACATTGGATTATTGACAAGACCATACTTGGTAATTTACTGTACATTGGAGGGGGTTGTGTTCGGACATTTACAGGGGCCAGTTTCGAGTTGCAGTCTCCCTTAGGTGTTTTTTGAGAGTGTTTTTGAAAGTGGGTAGTGATTCACATTCCTTTACAGCTTTGGGTAGGGCGTTCCACATTGATGTGGCATAATTGCGAAACGCGTTTAGTCCCTTGTTTGAGCCGAATCTGGGTTTAACATGATTAGTGGAGCTCCCTCTGGTGTTGTGATCGTGGTATTCACTGACCTTTGGGAAGTATTTTGTCATGTACATGGGTACCTTGGTCGTGTAGTGTATCTTGTAGACCAGGCCCATTGCAAGTTGCTGTACTCTATCGTCTACTCTAAGCCATCCTAGGTTGTCAAAGTGGGTAGGGGTGAGGTGGGTTCTAGGAGTAAGGTCAAGCAGTAGTCTGACCAGTTTGTTTTGAGATGTTTGTAATTTTGTTTTTAGCGCCTTTGAGGTGCTTTGGTACCATGAGGTGCAAGCATAGTCGTAGTACCCTTGAATGAGTGCTCCTGCTAGAGTCTTCAGGGTATTCTTGTTTACCAGTGAGGAGATCCGGTACAAGAATCGAGTTCGTTGGTTGACTTTTTTTATTACATTGGATGCCATTTTGTCACAGGAAAGATTTGCCTCTAGGATGGAACCCAGGTAGGTAATATCTTCTTTCCTTGTGACAATATTGTCACCCACTGTAACTGAGAAGCCGTCGGTCTTGCTGAGTTTGTTATTTGAACCGAAGAGAATGGACTCTGTTTTGCCCATGTGTAATGATAGTTTGTTATCAGCGAGCCATATGCAGATTTTGCCTAGTTCTGAGCTGAGGGTTTTTTCAACCTGTAACTTGTTCTTGTCAGAGACCAGCAGGGCTGAGTCGTCCGCAAACAGGAACAAGTTGCAGTCACAAGCTGACGACATGTCATTTGCATAAATTAGGAACAGTAGCGGACCTAGTATGCTTCCTTGTGGAACACCACAGCTTACTGTGAGGGGGGGGGATAGGGTACCGTTTACCTCCACCATCTGCTCTCTCCCCTCCAGGTAGGATTGCATCCAGCGATGTGACAATATTGTCACCCACTGTAACTGAGAAGCCGTCGGTCTTGCTGAGTTTGTTTTTTGAACAGAAGAGAATGGACTCCGTTTACCCAGGTGTAATGATAGTTTATCAGCGAGCCAGGTGCAGATTCTGCAGAGTTCCGAGCTGAGGGTTTTTTCAACCTGTAACTTGTTCTTGTCAGAGACCAGCAGGGCTGAGTTGTCCGCGAGAAGGAACAAGTTGCAATCACAAGCTGACGGCATGTCATTTGCATAAATTGGGAACAGTAACGGTCCTAGTATGCTTCCTTGTGGAACACCACAGCTCAATGGGGGGGGGGGGGGGGGGGGGGGGGGGTAGGGTACCGTTTACCTCCACCATCTGTTCTTTCCCCTCCAGGTAGGATTGCATCCAGCTCACTGATAAGACTATCAAAACCAATTGCTTTTAGCTTGTCAATCAGAATGGAGTGATTGACAGTGTCGAAGGCCTTTTGTAGGTCCAGCATGACTGTTGTGAAGGGCCAGATTAAACCGAATATATATATTTATTTATATATATATATTTAATTGTATTTGTATATTCTCTAATATTCCCTGATATCCCTTGTATATTCCTTGTACAATATGCATTGAATATCCATTCTAGCCTACTGAACATCCCATAATAGTCTCCATTCTACTATTGGTCGAGACCTTGGTGCCAGGCTGCCATACCCCTCAGACCCAGTTCAAACGTACCGCTCGACATGTACGAACAAGTCCTAGTTCCGCGTAGGAATTTGGCTACCGCACCACTAATGGGACTATTTGTTCATAGTGCGTATATATACTGCGCTACTAAAGTAGGACTTCCTTTTCAGTCCAGTTTCTTACCCTCCAATAGAGTCACAGACGTAAAGCCTCCCCGCGACGCCACGTGTGGGAGTAAGGCCAAGTTCGCCTACCATCGGTATTGAGACATCGTGTATATTAATATTTGAATAGTCATATTTGGCACTATATCGTCGAGTTGGACGTAGTCTATTAAGCTAATAATAGTCTGTTAATATATAGTGCTTCGTGCGGTGAGAATACTACCGTAGTCAGTACCCCATCGTTTCGGGCAGAGAACTGGCTGCTTACCCAGGGTGGTTGACCCTATGTGAAGCTGCACCCGAGGAGCCCCAGAGCCGACGAGCGAGTGGACCTGTATACCGGATTATTCTACCGACGACAGCCCGCCTTCCCAGGCACGGATTATGCTTTGGATACTTTGATTATTCCATGGATAAAGACCCCCGACACTGCCGTGTGTTGGAACCCCCCCCCCCTGGAGAGGACGCAAGGTGAGGAGACGCTCTGCAAGACGAGGTCGCTTCACGTCTCTCCCCCGTGGACCGGAGAGAGCCAGCCCACAAAGAGTCCACCTGCTTTCATCTGTGGTCCAAGGATCGCCGGCGCATTGAACGGCACTACAGTGGGTTCACCTGGGATACCCTTGGCCGGACGAGGCAGCCGGATTCTACCCCCCCCCCCCCCTCCTACTCCTGTCGGCTTACAAGCGACCGGATTAACCCCTCTAGTGTATCTAGTATAATCATTAAAGTATCATTGCTGTTATTCCTTAACTATTCCAGGTCGTATATTTACCACCTGCGCCTTCAGAGATTGGACGTTCTCTATTGATATACCGACGAATACTCCTTGCCATAAAAGTGCATACTATTTCAATTCATAAATGTAATTAAGTGATTAAGTGCTTATTCTACACACCATCGCTGTGTAGAAATAAAGACCTGTTTCTAATTCGTACATTTGTGTTGGATCCGTTTCATCTACGTGAGAGTGTTCATGATAATATATTTATGCCGTGTACTGGGTGGCCGAATATTAAGTACAAAGGTAGTGGTAGTAAGTATCATATCTAGTAATACAGTCAGGGAATTGTACCCCTCAGTTACAATTGGTCCTTCGAGCCGGATGGTAATCAGTGTAATATTAATATAGTGTTATTAATATTGAAATGGCCTATGATGAACACTCCACGAAACGATCCTCCTAACCAACGCCCGCAGCGCGAACGACGGCTCCCTCAGTACTTAGAGGCTTACGCTGTCAGTCAACAACCTAGTCTTCTACTAACAGTAAACACGGTAAAACTAGAAAGTAAAAGTATGTCTAACCCCAACGCCCAGACTACCCCGACCATAGAGGCCCCTACGGGCTCTAATGTAACTGACCAAGTTCACGGTGGGGACCAGTGGGAACCAGACATGACTTCACATCCCGCCAGTACTGAAGAAGTAGTCCCCGATGAGTCCCGGGAGGAATACAACGCTACCGAGAGAGAACTCGGCACGGAAGAAGACGGGGAGAGCACCGTGGAGATAGAGCTCCAAGGCTCCGCAAGGAGTACCCCGAGGGAAGGCTCCCCTATACAACCGCCTTCTCCAGAGGCAGAGAGGACCCTACAGCAGGCCTTCCTCATCAGCCTGAACGCCGCTGCTGAACGCGACCGACTGCAGATCCAGCAGCGAAGCGAACACGAGCAGATACGTCTAGAAATAAGACGCATTCAGATGGAAGAGAATGTGGCCCGAGAACGAGCCGGTGCTCAACGGGACGCAGCGCGCGACAGACAGCAGTCGCAACTAATAGAACAGCTGATCAGACGGACAACACCCTCTCCCTCCGCCAGAGGCTCCAGGAACTCGTCTAGACACACCTCCAGGGCGGCATCCCCTAGCCGAGTAAACAACCCTGAACTTGACCAACAGACGAGGTCTATAACCCCCACAGACCACCTCCCCCCACCGGTCCAAGCGAGACCTAGCAACCGGGAAGGAGCAGCATATCCTGTGGAGAGGCTAAACCAGAGACTACAAGCACTGGATGACCTAACTGAAGACGAAGAGGAAGAGGAGGAGAACCACGCCCGAAGACAGCACAGTACTCTACCGGACCAGGAGGTCCGGTACAGCCCAGGCTATACTCCCGCGGAGCTGCGCTACAGACCCCCGATTCTATACACGGGTGAGCACGACGCACGACCCGCACCGAGGAACAGCACCTGGACAAGCGGGCCATGGTACACTGCCGGTACCAGCCCATACCAAGGAGCGGGAGGAGACTCGCCTAGGAGGCCTCTCCCCCAACGCTCGCCGATGTATCCACAGTCAGCGTCATACATTGGCACGCCTATGGTACCCGACTTCACCCAAGAGAACCGGGCCCAGTATACAGAACGCCGCATGTGTCTGGAGACCATGTTGGTGGATGTATTGGATGAACGCCACAAATACGCCATCCTACTGAAGCACTTAAAGGTACCCCGCGCACATAATATAGCGCTCGCCTACGCGACTTCCACCACCCCATACACAGCAGCGCTGGTAGCATTGGACCAGAGGTATGGGCGCATATGGGATTACGTGATCCAGGAGATCCGACACATCGACCGCTTACCCCCAGCAATAGACAATCGAGCACTGGACGACCTGTCCATCAGAGTGCAGTCCCTGGTAGGGATGTTGGGAGCGCAAAGAGAGAAGGGGAGGCATGAACTTTACGCCAACTCAAATGTGGAAAGGATCCTGGAGAAGCTGCCGCCCGCTCGTCAGGAGCGCTTTAGGCGGCAGAGGGACCACAGAGACCCGAATGGCCCCGAACCGAACCTCCTCGATCTAGCAGACTTCCTGGCGAGAGAAGTCAGCAGCCTACGGCTAGATACATTCGGACGGAGCACCCCTGGCTCCAGAGAAGGAACCAGACGACTAAATGATGGAAGAAGATCGGTGACTGTGATGCACCAATCGGAGTCAGTACCGAGCAGCAGGAGCCACAGTACCCCCTCCAGAACGGAGAAGTGGAAGATAGTGTGCCCCTACTGTGAGAAAGAACACTGGCTAGCGCAATGTGACTCCTTCCCCAAGCTGAACGCGGAGGAAGCAGGTCAATGGATAAAGTCCAACAAGCGCTGTTTTCGCTGTGCGCGCTCACACATGGCAGCCGAATGCCGCTTAAAGAAAAGGTGCACCAAGTGCGATGGAGCCCATCTGGACATACTTCACGACAGTAACAGACGGCGCCCTTCACCTGCACCATCCAGCCGCAAAGCGAGCGTCATGTACATCGATCCCGCCAGCAGCAGTGGAGCCCGAGTACTCCTAAAAGTAGTGCGTGTGACACTAAGCTACCAGAATAAAGTCCTGGACACTTACGCCGTCCTCGATGACGGGTCAGAGAAGACCCTGCTGCTCGCCTCCGCTGCGGCCCAGCTAGGGCTGCGGGGAAGCGAAACCCAAATGACAATTCGGACAATAAGACGAGATTTGAAGACGATAAAGGGCGAGAATGTCTCATTCTCTATCGCAGCAAGCGGCCAGCCTGAGCGACGGTACCAGATTGCAGACGCTTTCACCAGCCAAGAAATAGGACTGTCGCGGTACACATACCCCGTCGCCAAGCTGATGGAGAAATATGCACATCTGCGCAAGTTACCGATCCCGCTCATAGACAATGCTATGCCGACCCTGTTGATAGGCTCCGACCATGCAGACCTCATTGTCCCGATAGACCGGGTTCATACCGGACCCCGAGGCTGTCCTGCAGCAGTCGAGACCCGTTTGGGATGGACTCTCCAAGGCCCGCTCGCCAAATCTCTCAACCGAAGTACAGCCACTAGATGTCTCCACTCCCGAGTCACAGAGGGAGAAACCGCACTCCTGCAACACGTAGAGCGGCTATGGACCTTGGAACAAATGCCCTTTAAGAACGGAAAGAAAGACATTCGCTCTAAAGATGACATTTACGCCATTCACCTCCTCGAGACAGGGACCAAGAGAGTCCCGGTCAACGGCGTGTTGAGATACGCCACGCCACTCCTGCGGCGAGAAGGAATGCCTACTTTCCACGCCAAGACAGACGCCACAGAACGGTACCTGCTGAACACGGAGCGGCGCTTAGCCAAGAACCCCGCCCAAGAGAGTGTATACCGCGCTGAGATTGAGAAGCTCATCACAGCGGGACACGTCACAAAGATGGACATTAAAGAGGCTGACCAGACCACTGAATCGTGGTACGTGCCCCACCACAAGGTCCATCACAACGGTAAAGACCGCATAGTATTTAACTGCAGCTACCAGATCGGATCCCAAAATCTGAATAAAGAGTTACTGCCCGGTCCCACACTCGGCCCCTCCCTACTCGGCGTTCTACTCCGCTTCCGCCAGGAAAAGGTGGCCATCAGCGGGGACATTAAAGGAATGTTCCTGCAGGTGAGATTAGTAGAGGCGGACAAGCCCCTGTTACCGTTCCTATGGAGAGAGAAGCCAGGAGATGAGCACCCAGCCATCTACCAATGGGAAGTCCTCCCCTTCGGAACGACGTGCAGCCCCGGCTGTGCGACATTTGCACTACAGAAACATGTAGCAGAGGACCCAGCAGCGGACGAAGAGGTCCGACACAGCGTAAAGAACAGCTTCTACGTAGACAACTGTCTACAAAGCCTTTCAACCCAGGAAGAAGCCGAGGCTCTCCTGATTAAACTCCGCGCCTCATTGATCAAAGGCGGCTTTGATCTCAGGCAGTGGGCCAGCAGCGATCCGCAAGTACTGCGCAGCCTCTCCTCCGAGGACAAGGCAGCCAGCAGCGAGACCTGGATGGCTACAATCCCGGGAGAAGCCCAGGAGATGACCCTGGGATTGGTGTGGCGATTCAAAACAGATTCGCTTCACTACAGACACAAGCCCCTGACTACGGAGCAGGGAAGGCCGGCGGTGGCGCCGACCACCAGACGGAGTGTGTACACAACACTCGCCTGACAATATGACCCGCTAGGATGTATTCTACCGTACACCACCAGGGCAAAAATGATTGTACGAGCATTGTGGGACAAGGACCAGGGCTGGGACGACCCCATTCCCGCACACCTTGCATCCACCTGGAGAGAGTGGGAGATGGAGCTCCGCTCACTCCCAGGCGTTAATGTGCGCCGAAGCTACTTCCCACCCACGGTGAGGCCAGAGACATGTAAAATGGACTTACACGTCTTCAGTGACGCCTCAGAGGTCGCATACGGATCAGTAGCCTACTTGCGGGCCCAAGACCAGGGGGGAGAGATCTACACAGCATTTGTCCTCGCCCGCTCGAGAATAGCCCCACGCAAGCAACAATCTATCCCACGTCTAGAGCTCTGCGCAGCCCTAGCCGGAGCGCACCTAGCCACGCTCATCCAACGTGAGCTCACCATACCGGTGTCTAGAACAATCCTGTGGTCAGATTCCACGACGGTACTCGCCTGGATCAAATCGGACTCATGCAAGTACAAAGTCTTCGTGGGAGTCAGAGTCACCGAGATTCAAGACTTAACCGAAGAGTTAACCGGAGAAACAGAGTGGCGCTACGTTGATACAAAACAGAACCCAGCTGACGTCATCACCCGGGGGATGCCCCTGGATGACCTCACCCGTCGCAATGTCTACAGTGACGGCCCCGCATTCCTAAGACTCCCGGAAGGACAGTGGCCCATGCCTATCCCGAGGGAAGCAAGTCCAGAGGAGGTGGAAATTAAGAAGTCTGTGTTCTGTGGATTGAGCACCGTAGCCTCCACCGACCCTAACATAGACGATTGCACGTCCATAGAGAGTGCACAACAAAGAACATTCCTGCGGTACCACCCGGAGTGCAAGTCCCCCGCTGATATGTCAGCAGCTAACTACGAGGAAGCAGAATTGCTTCTACTGCAGCGAGCCCAGAGAGACTCGTTCCCCGATGAATTGGCCTGTCTACAGGGAGGAAAGCCCGTCCCATCCGACAGCAGATTAATTCATCTGGCCCCCGAGAGCGACGCTCATACCCTCATCAGAGTGGGTGGTCGCCTACGCAGAGCCCCCAACACACTCCTGATGGGGCGGCTAGATCCTGCATTACCCCAGACAATGTACCGGCCTGAAGAAGCGAACGGCCGACGAATGTGGAGGTACAGCCAAGTATTAGCCGACAAGTTTTGGAACAGTTTCCTACTGCACTACCTACCGTCTCTACAGACCCGCCAGAAGTGGGTAAAGGAGAGAGACAATTTGACAGAAGGAACAGTCGTCATGATTATTGATCAATCACTGCCCAGAGCTATGTGGCCGGCCGGCCGCGTAAGCAAAGTGATCACCGGTGCCGACGGCAAGGTCCGAGCAGCTGAAGTGCTCGTCCAGGGTCGCACTTACACCCGTCCCGTGGCAAGGCTCATAGAACTGCCTCGACTCCCAGACACAATCGATGATGACCATGACCCTACAACCCTATGACTTTGTGAAGTTGACTGACCCCTACAGCAAACCCTTATGTGTAAATAGACAACGCGATTAATCTGTCTCTGTTTAACTGATTAGGTCTGGGACCTATTCAGGGGGTGGCTGTTGTGAAGGGCCAGATTAAACCGAATATATATATTTATTTATATATATATATTTAATTGTATTTGTATATTCTCTAATATTCCCTGATATCCCTTGTATATTCCTTGTACAATATGCATTGAATATCCATTCTAGCCTACTGAACATCCCATAATAGTCTCCATTCTACTATTGGTCGAGACCTTGGTGCCAGGCTGCCATACCCCTCAGACCCAGTTCAAACGTACCGCTCGACATGTACGAACAAGTCCTAGTTCCGCGTAGGAATTTGGCTACCGCACCACTAATGGGACTATTTGTTCATAGTGCGTATATATACTGCGCTACTAAAGTAGGACTTCCTTTTCAGTCCAGTTTCTTACCCTCCAATAGAGTCACAGACGTAAAGCCTCCCCGCGACGCCACGTGTGGGAGTAAGGCCAAGTTCGCCTACCATCGGTATTGAGACATCGTGTATATTAATATTTGAATAGTCATATTTGGCACTATATCGTCGAGTTGGACGTAGTCTATTAAGCTAATAATAGTCTGTTAATATATAGTGCTTCGTGCGGTGAGAATACTACCGTAGTCAGTACCCCATCGTTTCGGGCAGAGAACTGGCTGCTTACCCAGGGTGGTTGACCCTATGTGAAGCTGCACCCGAGGAGCCCCAGAGCCGACGAGCGAGTGGACCTGTATACCGGATTATTCTACCGACGACAGCCCGCCTTCCCAGGCACGGATTATGCTTTGGATACTTTGATTATTCCATGGATAAAGACCCCCGACACTGCCGTGTGTTGGAACCCCCCCCCTGGAGAGGACGCAAGGTGAGGAGACGCTCTGCAAGACGAGGTCGCTTCACGTCTCTCCCCCGTGGACCGGAGAGAGCCGGCCCACAAAGAGTCCACCTGCTTTCATCTGTGGTCCAAGGATCGCCGGCGCATTGAACGGCACTACAGTGGGTTCACCTGGGATACCCTTGGCCGGACGAGGCAGCCGGATTCTACCCCCCCCCCCCTCCTACTCCTGTCGGCTTACAAGCGACCGGATTAACCCCTCTAGTGTATCTAGTATAATCATTAAAGTATCATTGCTGTTATTCCTTAACTATTCCAGGTCGTATATTTACCACCTGCGCCTTCAGAGATTGGACGTTCTCTATTGATATACCGACGAATACTCCTTGCCATAAAAGTGCATACTATTTCAATTCATAAATGTAATTAAGTGATTAAGTGCTTATTCTACACACCATCGCTGTGTAGAAATAAAGACCTGTTTCTAATTCGTACATTTGTGTTGGATCCGTTTCATCTACGTGAGAGTGTTCATGATAATATATTTATGCCGTGTACTGGGTGGCCGAATATTAAGTACAAAGGTAGTGGTAGTAAGTATCATATCTAGTAATACAGTCAGGGAATTGTACCCCTCAGTTACAATGACCATGCCGCAGAATTTGCCCGCGTCCACCTCTTGTTTGCTGTGGTCATTCAAATGTTGTTGTTTTTGTTTACTGTATGTGTGTGTGTTGTTTTTTCCCTTGCATTTGCCCCTCCTCTTAACACTTTGGGTGCCGGGAAACGCTTTACAGCGTCTTTCCCGGCCATGCTCAAGGTGCCGAGGACGCTGTACAGCGTCTTTGATCTGTTTACATCTTTTTTCGATTTTCCCCGTCTGAACTTCACCGCCGAGCTTTTGGAAGAAAATTTTAACCGGAAACTGCATTTCCTCTCAAATTTCACTAGGTGGCAGTGTCCCCCTATTTTCTAACACTATCACAATAGGGGGAATATTGTACCCCACAATGAATCTGGCATTTGATTGGCCAGCATACCTGGCCAATGTAACCACAGGTATAAAACGTTAGCGCGATCCCAGAATCTACGAGGTTTTGGAGGAGAGAGAGAGAGAGAGATAGATAGAGCGATAGAGAGAGAGAGAGAGATTGAGAGAGATATTTGAATTGAGATCAGCCTATAGTCTATATTTATAGTGTTATACAGTATAGTGGTAGTATCAGACTAATTGTAAGGTTTCAGCTGTGCTTTAGAAAGTACTTAGTCGTGCTAAGTAGTAGTACTATTCGAGGGATTAGTGTGTAGTCTAGGTAGTATATTTCAGTAGTAGTAATAGTAGTTTGATCAGTTAGTAGTTTCATTTAGATTATTAGATCAGTATGAAGAGACGTAGTGTAGGAAAGCGAGGGGACAATCCGGCGGCGGGTCGCTTTGTTCAGACGAAGCTGGCGTTTGGACCCGCGGTTGTTCAAGCAGCAGCAGCACCAACAGCACCAACGTCTTTGGTAGCTCCGATCGGAGAGAGCCGTGAGACCGTTGCTGGGCCCAGTAACGCGTCTCGCCCCGGGACCGGGAGCGGCTCTACCCGACGCAGTTCGAGGAAGAGGAAGGCTGCCGCTGTGGTCATAGCTTCTTCATGCGAGTCAGGGGACAGCGATTCGACCGCCCACGAATCTGATGGGAGCGCCGATTGGGAACCACCAGGTAATTACACGGTCTTATATATATATATATATATATATATATATGTGTGTGTGTGAAACGTGTATTTGATGATTTACATACTGTGACTATGTAACGTTAGTTCGACAAACCAACGGCGATATGCATGTGATTGTGTGTGTGTGTGAAACGTGTATTTGATGATTTACATACTGTGACTATGTAACGTTAGTTCGACAAACCAACGCCGGCGATATGCATGTGATTGTGTGTGTGTGTGAAACGTGTATTTGATGATTTACATACTGTGACTATGTAACGTTAGTTCGACAAACCAACGCCGGCGATATGCATGTGATTGTGTGTGTGTGAAACGTGTATTTGATGATTTACCTACCGCTTATTCTGTGACTATGTAACGTTAGTTTGCCAAACCTAACGCTGATATGCATTTATTATATTCTAGCTCCGGAATCATCTGACGATGATCTCGGCTTGGGTCGGAGGTATGAGTCTGATTCATCGCACGATTCAGACGTGGGAGTCGGACACGGTGGTGGTCGACGGGGCAACGGTACGTCATGTTTACTAATGCAATGTGAATATTGTTTTGTGCATGTTCAAATCGATAGTTGAATGATATAGGATATAGTAGGCATGTAGTACAGGCCACGCGACCATGTGCTACAGTTAGGTTGTCTTGTGTGCGTGTGTGTGTGTGTGCATGTGCACGCCCTTTGAAGTGGCTCTTTGAAGTGTGTAGCTATCATGTAAGTGATAATAGTTGCATGCTGGGCATGATACGACGTGGTGGTGGTGGTCGACGTGGTAATTGGTATGTTGCAATGTGAATATTGTTTTGTGCATGTTCAAATCGATAGTTGAATGATATAGGATATAGTAGGCATGTAGTACAGGCCACGCTACCATGTGCTACAGTTAGGTTGTCTTGTGTGCGTGTGTGTGTGTGTGCATGTGCACGCCCTTTGAAGTGGCTCTTTGAAGTGTGTAGCTATCATGTAAGTGATAATAGTTGCATGCTGGGCATGATACGACGTGGTGGTGGTGGTCGACGTGGTAATTGGTATGTTGCAATGTGAATATTGTTTTGTGCATGTTCAAATCGATAGTTGAATGATATAGGATATAGTAGGCATGTAGTACAGGCCACGCTACCATGTGCTACAGTTAGGTTGTCTTGTGTGCGTGTGTGTGTGTGTGCATGTGCACGCCCTTTGAAGTGGCTCTTTGAAGTGTGTAGCTATCATGTAAGTGATAATAGTTGCATGCTGGGCATGATACGACGTGGTGGTGGTGGTCGACGTGGTAATTGGTATGTTGCAATGTGAATATTGTTTTGTGCATGTTCAAATCGATAGTTGAATGATATAGGATATAGTAGGCATGTACAGGCCACTACATTTAGTTACATGGATGTGTGTGTGTGTGTGTGTGTAGATGCCTCACCCCATGCCATTTGATGTGTGTGTGTATGTGTGTGTGTGTGTGTGCAGTGTGTGTACACACACACACACACAAGATCAAAAGACATGCATCCTCTCCAACACCTTTGAACTTCGCAGTACATGGTGAGGCCTCTATATGCAAATTCCATTGATTACAGCACACACATACACAATGGCATGGGCACATGGCGAGGCCTATATTTAAATGCATGGTTGTGTAGCATATGTAAAATTCCATTGATTACAACACACACACATGTACATGCTTTGATGGCCGCTGATTTATTTTGTGTTCACACAGCAGAACACTCCGAAAACCGAATCCGGGGCCAATACACCAACATGCTTGGGTATGTACTAACTACATTTATGTATGTGTAAATGTATTACTATTGTGTTTTGTGAGACTTACTTACTGAATGAATTTAATCCAATTCAGATTCTGGCGCAGACCCTGCAGATAGTGACGCTGAGACTGGCAACGACATAGGATCACATTCTACTCCTGCAGGTAATTGTACATGGTGGTGACTGGCTGCTGCTAGAGCCTGGGCCTGGTGGTAGCTGGCTGCTGCTAGAGCCTGGGCCTGGTGGTGACTGGCTGCTGCTAGAGCCTGGGCCTGGTGGTGACTGGCTGCTGCAGGGCCTGGGCCTGGTGGTGACTGGCTGCTGCAGGGCCTGGGCCTGGTGGTGACTGGCTGCTGCAGGGCCTGGTCTGGTGGTGATGGTGGTAAATACAATGACAATGCGTTGCCCTAGTGTAATGTATTACATCATGTGATTCTAGAACTGGATGCTAGTCTGGACATGCCGGAACCCGTTGCAGGGCGGAAACGCACATCTAAGAGCGGTAAGTTGGCCTCACTCTGCACACCACTTCCAGCTCTGACCTCTGACCCCCACACCACGTCCAGCTCTGACATCTGAACCCCACACACACTCACTCATTCACTCACACAGTTTGTAACTACGTGGCATATGAATGTCTACAGTAGGGGTGTTATAGTATATTTGTATAATTGACAGGTCGTGGAGGAGCGAAGAGCAGGGCTGCGATCCGCCAGGAAGAGGAGAATGCCTGGTCTCATGAGGGCTGGGTGCCTCAAAGGATCCCCTTCACAGCCCAACCGGGGTTGCTCCAGGACGCCAAGGCACTCAGATCTTACCGGCCTGCGAAATGGATGGATCTGTTCCTGACAGATGCTTTTCTGAACTCTATTGTTGCCCAGTCCAACCTCTACGCTGAGCAGTCCATTGCCCGGCTGGACCCCACGCTAACCAGTAGCAGGGCACTGCTTTGGAAGCCCCTCACATTGAAGGAGCTGAAGAAGTTCCTCGGACTCCATTTCCTTAGCAGTGTCCTGCGGAAGCCTCGCGTGGACCACTGACGACATGATGTACACACCGTACTACTCTGATACCATGCCACGCAACAGGTTCCAATTGATCTGGCGATTCCTCCACTTTGCGGACAATACTTCCCTGGAGGTTAGAGACAAATTGTGCAAAGTACGCCCTGTAGTCGACCATGTAAACGCGAGGTGCAAGGAGCTGTACCAGCCTGAACGCGAGCTCGCCATTGACGAGGGGGTGATGGCATGGCGAGGCCGCCTGACCTTCCGGGTCTACAACCCCAACAAGCCCACCCGCTATGGCATCAAGTCCTACTTCCTGTGCGAATCACGCACAGGATATTGCTTTTCATTTAAGCCATATTGTCGGGAAGGCTCGCTCCTGGGGGACACGGTCGTCGGTCTGCTTGGACGTCTGTCTGGGGCCGGCTATACGCTCTTCATGGACAACTTCTACAACTCGGTACGTATGTCCGCCAGGCTCCGACAGTTGAGGACCGACGTCTGTGGTACCCTCAGGAAGCACCGGGGCGAGCCAGCCATCATCAAGAACATTACCAAACGTGACATCGGTGTGGGGGAGCGCATTGCGGTCAACAACAAGGAGGTCCTGATCGTGGCATGGCGCGATAAGAGAATCGTGAAGACCATCAGCAGCTTCCACGAGGACACCATGGAAAAGGCGATGGTGTGGAAGAAGCAGAAGAAGGGCAAAGCGCTGAGGGTGGAGATGCTCAAGCCATCATCAATCCTGGAGTACAATAAATTCATGAACGGCGTCGATCAGCTGGATCAGAATATATCGTACTATCCGGTTACACGTAAGACTGGAAAGTGGACCAAAAAGTTTGTGATGTATCTGATCCAAATATGTATCTTCAACGCTTTTGTCTTGTACAAAAAAAAGCACCCACAAGGGCATTACTCCAACCTCTTCCGGTTCACCAGGGCTGTGGCGCGGACCTACACAGACGGTAAGGAGAAGAAGATTCCTGGGGTGACAGCGGAGATGGAGGCGGAGGCGGAGGCAGGGGAGGAGGCAGGGGGTGGGGATGAGGAGGAGGCAGGGGCTGAGCAGGTGGGGCGTGTCGACCCTAGGGCCCCACTGGGGGACCCGCAGAGCAGATTAGTGGGTGGCTTTGTGAAGCATGTAATGGTTGCATACAAAGCCACCCCGAAGAGAAAGCTACCGTGTAGGAAATGTCGTGTCTGCAGTAGGCGTGGCATCAGGAGTGAGACCAGATATTTTTGCACATCGTGCAAAGTCCCCCTGCATCGTGACAAATGCTTCGCTCTGTACCACACAAAGAGGGATTTCTCTAAATAGTTTCTTTATTAGTTGTCATACAGAAGTACAGACTACTTCTAAATAATCCGGCACACAGAAGTACAGATTACTTCTAAATAATCCATCATTGTGTGATACAGACAGAACCATGTGTACCGGTACATAGTATAGCTAGCTGAGTGTAGTATAGTATAGTGTAGTATAGTATAGTATAGTATATTGTAGTATAGTATAGTATAGTATAGTGTATGGGTAGTTGCACTGTTTTCTGTACAAGACAAATGCGTTGAACACATGTATTTGGGCCACGGTTGTCGATATTGCATAGGCATGTTTGGACCACTTGCAGATGAGACGTTATGTTAGCGATCTAGCTGTATCGACTCCATTCATAATTTGCATTGTGTGTGTATATAGTTTTTTTTTATTTATCTTTTTCCCCCCTCATTTTTACCGTTTGCACAGAACCAATGGTTGCTGACAGTCACCCAGTTTAAAAAAGTATATACTGTAGGTAACATACCACACTTTTCTAATGCAGTCCATTGGCCTATTATTTATATACTTTGGAAGCATGTATTGGATATTTTTTGGTCCACAGATCATCTGGCGCTTCATCCATTTATCAATGGACAATGCAGTCATCGATGCGAGAGACCAAGTAAGATATGCCCTGTAGTTCATGTGACGTGAATGTTACCAGCAAACTTCTAAATGCACTGAAACAATGGTTGGTTATCCTCCAGTGTTCACTTTTTATAAGGTATTGTCTTTGTAAATGACCATAATCCTATACTGTGAATGTTACCAACAAACTCCTAAATGCACTGACACAATGGTTGGTTATCATCAGCCAGTGTTCACTTTTTATAAGGTATTGTCTTGGTAAATTACCATAATCCTATACTGTGAATGTTACCAACAAACTCCTAAATGCACTGAAACAATGGTTGATTATCCTCCAGTGTTCACTTTTTATAAAGTATTGTATTGGTAAATTACCATAATCCTATACTGTGAATGTTACCAACAAACTCCTAAATGCACTGAAACAATGGTTGATTATCCTCCAGTGTTCACTTTTTATAAGGTATTGTCTTGGTAAATTACCATAATCCTATACTGTGAATGTTACCAACAAACTCCTAAATGCACTGAAACAATGGTTGATTATCCTCCAGTGTTCACTTTTTATAAGGTATTGTCTTGGTAAATTACCATAATCCTATACTGTGAATGTTACCAACAAACTCCTAAATGCACTGAAACAATGGTTGGTTATCATCACAGTGTTCACTTTTTATAAGGTATTGTCTTGGTAAATTACCATAATCCTATACTGTGAATGTTACCAACAAACTCCTAAATGCACTGAAACAATGGTTGATTATCCTCCAGTGTTCACTTTTTATAAGGTATTGTATTGGTAAATTACCATAATCCTATACTGTGAATGTTACCAACAAACTCCTAAATGCACTGAAACAATGGTTGATTATCCTCCAGTGTTCACTTTTTATAAGGTATTGTCTTGGTAAATTACCATAATCCTATACTGTGAATGTTACCAACAAACTCCTAAATGCACTGAAACAATGGTTGATTATCCTCCAGTGTTCACTTTTTATAAGGTATTGTCTTGGTAAATTACCATAATCCTATACTGTGAATGTTACCAACAAACTCCTAAATGCACTGACACAATGGTTGGTTATCATCAGCCAGTGTTCACTTTTTATAAGGTATTGTCTTGGTAAATTACCATAATCCTATACTGTGAATGTTACCAACAAACTCCTAAATGCACTGAAACAATGGTTGATTATCCTCCAGTGTTCACTTTTTATAAGGTATTGTCTTGGTAAATTACCATAATCCTATACTGTGAATGTTACCAACAAACTCCTAAATGCACTGAAACAATGGTTGATTATCCTCCAGTGTTCACTTTTTATAAGGTATTGTCTTGGTAAATTACCATAATCCTATACTGTGAATGTTACCAACAAACTCCTAAATGCACTGAAACAATGGTTGATTATCCTCCAGTGTTCACTTTTTATAAGGTATTGTCTTGGTAAATTACCATAATCCTATACTGTGAATGTTACCAACAAACTCCTAAATGCACTGAAACAATGGTTGGTTATCATCACAGTGTTCACTTTTTATAAGGTATTGTCTTGGTAAATTACCATAATCCTATACTGTGAATGTTACCAACAAACTCCTAAATGCACTGAAACAATGGTTGATTATCCTCCAGTGTTCACTTTTTATAAGGTATTGTATTGGTAAATTACCATAATCCTATACTGTGAATGTTACCAACAAACTCCTAAATGCACTGAAACAATGGTTGATTATCCTCCAGTGTTCACTTTTTATAAGGTATTGTCTTGGTAAATTACCATAATCCTATACTGTGAATGTTACCAGCATATAATGCACAGCAACAATGGTTGGTACTGATGACTTGTCACCCAGTTTATTGAACATATTTTACAATAAAAATGTTCATGGCATCAAAGTTTCAAGTTTTTTGCATTGTAAAGTATTCTGTATTTTATAATAATGTTGTCTGGACCTACACCAGTAGTTATAAAACTTACTTGTTCATTAGCGCCAGGCATATCAATCAAATGACCAACAAAGTAATCAATCAATCAAACAAATCAATCTATGAATCAAACTATCAACAAAACAATCAAACATTCTATCAAGCAAATGACCAACAAAGTAATCAATCAAACAAATCAATCTATGAATCAAACTATCAACAAAACAATCAAACATTCTATCAATCAAATGACCAACAAAGTAATCAATCAATCAATCTATGAATCAAACTATCAACAAAACAATAAAACATTCTATCAAGCAAATTACCAACAAAACAATCAAACATTCTATCAATCAAATGACCAACAAAGTAATCAATCAATCAAACAAATCAATCTATGAATCAAACTATCAACAAAACAATCAAACATTCTATCAATCAAATGACCAACAAAGTAATCAACCAATCAATCTATGAATCAAACTATCAACAAAACAATCAAACATTCTATCAGGCAAACTATCAACAAAACAATCAAACATTCTATCAATCAAATGACCAACAAAGTAATCAATCAATCAAACAAATCAATCTATGAATCAAACTATCAACAAAACAATCAAACATTCTATCAATCAAATGACCAACAAAGTAATCAATCAATCAAACCAATCAATCTATGAATCAAACTATCAACAAAACAATCAAACATTCTATCAATCAAATGACCAACAAAGTAATCAATCAATCAAACCAATCAATCTATGAATCAAACTATCAACAAAACAATCAAACATTCTATCAAGCAAACTATCAACAAAACAATCAAACATTCTATCAATCAAATGACCAACAAAGTAATCAATCTATGAATCAAACTATCAACAAAACAATCAAACATTCTATCAATCAAATGACCAACAAAGTAATCAATCAATCAAACCAATCAATCTATGAATCAAACTATCAACAAAACAATAAAACATTCTATCAAGCAAATTACCAACAAAACAATCAAACATTCTATCAATCAAATGACCAACAAAGTAATCAATCAATCAATCAAACCAATCAATCTATGAATCAAACTATCAACAAAACAATCAAACATTCTATCAATCAAATGACCAACAAAGTAATCAATCAATCAAACAAATCAATCTATGAATCAAACTATCAACAAAACAATCAAACATTCTATCAAGCAAACTATCAACAAAACAATCAAACATTCTATCAAGCAAATGACCAACAAAGTAATCAATCAATCAAACAAATCAATCTATGAATCAAACTATCAACAAAACAATAAAACATTCTATCAATCAAACCAATAAAACAATCTGTCAAACAATCAATCAATCAAACCATCCATCCATCCATCCCAGTCTAAATTGCTTTATAACACGTTCAGTACCTATTATCACCCCGCCGGCACACCTTTCATAAAAGTGCCTGTAACTTCTGTTCTAAATAATTTACCTCCACTTTTATCTTTTGTTGACGTTTTTTAACTTGTAATTGTGAACGAACGAAGACATGCAGAAACAAACGGTTTTTTGCATTGTGTACATCAACTTGTCGTCTTCAAATGAGCCCAACCATTTCCCCATAGTTATAATATAAAATATAGAAATAGCTCCGCTAAGATCATGAGATATGCTAGAATCGTCCAGGAATCCTGGCAACCCACAGTCATTTTCCGGATTTTTGGCCGGCACCCAAAGTGTTAATTCTCCCCAATGTTGTACTAATCAGAGACAATGCCCTTCGGCTGGGCGATGAGGTCACCCCCCCTTGATTGGTGCACACGTCTGGTCAGCCCTGAGTAAAACACGGACTGGGAGGTCATGCAGGAGAGAGCCTGAGACATGAGAACATGATGGACGAGTGCAAACCCAGAAAGGAGCTCTTCTTCTTCTTCTTTTCCTGTCCATATACAAAGCTATTCAGCTTATATAACGTCCAGCCAGTGCTTGGTACATGGCTGTCCCTTGATGTTGTAGAGTGCTAGGTCCTTTGCTGTGCAGGGTCCACCTAACAGAGGACATGGAAGGAGGTGCTCCATGGTCTGGGGTTCTGTGCCACAGTCGCATGTGGTTGGGCCACTAAGATAGCCCCATTTGCTTGGGGCTTCCCTGGAACGGCCAACACCTGGAAAGGAGCTAAGCAGCTATGACCCACGTGGCGTGTGGCCGGGACTACACACAATATCGGACCTTAACAGGAAACCCAACAGCACAGCTAACATTGCTGCCTCCCTACCGGATGAGCTGAACAGCTTTTACGCCCGTTTTGAACGGTACTACCAACCTTCCAGGGGAAGCCCCCACCACTCATTAACCCCTCCCACAAGTCTGTACAATGAACGGTTCATGAGATATGAAAGGGGCAGGTCTTATTGCAATGGTCAATAATTAATTCATAAATATTTGTAATGCATACAATGACAATAGGTTCACTATGGCATGTCTATTGTTAACAGGTGGCAGATAGCTGATTACCAGCGAACCTGTGTAATATCACCCTCTTGTGGTGAAAAGCTGTAACTTCATACTGAATATGCATTTCAATGATTGAAATGAATTAACCTAAAATACTTGTCCAAAACTGCCCTATTGTGAGGTTAGCTACGGACAGAGATAGACAGTTGGACAGAACCGACCTGATGGAGATAATTATTATATTATATATAGTGTAGGCACTAAACCAACATTCATCTCTATGTGGGGGAATGGTAGTCCAACTAACAGTAAAGTAGCAACAGAGAATGAGAAACTTGTTTTAAATTAAACCATTATTTTCCTGCCTAGGTTACGTCTCTAAACTCTTACTGACATAAAAAAAATCACTTCCCGTTCCTTATATTACAGGGGGAGGGGCTAATAGGTTAAACCCACAACATTAAGATATTTCTCACAAATTAATAATAGCCATAATATATATAATATAGCCATCGGTAATATGAACAAAAAATAAATCTTTATATTAAATCAAATTAGATTAGTGTAAATATTTCAATTCAATAATGTAAATGAATAAATTAATATAAAATCTTCATGAACACAAAATCACTATTCTGGCTGCTACATTTCCAATCCCTAATTGTTAGCGTGGAACAATTATCAATGAATGATAATATTGCAGCCACATTCTACAACATTGATACATACAACATAATATATAATATATACAGTAATAACATTATGGAAGTCAGTTTCTTTTTTTAAATTAAAGTCCAGGTCCAATGTGATGTGTCCGTCTTTCAACATTGAACACTGAAGTCTTCCTGGGATCAGAGCTTCAAGCACGTGACCCACCAGTTCTGTGGTGAAACAGGCTCTGAGGTTTTGTCAGATGGTCTCTGGCGCCACCAGTTATTGAAGGAATACACTGTTGCTGTCACACCTCAGTCTTCTGACTGCTACCTTGAACTACTTATGAGCGAAGCCCACTAGAGCACGACATATCTGCAGTAGAGATGTCCGCTGTCACTCCAATACAATGGAGCTAAATGGCACCGGGTTTGTGCCAAAATAATACATTTGAAAAACTTGTTTTATTTCATTTAGCAACTATTTCTAGCAACTAATTCTACTTTTAACTTAAGTAAAATATCATGTCCTAATGGCTACACAGCATTTTAAATTATAACACTCATAATGATGAAAGAGTCAAAATAAGCACATGAGATATATTTTATTGACTAAATCAAAAAAGGAGGTACAGAATCTTTGTGTTTGATATGAATGAAGATAAACGGAAATCAATCACAAAACAAAAATAAGTCCTAAGGATTACTATTGTATACTACTTAGTATAAGTACATGGGGTTCCTATTGGGTATACTACTTAGTATAAGTACATGGGGTTCCTATTGTGTATACTACTTAGTATAAGTACATGGGGTTCCTATTGTGTATACTACTTAGTATAAGTACATGGGGTTCCTATTGAGTATACTACTTAGTATAGGAACAGAATTTTTGGGCAGCACGGTGGTATAGGGGTTAACACTGTCGCCTCACAGCTAGAAGGTCCTGGGTTCAATTCCCGCTTGAGGACCAGGTTGCCAGGTGGGGTATCTCCCGGGCCTTTCTGTGTGGAGTTTGCATGTTCTCCCCGTGCTCGCAAGGGTTTCCCCTCTAGATAAGATAAACCCAAAGGAAAAACATGCAGAACAGATCGCTAACGCTGTTGCGTCCCTGACGAAGATGGACAGGAGCACTTGGATTGGTCCCCGGGCGCGGCCCACGCCACAGCCCATGTCTGCTCCCGGCTGCCCTTGGTGGGAAGGACGACGGGATGGGAAAAGTGCAGAGACATTTCATCAGTGCATGCGTGTGTGTGAGTGTTCCTGTGTGTCGGCCATCTCGCATGTGTGCGTGTTCTTCTTCTAAAAAGGTACATGGGGTTTCTATTTAATATACTGCAAACTGTTTTTGGGGACCTGTTCTCTTTATTCTTTTCAAGTCTACTCTCAGTTTAAACGGAACTAAATGGTTTTTTCCCTGTATGAGTTCTAGTGTGTTTCTTCATACTTCCTTTATGCCTGAACACTTTCCCACAAACTGAACAACTAAATGGTTTCTCTCCAGTGTGAGTTCTCATGTGTTTCTTCAGACTTCCTTGCTGACTGAACCCTTTCCCACAAACTGAACAAACAAATGGTTTCTCTCCTGTATGAGTTCTAGTGTGATTCTCCATATTTCCTTTATCATTGAACCCTTTCCCACAGACTGAACAGCTAAATGGTTTCTCTCCAGTATGAGTTCTCATGTGTATCTTCAGATGTGTTTGCCGACTGAACCCTTTCCCACAAACTGAACAACTAAATGGTTTCTCTCCAGTGTGAGTTCTCATGTGGCTCTTCAGATGTGTTTGCCGACTGAACCCTTTCCCACAAACTGAACAACTAAATGGTTTCTCTCCAGTGTGAGTTCTCATGTGGGTCTTCAGATCTACCTTATTACTGAATCCTTTTCCACAAACTGAACAACTAAATGGTTTCTCTCCAGTATGACCTCTTGTGTGTATCACCATAGTTTGTTTATGACTGAACCCTTTCCCACAAACTAAACACCTAAATGGTTTCTGTCCAGTGTGAGTTCTCATGTGTTTCTTCAGATTTCCTTGCTGACTGAACACTTTCCCACAAACTGAACAACTAAATGGTTTCTCTCCAGTGTGAGTTCTCATGTGGGTCTTCAGATCTTCTTGCTGACTGAACCCTTTCCCACAAACTGAACAAATAAATGGTTTCTGTCCAGTGTGAGTTCTCATGTGTTTCTTCAGACTTCCTTGCTGACTGAACCCTTTCCCACAAACTGAACAACTAAATGTTTTCTCTCCAGTATGAATTATCGTGTGTGTCTTCAGATTTCTCTTTGCACTGAACCCTTTCCCACAAACTGAACAAACAAATGGTTTCTCTCCTGTATGAGTTCTAGTGTGATTCTCCATATTTCCTTTATCATTGAACCCTTTCCCACAGACTGAACAGCTAAATGGTTTCTGTCCAGTGTGAGTTATCATGTGTTTCTTCAGACTTCCTTGCTGACTGAACCCTTTCCCACAAACTGAACAAACAAATGGTTTCTCTCCTGTATGAGTTCTAGTGTGATTCTCCATATTTCCTTTATCATTGAACCCTTTCCCACAGACTGAACAGCTAAATGGTTTCTCTCCAGTATGAGTTCTCATGTGTATCTTCAGACTTCCTTGCTGACTGAACCCTTTCCCACAAACGGAACAACTAACTGGTTTCTCTCCAGTGTGAGTTCTCATGTGGGTCTTCAGATGTGTTTGCCGACTGAACCCTTTCCCACAAACTGAACAACTAAATGGTTTCTCTCCAGTATGAGTTCTCATGTGTCTCTTCAGATGTGTTTGCCGACTGAACCCTTTCCCACAAACTGAACAACTAAATGGTTTCTCTCCAGTGTGAGTTCTCATGTGGGTCTTCAGATCTACCTTATTACTGAATCCTTTTCCACAAACTGAACAACTAAATGGTTTCTCTCCAGTATGACCTCTTGTGTGTATCACCATAGTTTGTTTATGACTGAACCCTTTCCCACAAACTGAACAACTAAATGTTTTCTCTCCAGTGTGAGTTCTCATGTGGGTCTTCAGATCTACCTTCCTACTGAACCCTTTCCCACAAACTGAACAACTAAATGGTTTCTCTTCAGTATGAATTATCGTGTGTCTCTTCAGATTTCTCTTTGCACTGAACCCTTTCCCACAAACTGAACAAACAAATGGTTTCTCTCCTGTATGAGTTCTAGTGTGATTCTCCATATTTCCTTTAGCATTGAACCCTTTCCCACAGACTGAACAGCTAAATGGTTTCTCTCCAGTATGAGTTATCATGTGTATCTTCAGATCTCCCTTCGTACTGAACCCTTTCCCACAAACGGAACAACTAACTGGTTTCTCTCCAGTGTGAGTTCTCATGTGTCTCTTCAGATGTGTTTGCCTGAACCCTTTCCCACAAACTGAACACCCAAATAGTTTCACTCCGGTATGATTTTCTATGTGTATCTTCAGATCTCTCTTCTTGCTGAACCCAGGCCTGTTAGACAAGGTTTGTATTTTCTGTGTTTTCTTTTGTTTTACTGCCATCAAACCTGGACCTCCACTCTCCTTCCATGCATTGCTATCATCAGTCTCAGCTCCAGAACTGTCATCAGTCTCAGTTAGAGAACAGTCTGAAGAGAGAGGCTGGCTATCTCTAGTTGGTTCTAAATCACCAGCTGGATCTAAGTTACTGGCTAGTTCCGCTACTCCACAGTCCTCTCCTTCAGGTTCTGTTTTCATGTGTTCAGTTGAGGTGCTGGGTAAAGAGTATGCTTCTCTGTTTTTCTCCCTTTGGGTTGGAAGAGGCTGGAAGGACAGAGCGTTCTCGTGACCATATTCACATTTCACTGGGTCTACTGTGATCTTGGAGAGATCAGCTTCTTCCAGCCCTTGATCTAGTTCATCTTTAATCTGCTCTGGGTCCCGGTTTTGGCTGAGTTGTGAGGACAGAGTGTTCTCACCTTCATTCTCACATTTCATAGGTTGTAAGGTCATCTTGGAGCCATCAGCCTCCTCTAGATCTTGACACAGTTCCTCCTGTTCCTCTTTAATCTGGAGGGGCTCTGTGTCCTGGGTTTGGCTGAGCTGTGAGGACTGAGGTTTCTCTTCATCATGTTCACTCTTCACAGAGACAGGAAGCTCCTCTCCCTCCTGACTGATCCAGAGTTCCTCCTGTTCCTCTTTAATCTGTAGGCGCTCTGGCTCCTCCTGGACCAGACTGGGGCTCCTCTCCTGCTGCTCAGGGGGAACCTCCTCTTCACAGATAAACAGCTGTAAGGCCATGGAGTCTAGAAAGAAGGGCATACAATCATTTAAATGTAATTTGTTGTAACCATTGCTTTTGAAAGTAACAAAGGTTCAGGTCAATATTTCACACTACACTCTTAACAGGAAAGTACAGTAACAACACGCTGAACCAATATTTAGGGATGCACAGATCCTATACCCAATACCGATATCAGGCTGATACTAGCTACATGTGATCAGTATCGACTACAGGTGGTCCTATCCATTACCACTAGGGGTGGGTACCTTTCACATTTGAACCAATACCGGTACCTGTGAATCGATACCGGTACCCAACGGTACCTTTTTTCGGTACTTTAGTCTCTAAAAATTGTATCTACCTACCTCAGTTGTAAAAAAAAATAAAATAAAAATTCAAACTTAATATTTAATAAATAAATAATGTATTATTATTACTTTATTATTATTTACATCTTACTAATGTAAAGTATTTTACAACTGATTAAACAAAAACAATCTAGCAGCAATGAACTACTCTGCTGCTGATTGAGTATTCTAGCAGTTCTTTTTGCTCCACCCCCGCTTTGGAGAAGAGTAGACCCGCTCTGCTGCGGTGTGTGTGTGTGGCTTGTTTACCGACGTCACATCCTCTACTCTTCTGTCCCGAGTTGTGCCGGCTTGCACTGTAGCCCTAGGAGCTAACGTTATGTCCGACGGTTAACTTAGCTAACATCAGCTTAAGAACGTTAAACGGGTTACAAATATGTGAAACTATGGAAGGAGTAAGCCGACCGCTAAAAATAAAACCCACCGTGGCAGCGCGAGCACATAGCAAAAGAACGTTTGGAGATAGTGGTGTTTCAAGAGACTGGCTACAGTAATATGATGCTGGGCTGTAGTGATCAGTTGTTCCGTGTGGCGCAAGTATGTAAAAAAGAAAAACAGAAACAACACGTTTGTCATCTGTAGTAAATAAATTAAGCTGGAATCCATTCGTGACCATGAACAGAGCCAGTGTCCCATTGTGTCCCGGATTCAATCTCCTCTCCTCTAAAGACGCTCCGTGGCTAGGCGAACAGCCATGTCAGACAGAGCAGATGTGGAAACTGAGCTACACTTTCTAACAACCTGCCCACTACCAAGATAGATATCAGAAACATATACTCCCCAGTCCCCATGAATTGCAAACACCCAAAGAGAGTTTGAAAACATGTATTGTGCCTTAACGTGCGGTTTCGTTTTTGCGGTCAACAAAAGGTGACGTCATCGGATTTTTTCTTTTCTTTTTCGCATAGTACCGAAAGTTGGCACCGGTGGATCTCACGTGAATCGATACTCGGTAGTACCGACGTGTTTCGGTAGGTACCTTTAAAAGTACCGAATTCGGTACCCATCCCTAATTACCACATTGTCATAAAGCATCCTCCTCCACAGTAGTAAAGAAGGCGAAACAGCGTCTCTACCACCTGAGACAGTTAAGGAAGTTCAGAGTATCGGGAAAGATACTCCAGTCCTTCTACTCAGGAGCTGTAGAGAGCATCCTGACCGGAAACATCACTGCCTGGTATGGAAACAGCACGGCACAGGACAAGAAGGCCCTACAGAGAGTGGTGCGCTCAGCCGAGCGTACCACGGGTATTGCACTACCCCCCCTGCAGGTTCTATACAACAAGAGGTGCAAATCCAGAGCCTGCAGGATAATGAAAGACCCTCACCACCCCAATAACAGCCCGTTTCAGCTGCTGAGGTCAGGCAGATGCCTGCAAACCCCAGCTACTAGGACAGAGCGGCTTAGGCTCAGCTTCTTCCCCCAGGCCATCAGAGCCATGAACAATGAACATTGAGTGCTCAGAACATTGAACTGTCCACACACAAGCACACATGAACACACACACGACACGCACACTGTGCACGCTCACACACGAGCAGCCACTTAACACTTTAACATGAGCGGGCACACACTCATGTCGCACACGCACACTTATGGCCAAAGGAAAGGACACTTTAAATTAGAATAACAGGAACAGTGTATTGCACTACCAAAGCTAACTAGCATGTCCCATATGCTCTGTAAATAACTATGTACAGATACCGAGATGTCACTCCATGTTACCTGCTACCTGTTACTGCACAATGTTGTTTCCTTCTTTTGATTCTATTATATGTACCACTGTATTGCACATCGTTGCGGGCAAGACCACCCGCATTTCATTGTATACCTGTATGCCGTGACAATTAAAACTCTTGACTTGACTTGACTTAACATCCCAGCAGTGCATGGTGGAGAAGAAGAAGGACAATGTTCCTGCTGATTCTGCTTGATGAGATGTTGGACAAAGGTTTGGAGTTTTTATTATATAAGGCTATAAAATAACAAGTGTACATGTACACCTCCAATACTGTACATGTACACACAACTATATGTACACCTCCAATACTGTACATGTACACACAACTACATGTACACATCCTAGACAACATCACTGGTGTAGCAACACTGATTGAGACCTGCCCTTCCAATTTTAAATTCTATCAATCAAACAGACAGAGTGGGAGGGGAGGCGGAATAGCAGCAATCATCTCCACTCAATTTGTGTGCAGTGATATTGACCTGGGAACATTTTTATCATTTGAATACCTTGCTATTGTATTAAAAACAGAAATGCCAGTAGTATGTGTGACATTGTATCGACCACCAAGGTACTCGCCACTCTTCATACAGGAATTTTCAGAACTCATATCGATCTGCATTACCAGGTATGATAGAATCATTCTTAATGGAGATCTAAACATTCATATCAACAAAAAGGATGACCCCAGGGGTTGCGAGTTTCTGAACCTACTGGACAGTTTTGGACTGATGCAACATGTTCACGAGGCCACCCACCAACATGGCAACACTCTGGACCTACTAATAACAACAGGGCTAAACATTGAGAATGTATCAGTAAAACAAATTCCAATTTCTGACCATTATTGTGTGTTCTATGGTACAAGCCTAATATTACATAAGACCAGAAGCGAATTCCTAGTTCACAGAAGGCTTCTGGATGCTAGAGCTGAAGCAAAATTCTCTAGTATGATGAAATCATATGACCAATGCAGTGAATCCTCCTTAAATCAGATAGTGCAAAACTTCCACAGCACCTTGTCAACAGTTTTAGATACTGTTGCCCCTCTGAAGGTTAAAAAGGTAAAAACTGATAGAATCTCTCCATGGTTAAATAAAACCAATGTTAAAGATAACAAGAGAAAATGTAGGATAGCCGAGCGAAAATGGAGGAAATTCAAACTCACAGCTCACTTTAATTTATACAAAGACGCCATGGGCGCATACAATAAGGCAATACAACTTGCGAGAAAGGAATATTTTTCCAAAATGATCTCAGAAAATATGGGTAACTCCAGGGTACTTTTTTCCACCATCGACCGGCTGATCAACATGCCACCCCCCATATACCGCAGCAATCAGCCACAAAATGTGAAGAGTTCGCAGTTTTCTTTAATGAAAAAATATCATTGATTAGAGCAAGCATTGCCTCTGATATAGATCTGGCTGTGAGTGGAAACCCACCTGAGATAACTATGGGGAAATTCACATGTATTACATTACCTGACCTCTGTAAGATTGTCTCCGAGTGTAATTCCGCCACCTCCTGCCTCGATCCTATACCAACAGCATTTCTCAAGCGGGTGTTCGATAGTGTCTCAAATCATGTCCTTGAAATCATAAATATGTCGCTTCAAACAGGCATTTTTCCAGATGCATTTAAAACGGCTGTAGTAAAACCACTACTAAAGAAAACAAACTTAGATGTAAACGAACTAAAAAGCTATAGGCCAATATCGAACCTTCCATTTATCAGCAAGATATTAGAAAAGATAGTCTCAGTACAAATAAACTCCTTTCTCAAAGATAATAACATCATGGAGGAATTACAATCAGGTTTCAGAACAAATCACAGCACTGAAACTGCCCTTACTAAAATAGTTAGCGACCTCAGGCTAAACTCCGATGCTGGCAAAGTCTCAATTCTTGTCCTATTAGACCTTAGTGCAGCGTTCGATACGATTGACCATAATATCTTGATCAGTCGTCTTGAAAGACTGGTTGGCTTTTCCGATCATGTACTAAATTGGCTCATAACATACATTAAGGGGAGAAGGTTCTATGTTAAGCTTGGAGACAATGTATCCGAGGAACACGAGGCAGGCCCGAGTTGTAATCCTCACGAGGTTGAATCCAAAACGACAGTGGAAATCAACGATACTCTTCTCCGGTGGTCACGTCCCAAATCAATATAATCCAACCAGGAATGGTTCTGCAATCGCAGACGCCGATTCTCCTGTGTACATGTATTTAGGCCACACAGCCTGGTTAAGTGCACTAGCTAAAGACACGACGAACCGATGGGTAATGCTACAGACGGAAGAACTGTGGCCGCACGATATACAATAAATGATCGACTATTTACTTCACATTAGATTAAGTCGAACTCAACGTTACTTCATTAAACTCTGACACTTTAACATTCTATTCGCACGCGGTTCTCAATGCTCTATTTTGACGCAAGGTTGCTCACTTCACTGTATCACCGAACTTGATGAAACAGCTACTTAGACGACTGATGAACTAATGAACTACTGCTGTTTACACCTGCGCCAATATATATACTTAAGTGAATATCTAGTCCCAACCTCAGTCCTTGTCTCGTATTACTACGCTGACTCTGGGCATGTTCTGACATGCCTGCAGTTGTCTTTGAACTTGCCGTTGGGGGCTTGCGCGCTGGCGCCTGGGGGCGCTGTCCAATAGGAGAGCGAATATTACTCTGGTCTGAACGCAGGTAAAGGGATATTCCGTGTATATATATAAATAATATACAAAGTATATCAAACGATAAATACATATTCTCAGTTTAATCTGGCCCTTCACAACACTTACAGAGAGACGTAAAGGAGGGGACAGGGACTGCTTACTCTTACAGAGAGAGATGTAGAGGAGGGGACAGGGACTGCTTACTCGACCTAGCATACCGTGCGGCAAAGGGAACCGCTCCCGCCTACCTCCGGTCAATGGTCTCTAACTACACACCCTCAAGACCCCTACGCTCTGCATCTTCTGGCCGCCTCAGATCTACTCCTATCCAAGCTCCCGGAGGGTCATTAAAGAGAAGCCGCCTATTCTCAGTCCTTGCCCCACAATGGTGGAATGAACTACCCATCCCAGTTAGGACAGCCGAATCCCGTCCAATCTTTCGCCGTCGACTAAAGACTCACTTCTTCAACCATTATCTGAAATGATAAAAAAAATAAATAAAATCTAACCCCGACTAACCTTACTGTCATGCACTTGTCCTAATAAACTAACCTACACTGTAACACGCAACACTTTGATGAACATTGTTACTCAGCTGATAGAGTTATACCCTTCTTGCTGTCTTGTCGCACAGAACTTGTAAGTCGCTTTGGATAAAAGCGTCAGCTAAATGACTAAATGTAAATGTAAATGTACTCTTACAGAGAGAGACGTAAAGGAGGGGACAGGGACTGCTTACTCTTACAGAGCAACACGGTCTCATCAGAAAACATAAATAAAGTACTTAATCGACAAAAGGAAAAAAGGTACACAATGTACGTTATGTTATATATATAAGTAATTTACATTACATTTTGTATCGGCAAAAGTTAAAAAAGTAAAAGCATGATTGAGAGTCAAATGAACAATGCTTGTCGTTGGGGGTGCACTAGATCAAGCCACCCACCCTGATACAAACAGCAATAATATGATGATAGAAAGTTAAGGTTACGGTTGTGGTTAGTTTAAGGAAATAGTGTGGTTAAGGTTAGGGTTAGTTTAAGGTAACAGTGTGGTTAAGGTTAGGGTTAGTTTAAGGCAACAGTGTGGTTAAGGTTAGGGTTAGTTTAAGGAAATAGTGTGGTTATAGTTAGGGTTGGGGCGAGGCTATCAGAAAAGTGTTTCTCGTGGTCTTGAGCAATGCCATCTCGCTGAAAATGCTAACTTTCTATGTTAACGTTAAACCAAACCATCATCATAGTATTGCTGTGTTTGTATCAGGATGGGTGGCTTGGTCTAATGGCTCTCGACCCCCCACCCCAAGCATTGTTAGTTTGATTTCCAATTCGCTTTTTTCCTTTTACTTTAGCTGATACGAAACGTAAATAATATTACTTATACAATACATAAATATATTACTTATTGACATAACGTACATTATATACCTTTTTCCTGTGATCAATTAAGTACTTTATTTACATATTTTAACCTGTAAAGGAAGATTGGGCCATACAGAGAGAGACTATGATGACTATGATTGTCTCTCTCTCATATATGTGTGTATTTTCCACCTAGCCAGTGTAAACACTGATGAAGGTCAGAGGGCTACATTTGTTTGGTGTCTGCTGCATTAAAGATTAATTGATTGAAAATGTTATTAACGGATTGCAGAATGGGTACAATACAGTAAGGCTCAAATTGTTAAGGGGATGCAGATCAGAGAAAGACTTTCGTCTTGTTTACATCAGGGTCCCCCATTTTCAATTCATCAGGACATTTATGACATACACGACATACAGATATACAATACCGTTACATCCAGACATTTATAACATACAAGATATACAAATATACAGTACTGTTTAAGAGACAGAGGTCATAAAAGAAAAGATATACATTTGAGGGGGAAGAAACTGTACATTGGGTGGGGGTTTGGACATTTACCGGGGCCAGTTTCGAATTACAGCCTCCCATAGGTGCTCTTTGAGAGCGGTTTTGAAGGAGGGTGAATGAATGAATGAATGAATGAATGAAAACTTTATTTAACAGATTGCAGAATGGGTACAATACAGTACGGCTCAATACACACAATTGTTATGGGGATGCAGACCTGAGAAAGACGTTTGTCTTGTTTACATCAGGGTCCCCCATTTTCTATTCATATAGACATTTATGACATACACAACATACATGACATTTATGGCATAGGGACATATAGGTATTTAGTACTGATACATTTGTGACATAAACGGTATTCAAATATACAGTACTGTTACCCCTAGATCCTGACAGAGTATATACATATGATGGGGAGGGGACTGTACATTAGGAGGGGGTGGGTGGGTGGGAGAGAAATATACATACGGCGGGGAGGCAATATATACATGCGGTGGGGAGGAGACTGTCTATTAGGAGGTGGTGGGGGTTTTGGGCATTTACGGTGGCCAGTTTCGAATTGCAGCCTCCCGTAGGTGCCCTTTAAGAATGGTTTTGAATGTGGGTAGGGATTCACATTCCTTTAGAGCTTTGGGTAGGGCGTTCCACATTGATGTGGCATAATTGCGAAACGTGTTTAGTCCCTTGTTTGAGCCGAATCTGGGTTTAACATGATTTGTTGAGCTTCCTCTGGTGTAGTGGTTGTGGTATTCACTGACCTTTGGAAAGTATTTTGACATGTACATGGGTACCTTAGTCGTATAGTGTATCTTGTAGACCAGGCCCATTGCAAGTTGCTGTACTCTGTCGTCTACTCTAAGCCATCCTAGGTTGTCAAAGTGGACAGGGGTGAGGTGGGTTCTGGGGGTAAGGTCAAGTAGTAGTCTGACCAGTTTGTTTTGTGATGTTTGTAATCTTGTTTTAAGCGCCTTTGAGGTGCTTTGGTACCATGAGGTGCACGCATAGTCGTAGTACCCTTGAATGAGTGCTCTTGCCAGAGTCTTCAGGGTATTCTTGTTTACCAGAGAGGAGATCCGGTATAAGAATCGAGTTTGTTGGTTGACTTTTTTTATTACATTGGATGCCATTTTGTCACAGGAAAGATTTGCCTCTAGGATGGAACCCAGGTAGGTAATTTCGTCTTTCCTTGTGACAATATTGTCACCCACTGTAAGTGAGAAGCCGTCGGTCTTGCTGAGTTTGTTATTTGAACCGAAGAGAATGGACTCTGTTTTGCCCATGTGTAATGATTCACAGGGATTCACATTATTTTATGGCTGTGGGTAGGGCGTTCCACATTGTTGGCATAATTGCGAAACGTGTTTAGTCTAGCTAACTAACTGTACAAATCGATGCGATAGGCTTAGACTATATTGTGTACGGTTGGCTGGCTGGCTGACTTTTGTTGTGGATTGGGGGTGGCCAGCTGGCTATCTGGAAGTTAGTAGTGCAGTAGCTGGCTGGATAGCTGTTGTATTGTGGGTTAAGGGTAGCCAGCTAGCTGGCTGGCAGTTCGTAGTGCAGTAGCTGGCTAGCGTATTATACTGTAGCTGTAACTGAACGCCAATGATGCTAGCCTTATGTGATCTTATGAGTTTCAGTTCATAGGAAAATACTTTGACTATAATGGTCAGAAGTAAATTAACTTAGATGCTGTTATGCTTAACACCCAGTAAGTACACTTTACTTAATTTCTAAGATTAGATTAAATAATTTAGTCCGGAGTCCGGACTTTGAGAATGCCTCTGTTAGACCTACAGTATAATACTGCCAGCTGCTATAACAAAACCAAAAACGATCGGTATCGGCAGTGTATCGGCCGATATGGCTCATAGACGATCAGTGATTGGTGGCAAAAAACGTGATCGGGGCATCCCTAACGCCTACTATTTTATATGAATGATATTGTCTCCGATATTGTCAGGATCATCTCTACGCGGATGACACTATCGTCTATTGTGTTGTTGACTCTGTACAACTCCTACCCATTAAAAATGTACAACTCTCATTTGCAGGATACGCTTGTTAATCTTAAACTGGTACTCAAACCAAACAAAGTTCATGCTCTTCTCTAACATCTAACATCTGTGAACATTTGCATATACTGCATCTACTGTGAATGAGTCTATTATTTAGAGTTAAAGAATATAAATACCTTGGCATCTGGCTTGATCATAAATGTCCATTTAAATGCCATGTAGATAACCTTGCAAGTCATCTGCGACAGAAGGTCTGCTTTTTGTACAGAAACTAATCCTATGTTCCTACGCTTAGCAGAAGGAGGGTTGTTGAAGCTATTTGTTTTGGATTATGGACAGTTTATAGACATGCTGCTGCTTCTACTATAAAGCCACTTAAGGTCCCCAGAGTTTGCACTGAATTAGGAAAATCTGCTTTTAGCTTCTGTGCCCCCAACACATCTTTTGAAAAGCACTTTAAACTGAACATTTGAGTATCCATTGGTCAGTTTAAATCTATAATAGCCGACAATTTGTTTTAATTAATTTAAATAGTTTAAATGATTTACTTTTGTTTCTATATTATTTTTGTATTATGTATTGTACCTCTCGACATAATTGTAAATGTTCTTTCGAGATTAAATAAAGATTGAAATAGAAATTATGCTAAACTCATTGACTGCCACGCTGTTTTTCCATCTTTACTTTCTGGCGCCAGCGTAGGGCTGGGCGATAAAACGATAACTATCGCGATAAATTATTTCCTCGAAATAAACATGAAACGTGGTCGCAAAGTTTCGATATCGATTTTCCAAGCTTGGATATGAGCACACGCACTAACAACCAATCAGTGAAGGAGATGGCGACAGTGAAGGAGACCCGCGGTGCACCTCTAGGTAGTAAACAAGGCTGGCTAGGATCATTAGCTTGCACGCCGCTATTTTATAGTTTACGTGCCGAGTGGGTGTGTGGCGTGAATTCTGAGGCCACGGTTAGAGTAGTGTGGGGTATGCGGTGGACGTCGTTGCAATGTATTGGGGCGGAACGGGGTATTTTAGGGTGATAGTTAGTACATTGGAAACAAGGCTGGCTAGGATAATTAGCTTGCTTGCCGCTATTTTATAGTTTACGTGCCGAGTGGATGTGTGGCGTGAATTCTGAGGCCACGGTTAGAGTAGTGTGGGGTATGCGGTGGACGTCGTTGCAATGTATTGGGGCGGAACGGAGTATTTTAGGGTGATAGTTAGTACATTGTCATGGGATACACTGCTTGCTCTGGCTAACTGTTAGTTCCATTCTTATAATGCATAATGATCCAGTGGCGGTAGGTTGCCCCCTGGTGGAATATAATAATCTATGCACTGGTGCGTAGAAGAACGCGGACTGATGTTGACATCAACTCGAGACATTCGCAGCAGCAAAACAAGTCTATTAATAGCCTGTCCATCGGCGCCTGGCATAAGAAGTTAATTAAACTTGACAGAAATTATATCGATGATAATTATCGATAGTTATATTAAAATAATTGTTTCGCAATAACGTTTTTGGCCATATCGCCCAGCCCTATGCCAGCGTTATTGACCATTTTCCTTATGTTTTAATGGGACATGGGTCCATTTAGTAGTAATGGGGAATTGGAAATGGCTGGAAATTGAAATGGCTGGAAATGATTGATGGGTCATTTATTTTGGTGATATAATGCAAATCTTATATAATAAATTTTTTTTGCATTTCATGTGAGGTTTAAAATAAAGTTAGATTTATTGGAATATGGAGATTTTCTTCAGATTCATCACCGTATTATGTCACCTTGAAAATGATGGTAATGGAATCATGGAAAAACATGCATAAAAACAATTGGGGATATAGTTTGAACGATCGCCTCGTCTGTGCATGATTTATTTCAAGCATCTGTATGAACACTGAAGATGGATTTACCCTTTAGAGCCTTACCTCCTCCTTCATTCACAGTTCCTTTAAGTCCTGGTGTTTTAATGCAGTCCACCAAGTAGACAGATAGTTCCTTTAGTACCAACAGAGAGGGGTGCCTGCAAGATGCCATCTCCTCCACTGTACTGGATATCAGTGGGGCTGTGGCCTAAAAATACCAGATAAAAAACAGTAACAATAAGAGTCTTGCAAAGTACAATGTTCACTCTCCCCAGAGTAATTGTAGATTGACAGGTTTGGCTGGCAGTGTTGTTTTTTTTATGTTAGACATGTCTTGTCACTGGTACTTGATGATGAAAGTGTCACCTTAAAGGGATAGTTTAGAGTTTTGGACATCAAGTGGTATGAAATACTAAAGTAGTATAGTTGATGCAGTGCCCTCAGTTTACACATAGTCTTGTGGTCGGAGTTCTGACCTGGCAGACGTTTTAATCACCCACAGCCGAAAACAGCGTGCCTCATTTTCTATGCTTCAAGACCCAGCATTTAGTGACTACCTCACACTGAGACTAGTTCAACACATCATGTCACTCTGAACCATTTAGTGACTACATCACACTGAGACTAGTTCAACACATCATGTCACTCTGAACCATTTAGTGACGTCACACTGAGACTAGTTCAACACATCATGTCACTCTGAAGCATAGAAAATGTTTTCTGCTGTGGATGATTACAACTTTTGCCTGCAGGTTATTGTGTGGTGGAATAACACTTTTTTGTCTCATGACCTCGTTTGCTGCCTGTCTGAAGCTTCCCGGTTCACTCAGAAAAAGGCCAGAACTCAGTGAGTTAAGCTAATGGCATCGCATCAACTATACTACTAGCAAGTATTTCATACCACAAGAGTCCAAACTATCCCTTTAACTCACAAGTCAGACAAGTGTTTGGCCATGCCAAGTTTCCCCACATGCTGGGGTACAAGATGGGCCATTGATTGATTGATTACTTTATTAACAGATTGCAGAATGGGTACAATACAGTACAGCTCAATACACACAATTGTTAAGGGGATGCAGACCAGAGAAAGACTTTCGTCTTGTTTACATCAGGGTCCCCCATTTTCAATTCATCAGGACATATATGACATACATGACATACAGATAGTCAGTACTGCTACATCTATACATTTATGACATACCAGATTTGCAAATACAGTACTGTTTGTGATACAGAAGGAGTCAAGAAAAGGGAGTATATACATTTGACGTAGAAACTGTTCATTGGAGGAGGTTGGGTGGGGGGGGTTGGGTACGTTGGGATATTGACAATCATACTGGGTAATTTACATTGGAGGTGGTTGGGGGGGGGGGGGCACACTGTATAAACAAGCAAAACTGTACGTTGAGGGGGGGGGGACACTGTACAAACAAACAAAATTGTACATTGGACTATTGACAAAACCATACTAGGTAAATGACTGTACATTGGAGGGGGTTGAGTTAGGATATTTACAGGGGCCAGTGTTGAATTGCAGTCTCCCGTAGGTGTCCCTTGAGAGAGGTTTTGAAAGTGGGTAGTGATTCACATTCCTTTACAGCTTTGGGTAGGGCGTTCCACATTGATGTGGCATAATTGCGAAACGTGTTTAGTCCCTTATTTGAGCCGAATCTGGGTTTGACATGATTTGTGGAGCTCCCTCTGGTGTTGTGATCGTGGTATTCACTGACCTTTGGGAAGTATTTTGACATGTACATGGGTACCTTGGTCGTGTAGTGTATCTTGTAGACCAGGCCCATTGCAAGTTGCTGTACTCTGTCGTCTACTCTAAGCCATCCTAGGTTGTCAAAGTGGGCAGGGGTGAGGTGGGTTCTAGGAGTAAGGTCAAGCAGTAGTCTGACCAGTTTGTTTTGAGATGTTTGTAATTTTGTTTTTAGCGCCTTTGAGGTGCTTTGGTACCATGAGGTGCAAGCATAGTCGTAGTACCCCTGAATGAGTGCTCCTGCCAGAGTCTTCAGGGTATTCTTGTTTACCAGAGAGGAGATCCGGTACAAGAATCGAGTTCGTTGGTTGACTTTTTTTATTACATTGGATGCCATTTTGTCACAGGAGAGATTAGCCTCTAGGATGGAACCCAGGTAGGTAATTTCATCTTTCCTTGTTACAATATTGTCACCCACTGTAACTGAGAAGCCGTCGGTCTTGCTGAGTTTGTTATTTGAACCGAAGAGAATGGACTCTGTTTTGCCCATGTGTAATGATAGTTTGTTATCAGCGAGCCATATGCAGATTCTGCCTAGTTCCGAGCTGAGGGTTTTTTCAACCTGTAACTTGTTCTTGTCAGAGACCAGCAGGGCTGAGTCGTCCGCAAACAGGAACAAGTTGCAGTCACAAGCTGACGACATGTCATTTGCATAAATTAGGAACAGTAGTGGTCCTAGTATGCTTCCTTGTGGAACACCACAGCTCACTGTGAGGGGGGGGGGATAGGGTACCGTTTACCTCCACCATCTGTTCCCTCCCAAACCGGGTATAATGCTGCTTGGAGTTTAATCAAATCACATGCTCTCTTAGTGTCAGATTTTAGCATTGGGGAAATCCCCCCCAATCCTGTTGTTTGTAGATAGATATTGTATGTTATTATTTGGCAATTAAAAGGTGAGGTTAGCTTTCAAAAATATAATTTATTCAAATAGAATTTCCAAAATGATAAATAATAATAATGATAAACAAAATGTGAAACATTTAACTCATTTTCAGTCACATTAATAACAAAGGGCATTTTGAGTTTCATATACTATTGAAACAAGGATTTTCTTAGATTTCTAACGACATCACATCATCTTTGTAGCTCAAATAAACAAGACATGTCACTGAACTGTGTAAAGAAAAGTGTCCCATTTTTGTAGCCATTTTGACTTTACATTTAATGTTTTCAGAACTGTGCAAAAAAAAGATCATGTGTCCCATTTCACTTGTTATATTTCCACATTTTAGTGTTCTTCAGTTCTTTTTTTCATTCAGTGTGAGAAATCCAGTCTCTTTTGAGCTTTAACAAGTCCATCAAAGTCAGGTTGAATGTCTGAGGTGGAGATGTGAAGCACAGCTGACATGTTCATCAGTGAGAGAGGATCTGTACCTGGATTTGGTAAACTTCATGACTGAGAATGTCTGTTCACATATGTAGAGAACCAACATCTTCTGAGCATGTCTCCCCATGTTTGGAAAGTTCTCCTCCTTGAGAGCAGAGTAGAACTCTAGCAGTGAAAGTGCTCTTTCAGTAATGAATCAGACTGCAGGTCAATGAGTTCAAGCTGAACATCAGTGGGTGCACTATCAACACTGCAGGTAAAGGGAGAGGAAACCAGCTGCATTTCATCCTCAACCTTTTTAAAATCTTGAAAACGCCTTGAAAATGCATCATGCAGTTCTCCTCTCCTAACATGGATGAGTACCTGTGCCGGTGATCATCTGATGGTTTGACTTCTTTCAGGGTTTTCATGTGTTCGAGATTGTTGCTGCCTAGTTGCCTTGAAATTAATTGCAACTTTGTCATGAAGGCTTTCACATGGCTATGCATTTCATGAGCAAAAATGACCTTGCCCTGCAGTTGTATGCGGTACCGGTACCAAACAGTACCTTTTTTCTGTACTTTAGTCTCTAAAAATGTAATCTACCTACCTCAGTTGTGAAATAAAAATCCAAACTTACCACACTTTTGACCGTTTTTGGCTCGTCATTGCCCCGACTGCTTTGTTGTTGAATCAAGTCAAATCCTAGGTAAGCATATATTGTATGTGTGAACGTTGACATGGAAAAAAAAAGTTAAAAAAAATAATAATAATAATAATATTATTATTTTTTTTAATATATGATCTTTTGCGGGCCGGTCAGAATCATCTCGCGGGCCGTATTTGGCCCGCGGGCCGTACAATGCCCAGGTCTGAGTTAGAGTGTTGTGTTCATTCATAGTTAGATATTAGAGGTTGAGTAAATATCTAAAGATAAGTTAGATGTCAATGTTTTGGTTTGATTGTTTGTCGGTTATTACCTAATGCTAACGTTAGCAGATAGACGCGAGAACGTTAGCAGATAGACACAAGAGCCTAGGTAACGTTAAAGCTTGTAGTTGTAGAATAGACACAATGAGAGGTAACGTTAGCATTAACGTTAGCAGAATAGACACAACGAGAGTCTCGTTAATGTTGTTATCACAGCGCTCGTTAATATTGGCGTTTCCAATATTATAAATACGGAAACAGCTGTTCTGCGAGGAAGTTACGGAGAGCTGTAGAGCGTCAGATAAGGGGGGCGTAATAGCGTAGGGTCACGTGGGGTCAGCGGCCAATCAGAGCAACCCGGAAACTAAACTGCGTTGTAGAAAGCATTAGGGATGCACGATAATTATCGGGCCGATATCAGCAATTATGACGTCATCCCGATAAACTCGATAACGTTATCGATAGCTCCGATAACATAATAAATTTTTTGGTTAAAAGAAATCCGGTGTGGGTGGATTTGGATGAAGGGCGCTTGTTTTTATTATAGTCTCCTCCCGTTTTGCCAGTACTGTGGTAAAACTGATAGCGTGTGGTTTAGGAACAGGGAGTTTTTCACAAATCCAGCGCTCCCCTTCTTGGCTGTGACGTAGTCACGTTACATTCGGAGACAGACAGTCGATCTGCCAATTACGTCCCTCCGCTTGCACCCACCTCTTCTTCTTACCACCAATCAGAAGCTCTCGTTCGTTTATTTACCTCCGGATTGTCGGCCATTATTCTACTCGGAGCTATAACGTTAGCTGCTCCCCGCCAGCCACATTGACAAGTACCAGCGCTTATACATTACTGGCAAATGTCTTGTTGCACTTGTGGCAACGAGCGTTGTCAGCATCGACTTTAGTAAAATAGACCCAGACTTTTTTTGAGGAATTTAAACGTCGCAAACTAATCTTGTTGGCCGTTTTCTATCTCTCCTCCCTGGGTCTCTCTCTGCCTGCGCGAGCCGGCTGTGCTCTTACACACATACACACACACACACACACACACGGGTGCTGTCGAGAGCAGAGCTGTGTGTGTGTGAGTGAGTGAGTGTGTGTAAGGGCCCTTTCTCACTCACTCTATTCGTTTCTATTTCGTTCCGTTCCGCCCGTGCCGAGATCTGATGCGAACTCCCCCCCCCCCCCTCTCCCCCCTCTAGTTTGTGTACACACTTCAGTCTGGGTGCGCTCTGGGTTTTGTTTACGGTTTGCGTTTTGAGCTTGTAAGCTTGCCGTAGTCGATGATGTCACGCTCGAAATGTAAACACAGGAAGTGTTAACACGGAGACTGGAGAATGGATGTTGATATAAAGAAACAAATAACTAATAAATATGAAGTTATATTTGAACCTCTGTTGTCAAGCCTTGTCAATATAACCCACCCCCCTTTTCTCACGAATGGAACTCTGTTGTAGAGTCCGCTTTTGATCGTTTTGCAGGGTTAACAATAACGCTAAGCTAACGGCTAACGCTAACGTCACTACATGCAACATACTAGTAACATTGCTCGCATCGATTATATTGAATGTCATTGATCTACTGGTCGACCGAAAATGTAAACGGGAATGTCTTAACACGACTGCGGACTCTGGATGTTGATATAAAATGAACAAATTGCCAATAAATATGAAGTTATATTTGAACCTCTGTTGTCAAGCCTTGTCAATATAACCCACCCCATTTTATCACGAATGGATGGTGTTGTAGAGTCCGCTTTTGAGCGTTTTGAGCAATCTACTGGTCGACCACGGCCGACTGGTTGGGCACCACTGGTCTAATAGAAATAAATGCATTCGAACAATGTATAGACATAGCAATGGCAAACAAAATTTATGACGTTATGTCAGCACCAGGCGCCACGCCCGTGAAAAGGTACAAGCTCGCAAAGCCACACCCCCCGTTCTCCCGGGACCGACCCCGAGACCACCTCTGCCAGCTGATCCCGTTCAGCGGGGGGTGAAACGATTCAGCGCCGTTTCGCACCCCAAAAGGGGTGAGTGAGAACACTGCCCCCCGTGCTCCGGGACGGTGATTCGATACAAAAGGCTGAGTGTGAAAGCCCCCTAAGAGCACAGCCGGCTCGCGCAGGCAGAGAGAGACCCAGGGAGGAGAGATAGAAAACGGCCAACAAGATTAGTTTGCGACGTTTAAATTCCTCAAAAAAAAAATCCATAATTTCTCAAGTACAGATAGCAGTACCGATGACGTCGGATCTTATATACTAAAAAATAATAATAATAATTGATTAAAAAAATTATATATATATAATTATACATTTAAAAAAAAATTATAATACAATAAATATCGGTTATCGATATCGGTTATCGGCTTGAGGAGCATAAAGTTATCGGTATCGGTGTCAAAAAATCAATATCGTGCATCCCTAGAAAGCATACACGCTCCCAGTCCCCTCTGCTGTCTCTCTCTATCGCTCTGAACAGGGTTTTAGGCTTTTAGCTTGTTGTTAGCTTATGCTAACGTAACGTTAAATCCGGTCTTAAACACGACGTGGTCATAAAGGAATGGCGAGGATTGCAAAGCATGTTATATGCATTTGACCCGTTGCGGAATAAAACAGCAGGGATTTGTTTTGGGTGGCGAAATAAGCACACTATCCTTGCTCTGTTTCAATGTGCGTGTTCCAGACGCTACTGCTGCTACTGAGACGCTACTGCTGTGTGCTGTGGAGCGGAGCGGATATGAGTCACGACACCACGGATTTTCAAAATAAGAGTATCGAAATTAACTGAGTGTTGCTAGCTGCCGGAGCCAGTTATTATAGCTGGAGCTGTGCTCGGGCAGAAATGAGACCCGCAACAGGATTTTCAAAATAAGAGTATTGATATGAACCGAATGCCTATCGCATCAGTGCTACTGAAGTAAATCCATTCATCGCACAGACGGATGTTGCTGTAGCACGTGCAATATATATATCGCACTGTACAGCCCCTGCTTATAACATAATTTACATTATTTGTTTTTGCAGCTGAACATTGGCTAATTAGCTATCATGTTTCAGAACAACACTGCAAAGATGGCATGCTGAATGTGATTTGACCAAAGCAGAGTATACACACAGACAGTGGAGCTGTTTGCAGATAGCGAGCATTTTGACTTGTTGCGTGGTGGCGATGTCTTGCAGATAATACAACTACAAGTATAATTATATAATATATTATATTTATTAAAAAAAAATACCAACAGGGAACTGCATCCAACAATACAACCCCCGAGTCTAAGGTAAGGACACATTTAAATCACAGAAGTGTATTGACAGTGTTGTGAAGAAGGCACGACAACGCCTCTACTTCCTCAGGCGCCTAAGGAAGTTCCAAGTCAGTCAGAAGATCCTTAAGAACTTCTACTCATGTACAATAGAGAGCATCCTGACTGGCAACATCACCTCCTGGTTTGGGAATAGCACTGCACAAGACCGAAGCAGACTACAAAGAGTGACACGTTCAGCCGAACGCACAATTGGAGGGGGGCTCCCCACCCTCCAGAACATTTACAACAAGCGGTGCAGGGGCAAGGCTAAGAGAATCATTAAGGACTCCAGTCACCCGAAATGCCTCTTTGAACTGCTGCGGTCAGGCAAGCGATACCGGAGTCTCAAGGCGAGCACAGAAAGACTCAGAAGAAGCTTCTATCCCCAGGCCATCAGGCTGCTCAACGAACAATGAACACTACACAACAACCATCAAACGCACATAGCACACACATCCACACGCACACACTCACTTTAAACAAACACACTGTAGCACCCACTCCCCACACTTTATATTTATTGATAAAGGATTTGCACTACAACTCGTACACCTTACTGTAAATTGTACCTCGAACATTGTACATATGTCTATACTGAACACTGTGACCTCATTTTCTACTTCTAATTTACATGCTATACTATGTTATTTGATACCTATCTTGTCTAGCACAGTCTCTGGAGCGTAACAGTAAGAAGCATTTTGTATAAAAGTATTCTGTACTTCTGTATGACAACTATTAAAGAAACTTGAACTTGAAACTTGTTAGTCGGGAGAGCTCCAGTAGCTCACCACGTACCGCGAGTGCTATTTCAGCGCCGTGGACAACCGCGCTCGCGCGGATCTGGGGCTGAGCGCGTTCGAATCCCGGACAGCAGCCGTGCCTTTCCCAGAGTGTCTTTCCCCCCCATCTGAACCCTTTCAGCCTGCTCTGTCGGTCGAACTTGACCAAGTATGAATGCGAAGAAAAAGCGATAAACGCTAAAAGAACCAGGTGACTGGTCAAAGTTTAAAAAAAAAAAAAAAAACTTGTTAGTCTATTGGAACTGTATGTTATCGACACGTTCTAGTTATAGCTGCTTATTATCTTTGTGCTTACAATAATCAAAAGGTGGTACGGTACACAGTTGGTCTCACCCTCTGTGCCATTATCAGCACAAAATATGTCCCCATATGATCAAATCGCCGTTGATAGATTATATATTAAAAAAAAATTGGGACGTTTACATTCACTTTGCGACGGTTAAAACTGTATTTCGGAACGGTTCTGGGACGGTGGTGAAAAAAGTTCATCTGGAGCCCTGCAATGGCTGACATGTTTTAGGTTGGTTAATAGTAGACAGCCCTTGGGTGGATAACAATTATAGCTTGTGCCAGGCAGTGTCTCGACAGCGTAACGCACCCAACACGTAACAAATGAACATATAATAAATGAGTGGTTTGATTATGTCTTATGGTGTATATATGTGGAGCACTTCTATGCTCTATATGTATATATGAATATATATTATTTTTGTACAACCAGGGGTGTCTGCTTCACATGTCTGCTTCACATGGGCTGTGGAAACGTTCGGTTCACTTTACCGTTTGTTATTTTAAGACTGGTGAGGGTCTTTAACTGTTTACATCTTTAACTCATTACGTTATGGGGGGAGTGGGGAGAGGGGCGTCTACATGAATCTATGATCCCAATTAGGGCTGGGCGATTAATCGGAAAAAAAATCACGATCTCGATTCATAGACCTATGCAATCTCATTTCTATGATGCGGCACGGTGGTGTAGTGGTTAACACTGTCGCCTCACAGCAAGAAGGTCCAGGGTTCGAATCCCGCTTGGGGACCAGGTTTCCATGGTGCCAGGTACCCAGGTGGGGTATCTCCCAGGCCTTTCTGTGTGGAGTTTGCATGTTCTCCCCGTGCTCGCAAGGGTTTCCCCCCCCGATAAGATAAACCCAATGGAAAAACATGCACAACAACAAGATCGCTAACGCTGTGGCGTCCTTGACGAAGACGGACAGGAGCACTTGGATTGGTCCCCAGGCGCGGCTCACGTTGTGCCTGTCTGCTCCCGGCTGCCCTTGGGGGGGAAGGACGACGGGATGGGTTAATCGCAGATACAAATTGCATGCATGCATCGCATGTGTGCCAATTGATGACCTCGGAGCAGGTCCTAAATTATTAAATTAAATTATTATTCTAAATTATGACGATTATTTTTTATAATTTTATTTTAATTTTTTTTATTTTAAATGTTTTACTTTCCTTTTTTTTTTAATTATGACGATTCTGACTTGAGTTATTTTGTATGTTACAAGAGACTTAAGTTTAAGTCAAGCACTTTCATATATGTTATGTTTAAGTTTGTGGAGAAGCAGATCCTGAGATGAAAGTGGGGATGGATAGGCCACACTTTGAGGAAACCGGCTACCAGTACTACACGACAGACCCTGACTTGGAAGCGTGATTACGAAACCTAGCCGCATTTCTCGGAGACGCTCTCTGATTGGCACTGACTGACGCTCTGTTTGCCCAATCCGTGACGAGCTGTGTCTTTGCCCATTTCCACGTCAAACAGCCTGCAAACTACCTGGCGTTCTATCGCCATGCTCTAAGACAAACTCTAACCTTAACCAACTTCGAAAGAGTGCCTAAGCTTAACCGTCGAAAGAACTTGCCATCACGCTCTAAAACAAACAAAAAGAAGTCTTCAGCTGGACCAGAGCTGAGAAGCCACTTTCACAAAGATAGGTAGTGCAAAAAATATTATCGACAGATTAGTCGACTACCAAAATAGTCATTAGTTGCAGCCCTAGTTGTCAGTTTAAGAAAGAGTGCAATAAATGATTTTATTGACAAAATCATCGTGTGAGAGAATCGTGATCTCAAAAAAATGTATGTGAATTTGACTGACTGTAGCAGTACATAGAATTGCATTACAAGAGAATAAAATGCCTTTTTTTCATTAACGAAAACTAGACAAAAATGTCATCCGTTTTCTGCAACTAAATCTAGACAAACAAAAAAAGACAAATTCGAGACTAAAACTGACTAAGACTAAAATGCTCAGACCTGTAGTTGACTAAAACTGACGAAAAATAAATGAAGGTGACTAAATATGATGAAAACTAAGAAGGAGCATTTGACACATGACTAAGACTAAAATTTAAATAGCTGCCAAAATTAACACTGCTTCCAAGCAAACAAAAATAACCAAACAGGTGGAGAGAGGAAGCACAGACTAAAGGAAGCCTGCATGTATAAAGGCCTGGGACACTAAAGGAAGCCTGCATGTATAAAGGCCTGGGACACTAAAGGAAGCATGCATGTATAAAGGCCTGGGACACTAAAGGAAGCCTGCATGTATAAAGGCCTGTGACACTAAAGGAAGCCTGCATGTATAAAGGCCTGGGACACTAAAGGAAGCATGCATGTATAAAGGCCTGGGACACTAAAGGAAGCCTGCATGTATAAAGGCCTGGGACACTAAAGGAAGCCTGCATGTATAAAGGCCTGGGACACTAAAGGAAGCCTGCATGTATAAAGGCCTGGGACACTAAAGGAAGCCTGCATGTATAAAGGCCTGGGACACTAAAGGAAGCCTGCATGTATAATGGCCTGGGACACTAAGGGGGCTTTCTCACTAACCATTCGGGGTCGAATCACAGCCCGATCGCACAGAAAAGGGTGTGTCCGTCCTACTGAAAACGCTCCCCACTGTCCCCCGGGGACGCTGATTCGCTCCAAACCTGGACCGCTGAAATAGGTGGTTCCGGGTGCGCACCAGTGGGAGCGGGGGCGTGGTGTACGAGCTTGTACCAAAACACGGGAGAGGCTTGCTGTATCAACTAGCTGACACACAATGTCATTACTGTAATGCTTTCATGCTTGCTTGAATTTTGGGCAGATAAAAAAAACATACAGCAACAACTGGACAATACCCACAAAAACTATATTTATGGGCAATTTGGAGAGTTCAGACCTCAACCAAACAAGCATGTTGAGCCTCACGGCTCAGTGGATGAAAACATGAAGCCACGTTACAAGCACAAGACTTCCTAGCCCCTTCCGTGACTGCGATGTGCAAGCCAGGGGCTTTTGAATACGCAGTCACTCGCAGCTCCATAGTAGCCAGGCTAATTTGGACCACCAAGCACTGCTTAAAAGCTCTGGGTGGGTCAGAAATATATCAGATATAAAGCCCCTGGCTTGCACATCGCAGTTATGGAAGGGGCTAAAGACTTCCCTGGCTCGCATTAGGCCTGGCAACTTTTTTTGCCATTGCTATGTCTACTATACATTGGTTTCTTGTTCGAATACATTTATTTCTATAGACCAGTGGTGCCCAACCAGTCGGCCGTGATCGACCGGTAGATCAATGACATGCAATATAATTGATGCGAGCAATGGGCTAATGTTAGCTGCTAACTAGTAATAAATAGGCTAAGCTAACTAGCGTTAGCGTTAACCCTGGAAAACGCTCAAAGCGGACTCCACGACACCAGTTCCATTCATGAGAAAAGGGGGTGGGTTATATTGACATGGCTTGACAACAGAGGTTCAAATATAACTTCATATTTATTGGTTATTTATTTCTTTACATCAGCATCCAGTTTCCAAAGCTGTGTGTTAAAACTCTTCCCGTGTTGACGTTCGAGCATGACATCATCGCCTACGGCAAGCTTACACATTCAAAACGCAAACCGTAAACAAAACCGGGAGCGCACCAAGACTGCAGTGTGTACACAAACTAGAGGGGGGATAGGGAGCGGGGAAGTTCGCACCCGAGGACGGAGCGGAGCTGATTCGACCCCGAATGGCTAGTGAGAAAGCACCCTAAAGGAAGCCTGAATGTATAAAGACCTGGGACACTAAAGGAAGCCTGCATGTATAAAGGCCTGGGACACTAAAGGAAGCCTGCATGTATAAAGGCCTGGGACACTAAAGGAAGCCTGCATGTATAAAGGCCTGGGACACACTCTGATAACCCTCCCCAGCTTTGCCAGCTCCACCCACCAATCCTGTGAAACAATGAAACCAGCAGAGCAAGCAAACAGTGTGGGGGAGGGTCGTCACAATTTGGTCATATCCGTCTGTCTTAGGCCATGGTTAGACTAGTGTATTCCTGGCGTTTTTTATACGTTTTTGAATACGTTTCATGTCCCTATTACACAGAAATGCGTTTTTTGGCGTTTTTTTGTGGATACGGCTGAAACGCAAAATTGTGTTTGTGTTTTGGAGAAACGCAAAAAAACGCATCGACAACAGCGTGTAGTCTGCACGGAGCCGTTGTTGCGAAAACGCCCATGCGCAGTAGATACCATCTGCGTGCCCTTCCGGTGACAACAGTGTGTGTGTTTGTGTTTGGGACATAGCTCCGTGTCCCAAATAGCTTCAGCTACCATGTGTTGTCAAGTTATTGTTATAAGGACCCCAGTCCAAGCTACAACAGTCTGCATTCCCTTAACAATTGTTTGTATTGAGCCGTATTGTATTGTACCCATATGCAATATGTTAAATAAAGTTTACATCCATTCATTCTGCTAGCATTACCGATTGCATGAGCAGCTGGCTAACGTGAGCTATCAGGATTCAGACCCTGTTAGCTCAGAGCTCCTCTTTCAACTTAACAAGCATTAAACAAAATGGCCCAGTCATCTATTCACCTTTGTTTAATACACACAGCGTTGTCTCTAATGTTATCTAACTACTGATAGCTCGCGATATCATCAGTTTGGTGCTGGCTAAGTAGCGTGAGCTAACGTTAGCTTCTAGCCACAATGCTATATTGTTATAATGGCATACTCCATTGACGTTAGCATGCAGCTAACAATGCTACCGATCTTTTTTTAGACTAAACTATCCGCTCTTGGTGGTCACTTGTGTTGATGTTAGTTTTGTTTCATCAACAAATGACAGGCAGAACACACAGTGAATGTATCCGTTTTGTTTATTGCACTTTTATTAGGCTTTGCTGAAAAAGAATTGCTGCATTGAGTAACTAGGCAAAAGATGGTGGCCGCCTTGTTGACATTTGCTTTGCAGGCACATTAAAGTTCTGATTGGTTGAAATTGCCTTCATGTTTGCCACCTACTGCCACCTACTGCTTTGGCAGTGTACTACATCAGTGTGCTCGGGTGACAAAAACGAAGAAAAAAAACGAAGTGTGACTCGAGGCGCACGACGTCGCGGCGAAACGCATATGACGACGATACGAAAATGATACGAAAGGTGTAACCGCACCCTTAGTAGTTACCTCTGTGCATATACATGTGAAATAAAGTGTTAACTAACTAAGTTATTTAGATATATTATGCTTATGTTGATCTGAAAAACACATTACAAACAAATGATCAACAGGAAAACAGTAAAACACTTGTACTACGTCTGCAGCTCTTTTCTCCTTTATGACCCAAGTCGCTGAGGATGAACGTCAACAAGATGGCGCCGCGCTGTGCGCCTCGTTGAGCTCCGTCCAGATTGTGTTGATTTGGTTCATGTTTACTGTATGAAGCACAACCTCAGGAGGCTCATACAGAACCAAGCATTTCACTGTAATATACTTGTACCGTATGTGACAAATAAAACAAAACTTGAAGCTACAGCTACGATAGAGCTAACAGCGGTAGCTTCCGGTATCGGGAGAAATGTAACATTTCATTGTGAACAGAATCACGCCGCTGCAGATGCTTGCAGTTAGTTGGCCACGGAGACGGTAAAGTACAAACGTGTACACACAAAAAACTAAAAACTTTAATTTCCCTGTGAGGGATCAATAAAAGTTATCCTTGGCAAGCACAGAGACTCAGAAGAAGCTTCTATCCTCAGGCCATCAGAATGCTAAATGACAATAACACTATGTAGCAACCATCAAATGCACGCACAGCACACGCATCCACACGCACACACTCCCTTTAAACCAACAACTCACTGCAGCACCCACTTTAGTACACCTAAACACACTTTATATTTATTGGTAAAGAATTTGCACAACCCATACCTCATTACACCTTACTGTAAATTGTAACTAAATTCTACCTCATCCCATTTCTGCTTTGCACTGTATAGTATATTGTATTGTAACTCAGTTACTTCTACTCTGCATTGTACATTGATTGTATATATGTATATACTGAACACTTTTGTCCACGTACTTGACTTCCATTTTATACTTGCTATACTTATTTTATACTTATCTATTTTTGTCTAGCACAGTCTCTGGAGCGTAACAGAAAGAAGTATTTTGTATAAAAGTATTCTGTACTTCTGTATGACAACTAATAAAGAAACTTGAAACTTGAAACCTTATCCTTATGTAAAACATTTGGCATTTTCTACAATTCAACTGGGATTGTACAACGTCAAGGCTCCTTTCGAGTGCTGCTTCTGCAAGGAGGGAGCAATAAGAGGGAAACAATATTTACATATTTGTACTTACAGATGTTGTGGTGTCCAGTCTGCTGTCTGTTTCCACATCGAGGGCGAGGTTACTTTTGGCCCGCTAAGCACTACTGCGCATGCGGATGAGGGGGGGGCACTACTGCAAATGCGGATGAGGGGGGGGCACTACTGCACATGCGGATGAGGGGGGGGCACTACTGCGCATGCGGATGAGGGGGGGGGCACTACTGCGCATGCGGATGAGGGGGGGGGGACACTACTGCGCATGCGGATGAGGGGGGGGGGACACCACTGCGCATGCGGATGAGGGGGGAGGGCACTACTGCACATGCGGATGAGGGGGGAGGGCACTACTGCACATGCGGATGAGGGGGGGGGGACACTACTGCGCATGCGGATGAGGGGGGGGGGACACTACTGCGCATGCGGATGAGGGGGGAGGGCACTACTGCACATGCGGATGAGGGGGGGGGACACTACTGTGCATGCGGATGAGGGGGGGGCTCTCTCGCTCACTCTCTGTCCTATACTTTTCACATACAAGAAATTTGCTTTGGACGTTACTGATTGATTGATTCAGATTCCTTTAATAAGCCATTATTAATGACACCTATATTACAAACATTGGTAATTGTTACAGCAATTACAGTATATGCATTTTTCCAAAAATCTTTTTTTCACATAACAACAGACACAGGACAAAGACAGTGCAGTGAAGGATTAATAATTTTAATAAATATATATATATAAAGTGTAAAGACAAGTGCAGATTAAGAGTGGGTGTCAGACAAGAGTGAAGACTGTCAGGATACCAATTAATTGATTGAAAAATGTATTAACATGCAGAATGGGTATAATCAGGAGAGGAAACTAACTTTTTGGCTTACCAGCCAACTGGCGAGTATATGATTTTTTTTACCAGCCAAACTGACTTTTTACCAGCCATAAAAAAAATCGCTAATTGTGATAATTACTTCTTTGTATGTCCTCGTCTAAATTGATTTTCAATCATAGTAATAATCACACAGTGTCTCTACTCTTTAAAATATTTATTACCATAAAACATTAATAAGTGTCTCTACTCTTCACAATATTAGCAGCATAAAACATATATTAATCACACCGTCTCTACTCTTCAAAATATTAGGATATCACATATTAACATGAAAGAGGGAACTATTCTGGACTGGGTTGGGCTGAACTGGGCAGTGAAAGATGCTGGGCTAGAGTGGGTTGGGCAGGTTAAGTTGGGCTGGTCTAGGTTGGACTGGGTTGGGCTGGACTGGGCTGGGCAGTGAAAGAACCAAGCATTTCACTGTAATGTAATCCAATCCACTATAAAGCACATTTAAAAACAACAAAGTTGACCAAAGTGCTGTACAAGTCCACAACATAAGATAAAACATAGAACATAAAAAAATTGAATAAAAACACACAATAAAAACAGTACAATGTGTCACATAAAAAGGCAGGTCTCTCAAAACTGTTTAAAAACCGAAAGCCAGAGCAAATAGATGTGTCTTGAGGCGTGATTTGAACACCTGCAGAGTGGGGGCCTGCCTAACATGCAGTGGCAGCTCATTCCAGAGCTTTGGGGCTGCCACAGCGAAAGCACGGTCCCCCCTAAGCTTCAGCCTGGAGTTTGGAACGGCCAAGAGGAGCTGGTCAGAGGACCTGAGGGACCTTGGGGGAACATAGGGTTCCAGCAGGTCCGAGAGGTACCCTGGTGCCAAGCCGTTCAAACATTTAAAAGCAAACAGTACAACCTTAAAATCTATTCTAAAAAGCACAGGAAGCCAGTGGAGGGCAGCCAGCACAGGGGAAATGTGCTCCCGCTTTCGTGTTCCCGTCAGCAGACGGGCAGCGGCGTTCTGAACCAGCTGCAAACGAGAGAGGGAGGCCTGACTGACGCCAACGTATAGGGCATTGCAGTAATCAAGGCGAGAGGTTATAAAAGCATGGATGAATGAATGAATGAAAACTTTATTTAACAGATTGCAGAATGGGTACAATACAGTACGGCTCAATACACACAATTGTTAAGGGGATGCAGACCAGAGAAAGACGTTTGTCTTGTTTACATCAGTCTCAAAAACAGAACGGGATAAAAAAGGTTTGACCTTGGACACAGGGGAGGAAACTAACTTTTTGGCTTACCAGCCAACTGGCGAGTAGATGATTTTTTTTACCAGCCAAACTGATTTTTTTACCAGCCAAAAATAAATCGCTAATTGTGATAATTACTTGTATGTCTTTGTCTAAATTGATTTTCAATCATAGTAATAATCACACCGTGTCTCTACTCGTTAAAATATTTATTAGCATAAAACATTAATAAGTGTCTCTACTCTCCACAATATTAGCATACAACATGTATTAATCACACCGTCTCTACTCTTCAAAATATTAGGATATCACATATTAACATGAAAGAGGGAACTATTCTGGACTGGGTTGGGCTGAACTGGGCAGTGAAAGATGCTGGGCTGGACTGGGTTGGGCTGGTCTAGGTTGGACTGGGTTGGACTGGGTTGGGCTGGACTGGGCTGGGCAGTGAAAGAACCAAGCATTTCACTGTAATGTAATAGCTAAATAAAAACAACTTGACTTGTTACATTTGCACTCTGGTTGTATGCCAAACGTATTCTGGTTGTACTGTACTTGTGCTGTATGATGACAATACATTGGAACCGAATCTCATGACAACGCTAGGGGTTCAGCAGGTGTATTCTGAATGACAAGTATGACAACATCACCGTTGTGAAGGGCATATGGGCGAGTGGTGATATGGGGGAAAACCCGGTAATAATAAAATGTCACTCGGCTGCATTTAAGCAAAGCGGCTCAGTATAGTCCACTATGTTGAACGCGCGTTATGGTAGCTAGCCGGCTAATGCTGGTTGACTTGAGTGAGCCTCACGCCCACTTGTCATTCTCATCCGACTCGAAGTAGACACGTTGCGTGCTGTTGTTCGCCCCCATGTCAGACAGACCGCACTTATATCCGAAAGAGATGACTCTACATGCAATTATTTTCATCCACTGATGTGTTTTTGTCTAAGTTTGTCTACGTTGTCAAGCCGGTGACAGGAGTCTGTAGGTCCGCACGCAGTGGTCTGTCCACTTCCCCTAGATGGGCGACATCTTCTAGAAAACGAGTGTTCATTGGAGGAGCTTAGAGCGCAACGATGATGTTCATTGGTTATGGATTATTATGAGGCGCAAATGGGAGGAATCATAAGGGGGGAGTCAGAGTTCGGCTTGTGCCAGTGAGCGAATCAGTGCAGAATGATTTACTTCGCCAGTGTGGCGAGTGCTCTTCATGAATCACTCGCCAAACATAAATAATACTCGCATTTGGCGAGTAAAAGGGCCTAATTTCCTCCCCTGCTTGGACAGCCTCCTGAGTTGGAAAAAACTCTTTCCCACCACAGCGTTGATCTGCTTGTCCAATTTTAGGTCACAATCAAACTTCACCCCTAGGTTGGTGACAGTTGGCTTCACAAAAAGCCCAAGGGGGCCCAAGTCATCGGGAGGAGACACATGCCCATTGCTGGGACCAAACACCATGACCTCTGTTTTACTGTCATTGAGAGATAGACAATTTGATGCCAGCCATGCCTTAACATCATCAAGGCATGCTAATAATGGTTTTACCGGGTCCTTGATATAATTAAACATATTCCAATTGTGGAGTGCTATCCGTCTGCACATGCAGTCATTGTGCATGTGGGAGTAAATGACGTCAGATGCAGACAATCAACAGACCATCGCGAGACATATGGGTACATTGATTGATTGATTGAAAATTGTATTAACAGATTGCAGAATAGGTACAGTACAGTACAGCTCAATACATACAATTGTTAAGGGGATGCAGACCAGAGAAAGACTTTCGTCTTGTTTACATCAGGGTCCCCCATTTTCAATTCATCATAACATATATGACATACATGAGACATACAGATACACAGTACTGCTACATCTATACATTTATGACATACCAGATTTGCAAATACAGTACTGTTTGTGATACGAAAAGAGTCCAGAAAAGAGAGTATATACATTTGACATAGAAACTGTACATTGGAGGAGGTTGGGGGGGGGGGGGGAGGTTGGGTAGTGGGGGACACTGTACAACTGAACAAGCAAAACTGTACACTGGAATATTGGAACATTGGAATATACATCAAACTCACCGAAGACTATGAAGCCCTAGTGTAATTCCCTCTTATGCACTGATGACAGCAACACATTCTTTATAGTACTGGTGGGATTTCTTTCAAATCCGGACGGTGAGAACTGTGAAACACATACATGAAAATACAATAAATCACAGATCAAACAATAACAACATACATCCATCTTATTTCTATTTGTGTCTTAGTGTCACATGTCTTTGCAATATTGTTAAACAAATTAACTTAACCTACAAACACATTAAGTCCTTCTGCAATAATAACTCACTTAGAAAACATTTAGTTAGCACTTTAGCTACATGGCTTGGGCCTACACATAGCTAACAACCACAACACCAACACGTACCTTATTGGCTGCATGCAATAAGAGAGGAAATTATGGGGACTGTATCATCTTCTTGACGCTATGAACTCTTTACAAGAAGACTGTGACTGAAGCTATCTCTTTACAAGAACTTAAGAAGACTGTGACTGAAACTATCTCTTTACAAGAAGAAGTGAAACTATGTCTTAAATCCGCGGAGATTCGTGCGTCGGCATAAAACGTCCCCGGACACTGTGGGCTTCATTCACATTAGTTCCTCCATTAAACTAGCAGCATTTAGGTAGGAACCAAAAAACTGATAGGAACCAAAACTTAAACAGAACACAGAGGCAGTTACACCGAGTAGCAACAATTGTAAATCTTGGCAAGGTTTGCATTCTTTCTGGTCTAATTCCCACCCTCAGAGGGAGCTCCGAGTCTTTTAGCCGTGATCTACAGTACTGATAGATGGCTGCAAAATGTTTGCTCAGCTTGTGGATATGGCTACATCAGCCACTTTGATTCCTTCTGGACTGAGACAAAGTTATAATACGATAGACTTCATCCCAATCATAAGGGAATTACAGTCATGGCGAACAACCTTGCATGCCACATTAACACCCTTGTAGAATGACGCTATGACTCCTCCGTTCTGGGTGCGCAGAATCCACATCCCTCTGCAGACATTTCCCACAGCCCTCTCAACTTAACTGTCCCAGCACTCTCATCTGACTATGTCCAGCTCAACCACCAGGCCTAGTCCAGGCTACAGCAGCAGCTCCACCACCAGGCCTAGTCCAGGCTACAGCAGCAGCTCCACTACCAGGCCTAGTCCAGGCTACAGCAGCAGCTCCACCACCAGGCCTAGTCCAGGCTACAGCAGCAGCTCCACCACCAGGCCTAGTCCAGGCTACAGCAGCAGCTCCACCACCAGGCCTAGTCCAGGCTACAGCAGCAGCTGCACCACCAGGCCTAGTCCAGGCTACAACAGCAGCCCGAGCCAAGAAGAAGTCTTCAGGCCGAAAGGACTTCACTTCATGCACCTGAATGTGAGGAGCTTACCACCAAAGATCGATGAGATTCGTCTGCTGGCTTATAAAACAAAGGTGGGAGTTATTTGTTTTACAGAGACCTGGCTTGATCCCAGTATCCGTGATTCAGAAATGGAAAAACCCAATTACTCTGTATTCAGAAAGGATCGCAGTCGTAGGGGAGGGCGGGTCTGTGCTTTTGTGAGAAATGATGTTAATTTTACTGTCAGGACAGACGTGGTTGATGAAGTTGAAGTTGTGCTGCTGGACATTCACCTGACAAAAACTAAACCAGTGCTATTGGGAGTATGTTATAGACCGCCTGATCAAAGTGCATTTTATGATAATCTAGAGAATGTATTTGCTAGCTGTGGTGTGACGAAAAACTAATGTATTTGGATGGGTGATTTTAATACTGATGTATCTAACATGGACTGTCCAACGCATGGTGCTTTTACTAGCTTTAGCAAACTGTTTGACTTAACTCAGCTGATTAATGTACCCACCCGAATAAGTAAAACTATCCAAACTACAATAGATCTTATCATGGTGTCAGACAAATGCAATATCTCGCAACATGGTGTGATTGCTTATGGTATCAGTGACCACTTCATCACATACTGTACCAGGAAGGTTCATAGAGAAAAATGTTCTAGCCATAAAAACATTAAAATCAGATCTTTCAATAACTACTGTGTTGAGACCTTTTGGGAGCAGCTTAGGAACACGGACTGGTCTGCAGTGTTGGAAAATGATTTTGATGGTGCCTGGGATTTGTTTAACCACTGTTTCCTTCAGGTAGTGAATACTATGGCTCCATATAAGCAAGTTAGGTTAAAGCAGAGATCAAGCCCATGGCTTGACCCAGAAATTCTAAATGCTATTAAGCAAAGGGAGGAGGCCTTGCTGAAATTTAAGAAATCCCATGAGCAAGCAGATGCTAATATATATATAAATAACACAGAAATGAATCTCAACAAAGGATTAAGGAAACCAAAAAGGAGTACTATATTAATCTAATAAAGGAAAACAAAAATGAACCTAAGAAGCTATGGAAAGCTCTGTAAGCCAGCAGTGGCAAGCCCAATATTGGCCTAAATATCAAAGGTAAGATAGAATTTGACATGCAAAGATCATTCCCTTGTACAAAAAAGGGAATTCTCTACTTGCACAACGTGAAGCTGGCATATCCGGTAGGTCTGCAGGGGGTGTAGGCTTCTTCCGGTCCCATCACAATACATCGTCTTCAGCAACCTTTCTCCCGTTATTTAAACAACTTTATCGTCACAGAGAGGTAATGAAACCTTTGTGTATGGCGACTATCCAAACATTTATGTAGTCACCAAGAGACTAAACCGGGGAAATAATTCTACCTGCCAGACGCGCCGCTTGTCAAGAAATCACTGCTCCAGGATACTGCGTTTGGTTACTTTATTGCGGTTAAAAACAGTTCATATAGTAACGTCATTAAAAGGCGAATCACAGCTTGATTTACTATATGTAGCGTGCGGTCAGCAAAGTATGACTTCCCCGTTCACCCCCTCATCATTTCAATACCTGAAACCCGCCGGTGAACAGCTGACTTTTACTCATACTACAACACCACGTGACCCCTTAGTGAATGACGTGACCATAACAACCCGTGTTGTCTATACCTGTCACCAACATCCCGACCCCTAATTATTACATAATCTCATTTCACAGTAATAATTACCAATGCGTCAATTCATATAAAACACCACAGTACAATTTTGTTTCCATTTTTTTTGCCTTTCTTTTTTTTGCGTTTTTTTTTTGCGCAAGGAGTTCATAGTTCATAAGGTCTTGATACTCTTCTTGAATTGAACCCCCCCCCCCCCCCAGAATCAAGTCAATCCAAGATCACGAAAAAAGTCAAAGTACTCCAATGTCGTGGGAAAGAAGTGAAACCTTCATGACTCTGTCGACTCCTGAAGAAGGCAAATCTTCGTCACAGGTCTACAGAGAAGGCTGGTCCGGGTCTTAATCCGGACCTGTCGCACAAGTCCGTTCTTGTCTGCCATTGTCTCTGTAATCCTCCCAATGATCCAGGAATTCCGTGGTGCGGAATCGTCCATTATGAGCACTATGTCATCGGGGATGAAGTTCCGCTTGATCTTTGTTCTGTCGTTTCTATAATTGTGGCAGATATGTGTGATGTCTACTGGTGAGAATTGATTCCACTTTGCAGAGTACTGTATGGAGTCCCTCCTCATCCTCTTCTCTCCATCCCATCCTCCTCTCCTCTTCTCCTCCATCCTCCTCTCTCTGTCCTCTTCCTCCTCCTCTCCTCCTTTCTCCATGTGCTGCTCTCTCAGCTTCTGCAAGTCGATTCTGAAACTTCTCCATAGATCCATATATCTGAGACGCCACGTCACTGAGGCTGCGTTGTTCTTTCTCCGCCTGCTCCTTCATCCTCTTTAAACTCTTCCTCAACCAACCAACACTTCCATCATTCTTTACTGAGGCTTTATGTGCTGCAGTACCAGTCTTATGCACTGGGGGAAGACCACTCCCTCGTTCTTTCCAGTATGGGTTCAACTCCAGCTTATGCAGACCAGCCTGTTGGATGGCCTCTGCCTTGGCTTTGTCCTCCTCTTGTCTCTTCTTCTCCTTTTTCTCCTTCTTGATCCTTTTTGACCTTTTCTTCTTCTTGGTCTTGAAGATGGTCTCCTGCTGTATCTGATGAAGACGTTGGTCGAGCTCTGGGAGGAGCCATGTGTTCTCTCCTCTCTGTATCTTCAACTCCTGCTTGGCCTCGTCGATCACCTCCTGATGAGCTTTACGTTTATACTCCCTCTTCTCATTGGTGCTGCTCGAGCTTTCAGAACTAGCTCCGAATGCTGCCATGACACTGTCGTCTCCTCGCACTGGTCCATTTACAGTCCATCCAAGCATCATATTGACTGCATATGGCCCTCCATCCACACTTCGGATGACTTCCAGTGGTTCTAAGGCTCTGGGAACGTTCAGACCAATCAACATCTCCATGTCTGCATCTATCTGTGGCAGATAGACATGCTTCAGATGAGGCCATTTTTCCAGATCTTGCCGTCGTGGGATGTTACTTCGATTGACAGGCATTTGATGTTGTGTAAAGGTTTTTGGTATTTCACAGTACCGGTCACTGTCCAATCCAGCGACTTCCAAGTCAGATGTAATGCAACTGTCAACCACCTTTTCTTGGCCCATAGTACGTAAAAGGATCCTTGTTTTCCTCCCAGAGAGTCCCAGTTTAGCCATCAGACCCATTGTGCAGAAGGACGCTGATCACCCTGGGTTTAGAAAGGCGTAGGTTTCCACTGACCTTTGACCTTTGCTTGATTTAACTTTAACTGGTACGATGGCAAGCTTGCAATCTTGATCACCGGCCCCAGTAAGGCCACCGGTATGGATTTCGACTAGAGTTCTGTCCACTGCTCTGTCTGAGTTGCTCCTGCCTTTCTCTGCATCTCCATTCTCCTTAGAGTGGATGTGAAGCAAGCTGGGGTGTCGTGAGCCACATGTCCTGCAAGACAGACGTTCCCTGCACTCTCTGCTGATGTGCCCAGTGCACAAGCATCCAAAGCAAACTCCATTCTCCTTCAGGAACTCCATCTTCTCGCTGTGAGCTCTCCTCTCCAATAGAGTACACGACTCCAGTGTGTGTCCACCCTTTTTTCAGAAAAGGCAAGCCTCCTCATATCCATCCTTAATTCTGTTTTCCAAATGAGCATCTCTTTCAATTGTGGGGAACGTTGTGGCAAAACGACTGTTGTGGCTGATGGTTGTTTAACACAGCAGGAGACGATAGTTCCAATTTTAACAAGTAGGTAATTTATTTAGGAAAAGAAGTTCTTAACAGCAAAAGCTATGGATCGAGCAGAGGATCACCACAGCTTGAACAAAAAACACTCTACCCTCAATCCCTCTGCCTGTCCCCTAAATCCCCTCTCAGTCCTGCCCCCACATGACAGATATGATGACGTGTCATATCATGTCAAATATGACATGACGTACATTAAGATGACACGTAGATTTAACATTGGAGAGAGATAAAAACATTAAGAACATGAAGAGAGATAAAGACATTAAGAAGAACATAGATTTAGATAAAAACATTAAGAACATCGAAGAGAGATAAACAAGATATGATGTACACACACGATATGATGTAAAACATTAAGAACATCGAAGAGAGAGTGAGATGTGTGTGTGTGTGTGTGTGTTTGTGTGTGTGTGTGTGTGTGTGTATGTGTGTGTGTGTCTGTGTGTGTGTGCGTCTGTGTACAGACGTGTGTGTATTGTATGTGTGTATTGTGTGTGTGTGTCTGTGTGTGTGTGCGTCTGTGTACAGACGTGTGTGTATTGTATGTGTGTATTGTGACACAGGGAATGTGTGTGTGTGTGTGTGTGTCGGTGTGTATGTCTGTGCGACTGTGTGTGTGTGTGTGTGTGTGTGTGTGTCTGTGTGACTGTGTGTGTCTGTGTGTCTGTGTGTGTGTGCTGTGTCTGTGTGTGTGTGCTGTGTATGTGTGTAAGAGAGAAAAGACACAAGATTAGAGCACACGATATGATGTACTATCTTGAGGCTGTTTTAAGAACATCAGCCAGACTGTCGCCCTAGTGTCTTTGAGCCCTGCTAGTTGACCTATATTAAACTAGTCAAGACTAACCCCTTTCCTACCTCCACCCCCGTATACACATTTTCCACAACATTCCCCCATTTGGGGCTATCCCTAGTCCCACCCAAATCATATAACCAAGAAAATGTGAACGTCTAACTAAACGAGAAACCACAATTATATAATAAAAGTTTAAATGCCTAATCTAAACCAGAAACCTTACTTCATTCACTGGACCCCTAACGGACCAACAAAGGCTGACTACCGTTCTTACCAAAACACAAAACCGTTCCAAACAAGAGTAATAATAAAACATCAACAAAATACCCCAATTTATAATCCTAACCTGACAGACAAATCCCCCCAACCTCCACCGCTTACCAAATGAGCCACAGTTCCGGCCGGAAACCGCGACTCTCATCAGGGAAAGGAGAAGTTGACCGTCAGAACTAAACATAGAACATCCCTCCCAAAAAAAAATGACATTGTCTCTTCCATAACATTGAGTCCCAGTGTCCATCGCTCAGCCCCCCTTCCATGCCCACGCCATAGTCTCCTCACCGTATTGCCAAAAGTCACATTTTGCCAATACAGCAACCACCACGCCACACCTCCAGTCCCCGTAGAAGCATGTCCCCATGCCTGGACGGGAGGCGCTGGTACCGACCTCACCACGTGTCCCCCCATCTTCGACGGGAGGTGCCCATCTTGCCCACTGCGTTAGCCCCCCCCTTTGTCCCTCCAGTCCCCAGAACCGATCCCCAGAACACTTCTTCTCAATGCTTCCTCAGGCTCAGAACCGACACTCTGCCGATGCCCCTTCCCATTCCGGTTTGACCAGGACCACGAGTAAAATAAACAAAAAATAATAAAAAAATAAAAAATAATGCAATGATTTTCAATGGTTGCAATCTCTATGCCGAAGGATCATTAGAAAATCAGACTAAAACTCCTAGTTAAAGGAATAAACCAACAAAACTGCACTCAGACCATCCCCCGTCACTCTTAAAGGAAAGAACCAACAAAAAGAAAATGTCCCTACCTCACCATACTCCTAATCCTCTATCCCCTCGTCTCCCTCTAAGGCAGCATAAAGCTGAGGACATGGCCCGATTTGTGGCTCAATCTCTTTCTGTCCCACCATCAGCATTTGGCTCGTTACGTGTGAAGTTACCAGCCTACCCAAGAGAGGCATACCACAACAGAAAAGGAGAACCAATATCAACCCTGCCACCCCAATGGATATCCCCGTCTGCATCACTATGCTTCCCCACTGTCCCAATCTTTCCAACACCCCACTCCCCCACCATTCTTCATTCCGGCCAGAATTCCCCCTCAACTCCTCCCTCAAATCCTTCAGCTTAGCCATGGCCTCGGAGAACTTTCCCCCTGGCCCCACATTCGTCGGAATGAATGTGCAGCAGTACTGTCCAAACATGGAACAGACTCCACCCTTCTCCGCCATTAACCAGTTCAGAGCCTGTCTATTCTGCCACGCCACCGTACTGGTCGCGTGCATCTGGTCCCCCATTGCATCCAACGCCTCCTCGGTGTAGTTGAGATACCGCTGCTGATTGTAAAACAAATAGTTGATCCACCCGGTGTTCTTATTGACCGATATCCATGGCAGAATAGACTCAAACCCTGCCGCAATCTCATTCTTAGCCATGAACTCGGCTGGAATGCCCCTTGGCTGTCCTATGCTGTCCAGATACACCCTTGGGTCTGCCTTGTAGCTACGCTTCGTTCGAGAGATAGGAGACTCAGAAGGTCCTTCCGTCACTGATAATGGTAGGACCACCATTGGCATGATCGCCTGAACCCGGGCACATCTACCTGACCAATCTAAAGGAAGTGTATTCCTCAACCTCCTACCGCCGCAGAGCCAGTATTGGTCCGCCAGTGCCATATCCTGGACATGAAAAGGGCAAGCTACAGGCCGTGGGTTGGTATCCACTCCCTTTAACACGACCCCGTGTCCACACTTTCCTTCTTTCGTGCAGTTAGTCGTGATGCTCCAAATAGTAGTGCACCGCCCCTCTGCCACCTCCCCTACGTCCCGGGTCCCCTCCTTTTGCAAGCACTCGAAATCCTTGGTCAGCCATAGTTTGACACCTCTGGGTATTGGCAACCCCGTCGCTACCCCCTGCACACGTACATCCAATTTCCTACAACGTTCCCGCATAGTGACATCCTTGAAATCCGTGACGTTTCCTGCCGCCTTAAAACGACTAGAGCCGAGAAACCCCAAACACTCTGCCTCGCACCAAGGGCGACTATTATGGGGCCCCTCCCATGCCTCTGCGTCCCTGTCACACTGAGCCCAACTGAACTTCGTGCCCTTCACCAGCAGCCTATCCGGACGTGCCTTGGAGCAGACATAACAATCCTCTATCTGATTCTGCGCGCTCGTGTACTGGACCCACTTAAACCACTCATTCCCTAAAGCCGCCCTATACATCGGGTCAGCCTCCGGGTCTTCCTCGTCATAGTCATAGTCGCCCCCATCTTGTTCCCCGGAAGGAAGCAAACCCCTCAACCTGGCCCAGAGTGAGCCCACTGAGTCCCTCAACGTTCCGGCTGTCCTCTGGAACATATCCTGTCCCCCCACCTCTTCCGACTCAGTGTCCTTGACCTCCCTTTTTCCCCTCACCCCTGTCCCCTGTGATTGGTTCGGGACAGGCTCAACCCTCCTATCTACCCCCACAACCCGATCCTCGTTAGTATAATGGTAAGTATCCCCGCCTGTAACGGGGGAATGGTCAAAATCAAAAACATGCCCTTGCGGTCCTACGGGAAACACCCCTTTTGGTTGTAGTCTTATCTTCTCCCCCCCTTCCTCGATGGAGGGCAGAGGGGGCGCCTGATTCTGAGCCTGGTCATGAAAGCCTGCCGGTACTTGAGCCTGAGCGGGACCCCGTGGGACTCCTACCCACTCAAACCCGTCATCCTCAAGGACGGGTCGACCGTGACGGTTCTCAATGACGTCGTTGTGCCCGGCCGACCGTCCGCACACTGCTGCCAACATCTGCGGGAGCATCAGCAGGCACTGCACCTTCCAGTTGCCGTCTCGGACCCTCCATGTCGGGTTCTGCATAACTGCGATCGATTGTATCCCCCAAGAGATCGCCGCTGGCCTTTATGCAGTGATTGAAGTGGAACCAGGTCGCTGATCCTTTGACTTGGACTGCCGTTCCAGTCGATCGGATCACCTCGTACGGGCCCTCTCTCCGGGGTGATGACCACTTTCTCTTGTGGACCTTTACGAAGACCAGGTCCCCAGGGATCAGTCTCGGTTTGGTGGCTTCCTTCTCCGCCTCCTTCACCCCCTTTCTCTCCTTTCTCTGCTCCTGTCGAAACACAGCTTCATGTATTTTAGTCACTTGCTGAAGATATTTTTTCAGATCTTGCTCAAAAATATCTAATGCCGGGCCCCTAGCCAGGTGTCTAAATGGCGGTGCTGGCATGCTGCGGCCTGTAAGCATTTCATGCGGTGTTAGCTGTGTTTGGCGGTTTACGCTGCTTCTAATAGCCATCAGAGCAAGTGGCAAAGCATCAATCCAGTTAAGCTTAGTTTGCATACAGATTTTCAACAGTTTGTTTTTAATGACCAGATTGGCCCTTTCCACCTTTCCCTGCGACCCGGGACTATAGACACAGGAAAGGCGCTGTTTTATACTTAATTTCTGCATCAGCCCTTTAACCACCTTGTCGATGAACTCGCGGCCATTATCGCTTTGTAATATCGTGGGAATTCCAAATCTCGGAATGACCTCGCGACACAGGAACTTGATCACTGTGTCCGCGTTCTTGTGTTTAGATGGAATGGCCTCAATCCAGCGACTAAAGCAGTCCTCTACTACCAGGAGGTATCGTTTGCCCTGCACTGGCGTTATCATATCCGTGTAGTCCATAATCAGATGTCTGAATGGTCCCTCAGGGAGGGGTGTGTAAGCCGCCACTGTCGGTACTCCTTTGCGCACATTGCCCTGTAAGCATGTTAAACACCTGGCTAGTGTAACGTCAATTTGTGCCTGAAGCTTTGGGGACCAAAATCCCATTTTCGTGATTCGTTTCAGGGTCTCTGCTCTTCCACAGTGATCAACACCATGAGCCTCAGGTATCACCAAGGACAGAAGATCGATGGAGGCGACTATCAAACCGTTATGACTCCTCCACAGACCATCTGCCCCCCTTACAGCCCCCCTCTCCGTCCACGACTGTTTCTCGGCCTGCGTGGCTGAGTCCTGAAGATCACTCAAATTATCCTCAGTTACCTCAGTCGTCAGTTCGGCCGCAAACATCAGAACAGCCGTGGACGGCACCGCAGCCGCCGCCTTCGCGGCCTCGTCCGCCGCGTTGTTTCCCGTCGTCACAAAAGACAGGTCTTTTCTGTGTGCCTGGCACTTTACGATAGCAATGCTTTTGGGCAACTTTACAGCCTGAATAAGCGCCACAACCTGCTTGTGGTGAAGGATCGGTGAGCCGTCCGATTTCTTAAAGCCTCTTGCCTTCCAAATGGCCGCGAATAGGTGGCATACGCCATGCGCATACGCAGAGTCTGTAAAGATGTTAACCGTGCGATCTTTAGCTATTATGCATGCTTCTGTTAGTGCTATTAGTTCTGCAAGCTGGGCCGAACATGGTTGCATGCATTGTCCGGCCTTTCTTGTTAGTGTTTCTCCGTTAGGTTTGCACTGTACGACGGCGTATCCTGACCTTAAATTTTCCCCCTCCCGATAGCAGGACCCATCCACAAAAAGTGATACCAGGAGTGGTACCAGATCCGCCGGGTTACTGCCGTGGCATGTTTTTATCGTAACGTCCGAGTACTGCAGGAGCCTCATGTAAGCCTGTTGCCGTTGGCTGGTCAGAACAAATTTGCCTCTTTCAATCAAGTTTGCCAATTTGTGATGTGTCCAAATGCAAATGTCATATCCCATTGTCACGGCCGTTGCCTTCTCATACATCAAATGTGCTGCGGCCAGGGCCTGATAACAAGGTGGCAGACCCTGCTCTACCGGCGAAAGAGCTCTAGAGTAATATGCTATCGGTTGTTTTTTCCCACTCACCCCCTGTGTTTGAGTCAGGACAGCTGTCGCATGCTGCGCTCTATGTGAGACGAATAGGTGGAAACACTTCTCATAATCCGGCAGCGCCAGGGCAGGGGCCTGTAACAACAGACGCTTAATGTTTATGAACGCGTCCTCCCCCTCCTCGGTCCATGTCAAGGGAGCGCGAAGCTTGTCTGTACCCGCCTCTTTTATCATCATCCTCAACGGCGCTGTCGCTATCGTATAGTCCTCCACCCACTCAGAGCTGTACCCAGTCATCCCTAAAAACGTCATCATCTGTCAGACCGTCAATGGCCTAGGTGCCTTGGATACAGCTTCGAGTTGCGTGGGTGAGATGTTTTTTATGCCCTTTTGAATGACGCGAGACAAGTACTCAACTTTTGGCTGGCAGTACTGCAGTTTTGAACGGGATGCCTTGTGGCCTCCCACGGCCAATCCACTCAAAACTTTGATGGAGTCCTCATGGCACTGCTGACGTGTATCCGAGCAGATTAGAATGTCATCTGCATACAGTAAAACCGTGCTGAGTAGTGTGTCGCACACTCCTTGCAAGTCTTCCTTGAGCGCCTTCGAGAAGTAATGCGGCGAGTGCGCGAACCCTTGTGGCAACCGGGTGTAAGAGTATTGTTTCCCCCTGTGGGTAAAAGCAAACAGATACTGAGACTCTTTTTCCAATGGAACACTGAAGAATGCCTGCGTGAGATCAATGACCGTATAGTACTGCGAGCTACTCGGGATGTTTGTCAGGAGGGTGTGTGGCTTAGCGACTTCCGCCTCTGGTCCAGACACCACGTCGTTCACCGCCCTCAAATCGTGTACCAGTCTGTACCTAGCCCTGTCCGCCTTTAGCACTGGGTGGATAGGTGTATTACATCTGGATTTGAAAGGGACGAGCACTCCCCCCTTTAACAGTCCCTCAATCTGATGTGATATAGCTTCCTCCGACTCTGGCTTCATTGTATACTGTCTGATAAAGGGTGGTCTACAACCCTTCTTTAACCTGACCTTCACTGGCTGTGCCGACAATATTAGACCCACATCTGTGTCGTGTTTTGACCACAACCGTTCCGGGGTGCGCGCCAACATGTCCTGTTCCAGCAAAGCATCCGCCTCTGGAATAACGCAAGGGTCTCCTGGTAATCTGATTACTTGCGGTTTTGCCAAAACTGAAAAGGAAATCATTATTTTTATGAAACTCCCATCTGCGCTGTTCCAAATTAGCGGAGATTCCGTGGAGACCCACCTTTGAGTCTCGGATTCCTGTATCATTGAACCTAGATGTTCGGATTCGTAACCAGGATTTATTCTCAGAGTGATGTGTGGGGCGGCGTCTCTTAGTCTATGTTGTTCCCGTAGATACTTACCCGTGTTAACCCTCAACGCCGCGCCCTGTCTCCCTACAATTATCGTAGATGAGTTAATCTGCACCTGCTCGGGCTGTCCCTGCAACCATGCCTTGTTCCTAACTAGGTCACTATTCGTCAAATATTGTAGTGTGCAATGTGCCTCCATGTTTGTTTGTCTAGACTGAGGCAGTTGGGTTTTCAGAAATGGCTCCCAGGGGTCACAGACCCTTTGCAGCTCTGCATCTATGTTGCCCAGCCAGAACACAGTGGCCTCTTTCTCCCCCGTCCCTTGTAGCATCATTTGGTACACGTCTTGTTCAATTTGAATCCCCTCAGGCGTACATAGGATTTTACAGCCTAGTTTACACATTGCATCTCGTCCCAAGAGATTGCGCGGGGTGCTGTCCGAAATTAATACAGGTATTGTTATGGTCTTGTTGTTATACGTCATAGAGATTGGATCTGATGTGGGTATTAATTTTTTTTTCCCGAGAATCCGACCGTCCGAACATACTGTCCAGACTGGGGTAAGTGAGCGGCGTATTTTTGCTTTATGCAGGAAAAACCTGCTCCAGTGTCTGCCATCATCTCTGTTAATTTGCCCTCCACTAGGACCTGCAGAATAGGTTCTTGCTCAGCTCCCTTGGAAACCACAATCATTTGATTTCCCCCCGTCGCATTCTCTGGGCACCCCTAGTGATTACCCCCCTGGTTTCGGGGGCCCTCCTGTCTCCCCCTGGTCGTGGGGCCCTTGTGACTCCCCCTGGCGCACGGGTCTTCCATACTCCGAGCCGGGACGGTATGGTTGCCTACATCTCATTTCCCTGTGTCCCTGCATGCCGCAGTTCCAACAGTGGAAACGGGGAAACTGTTGTTCGTTCCCCGGTCCCTGTGTAAACCGTGGGCCTGATTGCCCATTCCCTGCCTGCCGCCTGGACGCCTGGTTCTGTGAACTATAGCCATAGCTTCTCACTACCTGAGGTGCAGGCGGGGGTCCCTGGTCCTGCATGGGTGGAGAGGTAGCAGATGACACCATTACTGCCTGCAACCTCCTTTGGGGCTGCAGTTGTTGCTGAGTTAACTTCCTTGAGTCATTTCTATCCTGATCCCTGACTTTCTGCTCCTGAGCCCTTTGCTTCTCCACACTATGTGTTACATGTGCACAGAACAAAGGATAAGTCATGTCCATTAACCCCACCACGTCTTCCAGTCTATTCTTAACCACCTCTGGAAGCCCTCTCATCACACTTTCTCTAAACATCGCCCTCTGCAACGGGTCTATTTCTGGGTTGTGTCCTAGCTCACCTCTCCACTCCTTCAGTATTTTGTTCACATAGGTGCCAGGCCCTTCCGTCTCCATTATGGGGTTGCCCGCCAGTTTTGCCGGATTAATACGTGATGGATATTGATTCCTGAGTTTGTACCACAACGCCGCTCTATGCGCGTTGAATATGTCTCCATCATGGGCCTGCGTGTCGCATGCCACTCGCATCGATGTATCACCCATGATGTCCCGGCAGGCACCAATTCCTAGCAAGCGCGTCAACAGGGATTTGACGTCACCCACTGCTAGCAGAAAAGATGACGTATTTTCCTCAAACTGCATGATCCACCTGGAGGCTCCTTCTGAAAGGTCCGGTAGTCTTGTTATTATGCCATCGATGTCTAGAGGTGACCATGGCATGTGAAAGATATCGTTCCCCTTTATTAGCAGGGGAAACTGGCCTGTACTTGTCACACTTCCCAGGAATGTAGGGGCGAAAGTCAGGGTTCCTGTAATGTTTCCTTTCTCCTGTGCTGGTTTCGTGTCGTTCTCATCTTCCTCATCAGTCAACAGTTTGGTGTGGCCACACGCCCCGTGTTTCCCTGATGTCTGCTGTGCCATATTTTGACGGGCCTCTTCCTCTATCTTCCTCCCGACTCCCTCCCTCTGCCTGCCCAGGTTCTCTACCTCCTCTTCCTCTGCATCATACAACTTCCGACGTACTGTCTCGCCATATGCCGCCAGGACTTTCGGATAGAGATCCTGCGGGGTCAGTTTGGGGGGGGTATCTCGCCTAAGGGAGGTCTCTGATCTAGCGGAGGTTTCTGACCTAGCGGGGGTTTCTGACCTAGCGGGGGTCCCTAATTCCGTCTCCTCATATTCTCCTCTTATTGTCACAGTGCCCACCGGCAATTGCGTGACATAAGGTGGGGATGTTGGTTTCCCTATATCCGTCTCTCTCTGATTTAGCGCTAAAGCTTCCTGCCTGTATGCTCTCCCCTTCTGGGCGTAGAGCTTCATTACCCCCAACTCTTCTGTCCTCTTTTTCAACCTCTTTTTGCTGCTGTCGCCTGGCTTGTGGTTACGAATCATTACATTCATCTCTTCGCATACGTCGAGATCAAAAGTACCTCCGGAAGGCCATTTTGTGTCCCCGGCCTTTGTACGCCTCTGCCACCGGACACCAACCTTGAGAATTAGGTTCTTTATGAGCGGGTTCCGGTCTAACAGTATGTCCTCTGCTGTATGCATCGTTGTTTAGTGTGTATGTGTGTTTATTGTGTTGTGTATGTGTGTGTGTGGTTGTACTTCAACTACTACTACTCTACAACTACCACTCCAGGACACAGTTAACCTAGATCTACTACTACTCTACTCCAGGACACAGTTAACCTAGATCTACTACTACTCTACTACTACTCTACCCCAGGACACAGTTAACCTAGATCTACTACTACTCTACTCCAGGACACAGTTAACCTAGATCTACTACTACTCTACTCCAGGACACAGTTAACCTAGATCTACTACTACTCTACCCCAGGACACAGTTAACCTAGATCTACCAGGACACAGTTAACCTAGATCTACAACTACAACGCTACTACAACTCGGTGTGTGTATGTCTGTGTGTGACTGTGTGTGTGTGTGTGTGTGTGTGTGTGTATGTCGGTGTGTGTGTCTGTGTGTGTGTGTGTGTGTATGTGTGTATGTCGGTGTGTGTGTGTGTTTGTGTGTGATTGTGTGTGTGTGTGTGTGTGACTGTGTGTGTGTGACTGTGTGTGTGTGTGTCACAACCCGCTGTCTACCGGGACACAGGAATGTGTGTGTGTGTGTGTGTGTCGGTGTGTGTGTGTCTGTGTGTGTGTGTGTGTGTGTGTGTGTGACTGTGTGTGTGTGTGTGTGTGACTGTGTGTGTGTGTGTGTGTGTGTGTGTGACTGTGTGTGTGTGCGTAATGTGTGTGTGTGTGTGTGTGTCGGTGTGTGTGTGTCTGTGTGTGTGTGTGTGTGTGTGTGTCTGTGTGTGTGTGTGTGTGTGACTGTGTGTGTGTGTGTGTGACTGTGTGTGTGTGTGTGTGTGTGTGTGACTGTGTGTGTGTGCGTACTGTGTGTGTGTGCGTCACAACCCGCTGTCTACCGGGACACCGGAATGTGTGTGTGTGTGTGTGTGTGTCGGTGTGTGTGTGCGTCACAACCCGCTGTCTACCGGGACACAGGAATGTGTGTGTGTGTGTGTGTGTGTCGGTGTGTGTGTGTCTGTGTGTGTGTGTGTGTATGTGTGTGTGTCTGTGTGTGTGTGTGTGTGTGACTGTGTGTGTGTGTGTGTGTGTGTGACTGTGTGTGTGTGCGTACTGTGTGTGTATGCGTCACAACCCGCTGTCTACCAGGACACCGGAATGTGTGTGTGTGTGTGTGTGTGTCGGTGTGTGTGTGCGTCACAACCCGCTGTCTACCGGGACACAGGAATGTGTGTGTGTGTGTGTGTGTGTGTCTGTGTGTGTGTGTGTGTGTGACTGTGTGTGTGTGTGTGTGTGTGTGTGTGTGTGTGTGTCTGTGTGTAGTGACTGTGTGTGTGTGTGTCGTGTGTGTGACTGTGTGTGTATTGTATGTGTGACTGTGTGTGTGTGTGTGTATTGTATGTGTGACTGTGTGTGTGTGTGTGTGTGTGTGTGTGACTGTGTATGTGTGCGTGTGTGTGACTGTGTGTGTGTGTGTGTGTGTGTCTGTGTGTGTGTGTGTGTGTGTGTCTGTGTGTGTGTGTGTGTGTGACTGTGTGTGTGTGTGTGTGTGTGTGTGTGTCTGTGTGTAGTGACTGTGTGTGTGTGTGTCGTGTGTGTGACTGTGTGTGTGTATTGTATGTGTGACTGTGTGTGTGTGTGTGTATTGTATGTGTGACTGTGTGTGTGTGTGTGTGTGACTGTGTATGTGTGCGTGTGTGTGACTGTGTGTGTGTGTGTGTGTGGTTGTGTGTGTGTGTGTTTTCTACCACCAGGGGTCAGCAAACCCAAGAGAGAAAGAGATGTGATGAGTCTGTATGCTACACCTTGGCCCACCAACAGGGGTCAGCAAACCAAGAGAGAGAGAGAGAGAGAGAGAGAGAGAGAGAGAGAGAGAGAGAGAGAGAGAGAGAGAGAGAGAGAGAGAGAGAGAGAGAGAGAGAGAGAGAGAGAGAGAGAGAGAGAGAGAGAGAGAGAGAGAGAGAGAGAGAGAGAGAGAGAGAGAGAGAGAGAGAGAGAGAGAGAGAGATATCTCTCTCTTGGCACAACGCCCAGACCTGCTAGCTGGCTCTACGCCCAGAATGAGTTATCTTCTATACATGTACGAAAGAAAGAGAGAGAGAGAGAGAGAGAGAGAGATCAGGGGCCTGACCTCTGATCCAAACCCTACTTTTTTCCCAACCTGGTGCGTCCTATTGGGGAGCTAACTTTTTAAGCGATGGGGGGGTGTGTGTGTATTGTATGTGTGTATTGTATGTGTGACTGTGTGTGTGTGTGTGTGACTGTGTGTGTGTGCGTGTGTGTGACTGTGTGTGTGTGACTGTGTGTGTGTATTGTATGTGTGACTGTGTGTGTGTGTGCGTGTGTGTGACTGTGTGTGTGTACGTGTGTGTGACTGTGTGTGTGTGTGTGTGTGTGTGTATTGTATGTGTGACTGTGTGTGTGTGTGTGTGTAGGACAGCTAGCCTCTCTGTAGCAACAACCTCACAAGCCAATAAGAAAACGAACAATAGTGTATCCGTAAACGCAATTAGTTTGACACAGAGAATGCCAGCTGTTAGTGTGTTTTGAATAACAGCAGAGCGGCACCGGTTTTTGTTTTGAAAATTGAGAGTCTTATCTACAGAGGACAGAAGGCACAGTTATGTGTGTATGTATGTGGAGAGTGTCGTAAAGAAATCAGGGAAAGGGGTCAGGGAGAAGTTTTGAACAGATGGAGAAAAATTTGACCAGAGGTCGAAAACATGCAATTAAAATTGATTAGTGGCGCACTTATAGCTTGTTAAAAGAGGAATCGCCCTAGTGTAAACACCTCACCACTCGTGTTCGTCTTAGCCGTCCATCCAGACCTCGTCACACAGTCAGCTCAACTTATTCCTCCCTCAGAATCTCTTACGGATATTCTAATCAAAAGCAAAAATGCTCACCTGTGTTTGTTTGTCGACACCGCCAGAATTTCTACGGGAGAGGTCCGGAGCTGGCCGTGTGAGGGGGCCCGGCAGGGCGGTCTACAGGTCAAGGGTCACCAAATGTTGTGGCTGATGGTTGTTTAACACAGCAGGAGACGATAGTTCCAATTTTAACAAGTAGGTAATTTATTTAGGAAAAGAAGTTCTTAACAGCAAAAGCTATGGATCGAGCAGAGGATCACCACAGCTTGAACAAAAAACACTCTACCCTCAATCCCTCTGCCTGTCCCCTAAATCCCCTCTCAGTCCTGCCCCCACATGACAGATATGATGACGTGTCATATCATGTCAAATATGACATGACGTACATTAAGATGACACGTAGATTTAACATTGGAGAGAGATAAAAACATTAAGAACATGAAGAGAGATAAAGACATTAAGAAGAACATAGATTTAGATAAAAACATTAAGAACATCGAAGAGAGATAAACAAGATATGATGTACACACACGATATGATGTAAAACATTAAGAACATCGAAGAGAGAGTGAGATGTGTGTGTGTGTGTGTGTGTTTGTGTGTGTGTGTGTGTGTATGTGTGTGTGTGTCTGTGTGTGTGTGCGTCTGTGTACAGACGTGTGTGTATTGTATGTGTGTATTGTGTGTGTGTGTCTGTGTGTGTGTGCGTCTGTGTACAGACGTGTGTGTATTGTATGTGTGTATTGTGACACAGGGAATGTGTGTGTGTGTGTGTGTCGGTGTGTATGTCTGTGCAACTGTGTGTGTCTGTGTGTGTGTGTGTGTGTGTCTGTGTGACTGTGTGTGTCTGTGTGTCTGTGTGTGTGTGCTGTGTCTGTGTGTGTGTGCTGTGTATGTGTGTAAGAGAGAAAAGACACAAGATTAGAGCACACGATATGATGTACTGAAATGTCCATCTGCCTATCTTGAGGCTGTTTTAAGAACATCAGCCAGACTGTCGCCCTAGTGTCTTTGAGCCCTGCTAGTTGACCTATATTAAACTAGTCAAGACTAACCCCTTTCCTACCTCCACCCCCGTATACACATTTTCCACAACACGACTCCCTCTAGCCTAAAGTCGAGGCACAGGTCTAGCTTTGCCACTTTCCCTGAAATCCCCCATCATTGGAGCATCTTGTATGTCTCTGAATACAGGGTCTGTAGCGATTTTCACTTCACGCTCAACAAAAGTCACAATATCAGTAAACATAACACGTTTGCGATGTCTTTCCTGGATGTTACATGCTTCTGTTCGCCACTTGTCCCTCAGCTTGTAGGGCAACTTCTTGATGACAGCAAGCATGTTTGCAGATGTGTTCAAGTCACATAGGTTATACAAGTTTTTCATGGCATTGCAGCATCCGCGTAAAAATAGGCTGTATGCTTGTAAGGCTTTCCCATCCTCTGACTTAATAGCTGGCCATGCAAAGATTTTGTCCATGTAAGCGGATGCTATGACGTGCTCATTTCCAAAGTGTTCCTGGAGTAAAGCCTTCGCCGTAGCATAACCAGTGCCATCAGTCAAGTGTTGACAACTTCTGACTAGTTGTTTAGGCTGCCCCCTGGTGTATTGCTCCAAATAGTGCAGGCAATCAACAACTTTGTCAGTCATCCTTTCTATGGTCTGTTCAAAGGACTGCATAAAGCCATGGTACTGCAGAGGGTCACCTTCAAATGGTTGGATGTCTCTTTTAGGCAGTGAAGCAATGCATTGCTGATGCACCAACATGGAAGTGATGTCGTTTTGGTTTTGCATAATAGACATCATGTTGTTCTGTTCACTGCTGTTGTTCCTGGAAACAGATTGTATGTCTCTATACAAAGACAATGGAGGCCCTGTAGCCTTTGGGACCGTGCTCTGTCTCTGTGTGGGTGCTGGGTGCTCTGTAGCATTTGAGATCATAGTCTGGGGCCGTGTGAGTGCTGAGGGCTTCTTGAGGTATTTGGCTCCAGCAGGTTGCCTTTGCTTTGGCCTTGTGCCTCCAACATATGCAGTGTTAAGACAATGTCTACATTTATGTTTGTTTTATATTGTATATTATTTATATATACAATGTGGGAAGGGTTCATTTTTCCTAATACATTCTAAGGGCCCGCGTCCACCTGTCTCATATTTATGACCGCACGCGTCTTTTTTCAATGTATCCCAATGGGGAGAGAGCGTATGCGGCCGCATGCGCCGCCTATAGGAAGTGCGCTGCAGTCGGCTTCTTTTTTCAGCTTTTTTGTGCGGCCGAAAGTTGAAACTTTCTGAACTTTCAGAGCGATGCGCTGAGCTCACTGACACCGGAGCTGCCTGCCTGTCTGGCTGTCTCCCACAGGCCATTGAGATTCGCGACAAAACACAAATACACTAATAATAATAACTACACGAATACACTACTAAAAAGCTAATAAAAAGCAAAGGGCGAACTGTGGTGTCAGGCAATAACTATATATATAATTAATATACAATAAAGTTATTAAAATATGTGACGTTTGAATTGAGGCTTCGGAGCTTGTGTCGAAGCGCGTATCAGGTGACGTACTGATGACGTCCGAAGCCTCGGTCGGGGGGCTTATAGCTTATCCGCAACTGTAAGTTACTTCCGGGGTAGGCCTGATTGGCCCCGACAGGCACGTGACGCGCAACTTTCTCTGCCGCGCGGCACGCTCCGCGGAGCGGAGCGGCAGAGCTTGCGGAATTATGTAACCGCCCAAATCCGCCATTATTTTCATTCGGCGCTTCAGCTCACCTGGCAGAGCAGCGGTCCTGCGGTCCTGCGGTCCGTTGTTGACGAGTTCGAATCCCATCAAAAAAAAAAATTTTAACGTGATTTTTTTTTTTAACGTGTATTCTTTCACCGGTTAAGGTTAGGCATGGTTAAGGTTAAGGTTAAGGTTAGGCATTGTTTCGGAGTTGGTTAAGGTTAGAACGGTTAAGTTTAGGCGCTGTTAAGGAGCTGGTTAAGGTTAGAGTTTGTCTTAGAGAATGGCAATATTCTTTCTATGGTTAAGGTTAGGCATGGTTAAGGTTAAGGTTAGGCATTGTTTCGGAGTTGGTTAAGGTTAGAACGGTTAAGTTTAGGCGCTGTTAAGGAGCTGGTTAAGGTTAGAGTTTGTCTTAGAGAATGGCAATATTCTTTCTATGGTTAAGGTTAGGCATGGTTAAGGTTAAGGTTAAGGTTAGGCATTGTTTCGGAGTTGGTTAAGGTCAGAACGGTTAAGTTTAGGCGCTGTTAAGGAGCTGGTTAAGGTTAGAGTTTGTGTTAGAGAATGGCAATAGACAGCCTATTTCCGCGCGACAGCTCTCAGCAGCCTCGTTGCGCGTCCTGAGTTTGCCGCGTCACGTGCCTGTCGGGGCCAATCAGGCCTACCCCGGAAGTAACTTACAGTTGCGGAACAGGTACAGGCGGTCGGGGGGGTACCGCCCCCGAAGCCTCACTCCGCGTCATTGATTCAGGAAATGGCTTCGGGGTTGGTGCGCAACGCGTCTCCAGTCTCCAACACGGGATCATCCCTATGTTCCCCGGAACATCCCTGCAACACAAGTGTCGACATAGGAATTCATTACGAGTTTCTTTGCGTTGGAGAATCCCGTGGAGTACTGGGAAAGACAAATAAATGTGTATCCTAATAATCCCAACATAATAACAGATGGTAGCGCGAGGCACTGTCAGTCACGATGGACTTCAAGCGTTGTGAAGTGACTGGCGAGTAGCGGTACTGCGAGTTAAACTCACTCCACTTAAAAAGACACACTTTACACGTCATGAAGAGTGAATTCACCTTGGTGTAGCGGTCTGTGCCGTCACCTGTCGCCCGTGTCACGGCAGACCGGGGTTCTAAACTCCCTCGGGTCATCGAAGAAAGTTAAACACAACGCAAAAAAGGTGACCATATGATATCATCTCCGTTACATATAAACTTGCTGTAATGTCTAACTTGCTGTGCCTAATCTGATCCAAATGCAGGATGGCATGTCGATTTTGAGTTGCTTTTTCTGAATAAAAATGAATGAAGCAATCATTCTGTTAGAAAAACACACTATATTAAATTATAGAATGTTGTAGTAACACAAGCACTTTCTCCTCTGTCCCTGCCATCATTCTGTTAGAAAAACAGACACATTATTATTTGTTTATTGGCATCATCATCACTCTGCCTGTTCTACATTTATTGTCCACTTGATGGCACAGTAGAGCAAATACACCATGAAGCTTCAACACATGTGTGGTACTATTGGATGGAAAGCCTCAATGCTTCATGAAGCTTCATCTCGCCATCACTAGCTATAATATGTGCAAAACCGCGGCATGGCTGTAGATTTCTTTCTGTCATGTACAAGATGCGCTTCATGCCAGCGCTTCCGGCACACTATCAGTGTTTTTGTGAGCCAGGTGGACGCGGGCCCTAAGGGGTATGATTTATGACAAGATGGCCGCCAACCCTGAGCTGCTGTGATGGGAGTTGATTGCTGCAGGGGGTAATGAGCAGCAATGCAATTCAGGTGTGAATGCCTGGCGGCAGGTGGATGAGCAATCAATGCACCTGAGAGCGAGTTTGTTTGTTGGTAGTGCGAGGAGAGTCGTGGCGGATTTGGTAAGACTGATTTGTGACTGGATCTGGATTAGATTTAGGATAGGAATGAGTAGGATATGGAAGGGGGAAATGATAACGGTGAAGTAGAGCAGGTAGATGGTAGTAAGATGCAAGGGAAAGGTAAAGGGAATCGTGGGCAGGGTTTGGAAGGCAGTGCGCGGGAGGAGAATAAGAGGAAAGAACGGGAGGATGAGGAGGATGTGCAGGACGGTAGGGATGTGAGAAAGAAGTCTGAGCAGGTGGAGAATTTGAAGGTACTAGTTAAGTTTAAGGAAGGAATTGAGTTAAGTGATATAGGGGTTATGGAGTTAGCTGGGGGGGTGAAGAGGGTGTGTGGGGAAGTTGAGTGGGCAAAGCGGTTGAGAGATGGAAGGTTGTTGGTAATGTGTAAGGACAAGGTGCAGAAGGATAGAATGATGGGAGCGAAGATGATTTGCGGGCGTGGGTTAGAGGAGGTGAGAGAGTTTGCTGAACGAGGCGCAAGAGGGGTTATCTCAGGGGTGCCCCTGGGAGAAGATTTGAAGTTTCTTCAAAGAACACTTAAAGGAGGTACAGTTGTGGGTGTGAAAAGACTGATGGCAAGGCGGGATGGGGTGAGGGTGGAAAGTAAGTCGGTGATGGTGGAATTCAGTGAGAGAACGTTGCCAGAGAGAGTAAAGGTAGGGTTCATGAGCTTCACAGTACGTGAATATATCCAGCCACCTACTAGATGCTTCAAGTGTCAGAGGTTTGGTCATGTGGCCGCAGTATGTAGGGCTAGACGGAGGTGTGGAAAGTGTGGGGGTGATCATGAATATGGACAGTGTGAGGAGGGGGCAGTGAGGAGATGCTGTAATTGTGGTGGGGATCATACGGCTGGATATGGTGGATGTCTGGTCAGTAAAAAGGCGGTTGTTGTGCAACAGGTGAGAGCAGCTAATAACTTGACGTATGCTGAGGCTGTGAAAGTAGTGGATCTGGAGAGTAAGAAGGAAAGTAGTGAGGTGGGAAACCAACGGGGGCTAGAAGTGGTTCAAGCAGGGATGGTGGTGGATCAAGGGGTGATTAACCCGGAGAAGTTGGTACTGTTTATAGCGTATGTGATCAATTGTACTGAGCAGGCTAAGAGTAGAACTGAGAGGATCAAAATCATTGTGAAAGGGGCTGGTAAATTTCTAGATTTGGGTGGCCTGTCTTGGGAAAAGATCGATAAAGACCTCAGTAGAATGGGTGAAGCTCCGGAGTCTACCTCTATGCCAGCATGGATAGGTCCAAGTCAACCCTAGTGGTTTTGCAGTGGAATGCACGAAGTCTAGTTGCGAATGGTCAAGAGTTTAAAGGGTTTGTTCAAGATCTAAGTACCAAACCAGATGTGATTTGCATACAGGAATCCTGGCTTAAGAGCACATTAGACTTTGTAATATATGGATATGTTGGTGTTAGGAGAGATAGGGAGGGGGGTAATGGAGGAGGGTGTGTTACCTTTGTAAAGAGAGGGTTGCAATATAGGGAGGTGAGAATAGGTAGGGAGTTGGAGTACATTAGTATTGAAGTTTGGGTTGCAGAGGGCAGTATTCAAATTATAAATTTTTATAATCCATGTAGGCAGATTGAGATGGGACAGCTAGATGAAATGTGGGAAGGGGTAGGAGGTAAAGTAGTTTGGTGTGGGGATTTTAATGCGCATAGTTCATTATGGGGAGATAGGAATGATGCAAACGGTGAAGTGATAGAGGAATTTTTGGAGGGGAAAGGACTGGTGTGTTTGAATGATGGGACGGGTACAAGGGTGGATGTCGCAAGAGGGAATGAGTCTGCTATAGACTTGACAGTAGTTACGGCTACGTTAGCAGATAGGTGTAAGTGGGAGGTGTTGACTGGTAGTACAGTTGGCAGCGATCACTATCCTATAAGGTTACAGATGGAGATGAACCCTATTAGGGAGAGTGTTTTGGGAGGAGGGAGGTGGAAATTGGGTGTGGCTGATTGGGAGGCTTATGCCGTATTGAGTGAGCGTGGGCTTATGGGTATGGATATTGAGAGTCTAGATAGTGAGTGCATGTGCAGTGCGGTGACTAATAGTATTATTGTAGCGGCAGAATTAACAATTCCTAAGACTGGGCAGAGGAGGGTGAATAGGATAGTTCCTTGGTGGTCTAAGGAATGTTATGAAGCAATTAAAGTAAGGAATAGGGCATTTAGAGAGCTAAAGAGGACTCATAACTTTGAAAAGTTAATAGAATATAAGAGAGCAGTGGCAATAGTGAGGAAAGTAATTAAGAAGGTGAAGAAGGAGTACTGGAGGAAGTTTTGTGATACTTTAGGAAGGGCTACGCCAATCCAGAGGGTTTGGGGTATGATTAAGAAGATGAGAGGGGTTGGGAGGGAGCTTGAGTATCCTGCTCTGGTAGTAGAACAGAGAGTTATTACTGACAGTGTGGAAAAGGCCGAGGCAATAGCGAAGGCGTTAGTTAGAGTGTATAGTTCGGATAATTTGACGCAGGAAGAAAGGGAAGGGAGAGAGTTGACAGTGGATAGGTTTGGAGGAAATGTAGAATTTGGTGAAGATGGGGAGGATAGGGTATTAAATACAGCATTTACGGTGCATGAAATGACTAGAGCATTAAGGAAAGTGGGGAAAACAACGCCAGGTAGAGACAATATTTGTTACGCTATGTTGGAGAAGTTGAGTGTTATGTCAAAAGAAGTGGTACTGAGGTTGTTTAACAGAGTATGGTCTGAAGGGGAGATTCCTGAAGGGTGGAAGCAATCAGTTATCGTTCCAATTAGGAAGCCTGGTAAGGACGCAAAAGACCCAAGTAATTATAGGCCCATAGCATTGACGTCTCAAATGGGGAAGTTGATGGAAAGAATGATTAATGATAGACTGGTATATTGGCTGGAAACGAGAGGATTATTGTATAGCTACCAAAGTGGATTTAGGAAAGGGAGAGGGACGATGGACCCTGCTGTTGCGCTTGAAGACGACATTAGGAAAGCGCAGGTAAATAAGGAGTCAGTTATTGCTGTGTTTTTTGATATTGAAAAGGCCTATGATATGGTTTGGAGACAGGGTCTTATTATTAAGCTTCATCAAATGGGAATTAGAGGTAGGATGCTTAAGTGGATAAATAATTTTTTGTCTGATAGGAATATAGTGGTAAGAATTAATGGTGTGTTTAGTAAGGAATATGTAGTAGAGAATGGGACTCCACAAGGAAGTATTATTAGTCCAGTGATATTTGCGATAATGATTAATGATGTTTTTAAGAATTTGGAAGGGTCCATTAAGGTAGCGCTGTTTGCGGATGATGGGGCTATATGGAAAAGGGGGAGGAATCTCAATTATATAGTATGTAAAATGCAAGAAGCAGTGAATGAGGTGAAAAGGTGGTCGCTTGAGTGGGGTTTTAGATTGTCAATTGACAAAACAAAAACAATATTTTTCTCAAGGAGGAGTATTCCCCAAGAGTTGAGTATATCGATAGGGGATAAAATGTTGGAAAGGGTAGAGCAGTTTAAGTATCTTGGTGTGTGGTTTGATAAGAGGTTAACGTGGTCTTTGCACATATGTAAGATGGTGGATAAATGCAAGAAAGTACTGAATGTGATGAGGTGTTTGAGAGGGCTGGATTGGGGAGCCAGTAGGGATGCTATGAGGACAGTCTATATTTGTCTCATCAGATCGTTATTTGATTATGGGTGTATTATTTATAGGTCGGCAGCAAAAACTCATTTACGTAAGTTGGATGTAATTCAGAGTAAGGCGTTGAGGTTGTGTTGTGGGGCTATGACGACTACACCTATTGCAGCACTCCAGGTGGAGATGGGAGAAATGCCCTTGAGTATTAGAAGAGATCAGTTGGGGTTAGTATATTGGGCCAATCTTAGGGGTCATAAGGAGGATCATATTAGTAAAGGTGTATTAGTGCAGTGTCAGGAAAGAGAGAAGGTGCAGATAGAAAGTTTTGGGTGGGTTATAGAGGCAAAAGCTAGGGAGATGGGCGTTCTGGAGATGAGTGTGTGTCCGACAGTCTGTTTCCCAGTAGTTCCTCTGTGGTTGATGGAGACCCCTGTTGTTGATATAGAATTGGTGGAGTTGAAGGAGAGAGAGGAGATTAGTAGCCGTGTGGTGGAGGGTTATATTGGGTTAAAGTATGGTGGAAGACTGGTGGTTTATACAGATGCATCTAAAATGGAGTCAGGCAGAGTGGGGGCGGCATTTACAATCCCAGGTCTTGGCATTTCAAAAAAAGAGAGATTGAGTGACGGTCTAGCAGTGTATACGGCAGAATTAGTAGCTATAATGATAGGGTTGTCGTGGATAGAGGGGAATAGGCCTAAGGGTGAAATTTTAATTGCGTCAGACTCATTGTCGTCGTTGGTGAGTATACAGAATGTAGTGTCCCAGTCAAGGATGGATATTGTGCTGGAAATAGTGCAGATGGTGGACAGACTTAGGCGTTCGGGTAGTACGGTGGTCTTTTTGTGGGTGCCGGCCCATATAGGGGTTCGAGGGAATGAGTTTGCGGACAAGTTGGCCAAAGGAGCTTGTGGACTTGATGGAGTTACAATGAATGTACAGATTAGTAAGGCTGAAATCCAGAGTATAGTCAAAATGAAGGCTAAGGAAAAATGGAGAGGCATGTGGGATAATGAGAGGTTAGGGAGATGGTTTTATGGGGTGCAGAAGAGGGTGGGTTGGAGTAGGGCTACTAGTAGGAGCAAGCAAGAAGAGGACGTGTTTACAAGGATGAGGTTGGGGCATACAGGGTTGAATAGTACGTTAGTTATGTTAAAGAAGCATATTGATGGGCAATGTGAGTGTAGGGTTAGTCTAGAAACGGTAGAACATGTGGTAGAGCAGTGTGCATTGTGTCAAAGGCAGAGGAAAGGTCTTATTAGGGATTTGAAGAGGGAAAAGATAGCGCTTAAAATAGTTGATATTTTGCAAAGGAATTCTGGGGAAGTGTGTATGGAGAGTTTGTTTTATTTTTTGAGAACGACGGGTTTATTTTATAGGATTTAGGGCATCCAGATCCACACTCCTTTTCAGTAGATGGCGGTAATGCTCGTCGAAAGTGTTTGCCAACCGCCAAAAAATAGAAAAGAAGAAGAAGAAGAAGAAGAAGAAGGTGTGAATGCCATCTTGGAGTGGAGAGGCAGAGAGAAAAATGTTCTGTGCAGGGGAAGGTATGTTGTAGTTGTGTAATTGTCCATTTAAATCACTATAATTTGTACCCGTGGAGGGCTGGGTTGGTGGCAATTGTGTGGGAATCATTCCAATTAATGAATGTTTGGGTGTACTTAGCCCCTTTCGTGACTTTCGGTTTGCAAGCCTGTGGCTTTTGTGACCGGAGTCACTTGCCCACCCGCCCCGATCACCCAGTAGCGAAACGACCAAGCGTCGTCAAGGGGCTCGCGGTGTGTCAAGAATACATCAGATCTGAATTTCAAAGATACCCAGCGTACAATATGGGTCTAACACAGCTTCACGATGGGGTCTGGAAGCTCGGAGTTGCTAATAAACAGTTTAAAACATTGTTACTCGACGAGTGGTATTTACAGACCGAACGTCCATCTCCGCCGTTGGTGTCACAGCGCATGCGCACCATGCCGCGTTCACGTTACTGGGAAGAAGCGGAAGAACCAGAGGACATCTCGTTGCTACAACTAGGAAGCCTTCACGCTTTGACTCTATATATATCTATGGATGAAACGCCCACATCCATACTTCCGCAATTCGTGACGCGAAGTGGGAGATATGGGGTCTATAAAAGAATCCCATATGTCCTAGTAGGAATTACCACTAGGAGGCTGACGTGAATGGTTTTTCCCAGTCGGAAACTGGTTCTTCCGCTTCTTCCCAGTAACGTGAACGCGGCATGGTGCGCATGCGCTGTGACACCAACGGCGGAGATGGACGTTCGGTCTGTAAATACCACTCGTCGAGTAACAATGTTTTAAACTGTTTATTAGCAACTCCGAGCTTCCAGACCCCATCGTGAAGCTGTGTTAGACCCATATTGTACGCTGGGTATCTTTGAAATTCAGATCTGATGTATTCTTGACACACCGCGAGCCCCTTGACGACGCTTGGTCGTTTCGCTACTGGGTGATCGGGGCGGGTGGGCAAGTGACTCCGGTCACAAAAGCCACAGGCTTGCAAACCGAAAGTCACGAAAGGGGCTAGGGTGTACTGTGTAACTAGATAGGAGGGGATGCCACTTGGCAAGTTGTTTTGTGTACTTTGGGTTGGATCTGGTCCATTGTGATCAAGTAACAATTGTTTGGTTAAATGAAATTCAAACATAATTGATTTGGTCTGTTTAAATTTAAAGTAAAATGTATTTGGAAAGTTGGTAAACTAATTTGGTTAAATTGGAATTCAAACTAATTGATCTGGCCTGTAAAATAGCCTAAAAAATATAAAATGTGTTTGGAAGGAAAAATAATCATATACTGAAAATACTACAAATTGAAGGAAGTGTATTTGATTATTTGGCATGAACTTGTTATTTGTGGAGTGGCTAATTGTTGTGTTTTTCTTTAAAGGTTTTCAACCTACTCTCGATGATGCTACTTTTGATGATGCTACATTCAATGATGCTACCTTCAACATGATTTCAATGACTACAACATGTTTGGAATGAGGATGTGTTGGACCATGAGAAGTCATTAAAATCTGCAAAATTGGAGTCGAGTTGTCCCAGCGTCCTCTGTTGAGGTTTCAAGACGTTTTTCAAGTTTGGGCAGCACTGGTACCAAAGGGGGGAAAAACCACATAACTTGACAGTTGAAAACCACGCAGAGCAGCCTGGATCTGAGGATAAAAGGTTTCAGACGGCCAGAGAAAAGCTGTTGATGCAGAGGGAGAAGCTGTGCATGTCCCAGAGGTCAAGGTGGCAGAAGAGGTTCTGGGGAAGAAGGTTCAGCAGCTCAAAAGAGAGAGAACCACTGCAAGAAGCAGCTTCACCAGACAGGCCAACTTCATCACCAGAGGGGCAAGCAGCATGGTTGAAGCAGAGTTAAAGGGGGAGTTCACCAAACTCTCTGACTGCTTGAGAGAGGTTTTTGCAACCAATGATGACTACAGAATTGGGACTGCTGGCTGACATGAAGGAAGAGGAAGGAGCAGTTCTCTCAGAGCCACAAGAGGGCGACATTGAGAGGGCTGCCAAAGGAACTCGAGCTACATTTGAAGAGATAAGAGACATTGTCCAAGATAACCTGTGGTCCAGCCCAGGTATGGCCAAAGTGAGCTCACAGATGCAGTCCTGGAAGCAGAAAAGACATGTGAGCAAGCGGAGAGCTTACCTGTTCAAAGTGCCAACCTGGAGGGCTACGAGGTGCACCTGGCTCTCTTGGAGAAGCGGATAGGGGAGGCCCTCAGAGTCATGTCAACGTGGGAGAGATGGATCCCCTCGACAGAAAAGGGGGACCTAGATGGCAGAGTCAAGGCCCTGAAAGCAATCAACAAGCGGCTGGAGCTAAAGAAAGCTGAATTTGTCACTGTACGACGGATTGAGATGCAGGCGGTATCCGCAGCCACACTGATCACAAGATACAGCTAGAGGGCGAGGCTAATCACTGATTAAATAGCTGTGTACAGTACATGGGACTATAGATTGAAATGATAGCTTCGTGCACCCATTGATTGATTGAAAATTGTATTAACAGATTGCAGAATGGGTACATTTACAGTACGGCTCAATACACACAATTGTTAAGGGGATGCAGACCAGAGAAAGCCTTTCGTCTTGTTTACATCAGGGTCCCCCATTTTCAATTCATATAATGACATTTATGACATACAGATAGACGGTACTGTTGCGTCCAGACATTTATGACATACCAGAGCTACAAATATACAGTACTGTTTAAGAGTACAACGCCGGGCGTTGGAAACTCTGATTAATAGACGGGTAGGTGCATTTTGACATGTACATGGGTACCTTGGTCGTGTAGTGTATCTTGTAGACCAGGCCCATTGCAAGTTGCTGTACTCTGTCGTCTACTCTAAGCCATCCTAGGTTGTCAAAGTGGGCAGGGGTGAGGTGGGTTTTAAGAGTGAGGTTAAGCAGTAGTCTGACCAGTTTGTTTTGTGATGTTTGTAATATTGTTTTTAGTGCCTTTTGAGGTGCTTTGGTACCATGAGGTGCAAGCATAGTCGTAGTACCCTTGAATGAGTGCTCCTGTTAGTCTTCAGGGTATTCTTGTTTACCAGAGAGGAGATCCGGTATATATATCACATCTATTGTTTAATGCAAATGATTGTCCGTGCACACTGTCCTTTATGCATTACTATATTTCATCACAATATAATAGCTATAGGCTACTGACATTGTGATAATGTGCTGTATCTATTGTTTACACTTGAAATGTGTATTTTTATTTAGTGTGCATTTTTATTTTGTCACAATATTATTTGGCTTAAATATAATATTTACTTTCAAAAGAAAAAGAATAAAACGTTTTTTATTAATATTTGTTTTAATTAAAAAAATTATAAAAAGAAATTGGCATCCTCTGTTATTTTACCCACGCGACGCCACTGATCAGATGTTTTATTTCCTCCACTTTCCCTTTGCGTTTCTTTTGGAGTGATTCGACTTTATTTGCCAGAGCTTTTGCAGTGAGTTATTTTTCTCTTTTCCTTGTCCTGTTTTCCCAACATTTTAACCAACTTTTATTCCACTCATTTTGAATGCACAAGAAAGTTATCACCATGAGAATCCAATTCCAATATCCAATACATTTGCAAAGCCTGCCACATATATCAGCCACAGCAAGAGAGCAGTGCAGTGCAGCGCACGTTAATTGTTTGTTGTCACACACATGATACAAGCTTGGCCCGGCGGCGTCTATGCTTTACCCAAACGGTTCATGCGTTTTGCGAATCTGATTGGCCACTGACGTTTCTGGTCATGTGACATGTGCGCCCAATCGCGTGACGCGCCCCTTTCCGCCTCGACCAGCAGCAAACCCTAACCGTTCTATCGCCATGCTCCAAGACAAACTCTAACCTTAACCAACTTCGAAAGAGTGCCTAAGCTTAACCGGGGAAAGAACCGCCGGGCCGCGTCATTGCTTTACCCAAACGGTGCATGCTTCCGCGTTCCCGTTTTGCGCTCTGATTGGCCATTGATGTTTCTGGTCGCACCAATCGTGTGACGGCAAGTTCTTTCCCCGGTTGCGTCATTGCTCCAATAGGGACTGTGCATGCTTTCGCATTCCCGTTTTGTGCTCCGATTGGCCACTGATGTTTCTGGTCGCACCAATCGTGTGACGGCAAGTTATTTCCCCAGTTAAGCTTAGTAACCTCGTTCCCAGCTTTATCTCGAGAGATAAAGCCTGGTAAAGCACTACGGCCAAAAGTGGGAATCAGGTAGGAAGTCCCGCCCCTGAAATCACGACACGGTGCTCATGAAAATGTATTCCCCCCCAGAAACAACCTTGTTATCGCCCCCCTCGACAGGCTGACAGACCTGCTTGTTGTTTGTTTAGCTGGGGACTATAAATAGATCAGGGGGTGCCCGGAAACCGGAAAGCCTGTAGCCGGTATTTCTGTATTTCCGATTCACATTTTAGGAGGCATAGCTTTACCAGCCTATAAGCTTAGGCACTCTTTCGAAGTTGGTTAAGGTTAGAGTTTGTCTTAGAGCATGGCGATAGAACGGTTAGGGTTAGGGTTTGCTGCTGGTCGAGGCGGAAATGGGCGCGTCACGCGATTGGGCGCACATGTCACATGCCCAGAAACGTTAGTGGCCAATCAGATTAGCAAAACGCATGAACCGTTTGGGTAAAGCATAGACGCAACCGGGGAAAGAACTTGCCGTCACACGATTGGTGCGACCAGAAACATCAGTGGCCAATCAGAGCGCAAAACGGGAACGCGGAAACATGCACCGTTTGGGTAAAGCAATGACGCTCCCCCTCAGCCCCTTACACCTTGTTTGAGCTGAATCTGGGTTTAACATGATTTGTGGAGCTCCCTCTGGTGTTGTGGTCATGGTATTCACTGACCTTTGGGAAGTATTTTGACATTTACATGGGTACCTTAGTCCTGTAGTGCAGCGGTTCTCAACAGGGGTGCCTCAGAGAGCTGCCAGGGGTGCCTTAAAAAAAGAAAAGAAAAAAAAGCTTTTTTTTTTTATTACAGAAAATTATCACTAAAGTGCTATCTGTTGCAGCTGCACTGTTTTCCATGAAAATACCATATTTGGATAAGTTTGACCATTTCTCAAAATCTGAAAATCATTATTTAATAAAACACAGAAAAGGATCACCAAGTTACTCTGGATAAAAAAAATACTTTACAGACAACATTGAGACAAAGCTTCCTGACACATCTCCATCCAAACTCTTGGAAGAACTCATTGAAATCTCATCTGATACCACCTGGAGAGCTCGTTTCAGAGTGTGGAGCTGAGTACTAAGTATCTCATGATGCAGCAGTTAAGGTGTTGATACCATTCAGCACCACATATCTCTGTGAAGCTGGCTTTTCATCCATGACAGCTCTGAAAACTAAATATAGGGCCAAGTTGAGCCTTGAGGATGACATGCGTGTTGCCTTGTCAAAGATCTCCCCACGTATTGACCGTATTATTAGCCAGCAGCAGCAGACCTCGCATTGAGCTAGAAATGTCCACTGAGTGAACGAGTGCTTATTTTCTGTATTTATTTATATTTTTTGAGAAATGGTAACTTGGTGATCCTTTTCTGTGAAATGGTCACACTTATCCAAATATGCTATTTTTATGGAGAACAGTGCAGCTGCAACAGATAGCACTTTAGTGATAATTTTCTGTAATTTTATTTAAATAAATATGATATTTGATTTACTACTACAAGCAGTGTAATGTCAACAGTACTAACCCATTTAGATCTGAAACACCTGTTAATAATGCCTTATATAGCCTGCATATACACACAAATGTGTTTCCCGGTTTCTTAAATAAACATTATTTTGAAAGCAAGCACTTTTGTCATCATTGTAGCAAAAAAGACAGGACCGGAAAAGTCTTTATCGTATGTAGGGGTGCCCTGGAATATTTTGTTGAACACAGGGGTGCCTTGGCAGCAGAAAGTTTGAGAACCCCTGCTGTAGTGTATCTTGTAGACAAGGCCCATTGCAAGTTGCTGTACTCTGTCGTCTACTCTAAGCCATACTAGGTTTCAAAGTGGGCAGGGGTGAGGTGGGTTCTAGAAGTAAGGTCAAGCAGTAGTCTGACCAGTTTGTTTTGAGATGTTTGTAATTTTGTTTTTAGCGCCTTTGAGGTGCTTTGGTACCATGAGGTGCAAGCATAGTCGTAGTACCCTTGAATGAGTGCTCCTGCCAGAGTCTTCAGGGTATTCTTGTTTACCAGAGAGGAGATCCGGTACAAGAATCGAGTTCGTTGGTTGACTTTTTTTTATTACATTGGATGCCATTTTTTCACAGGAAAGATTTGCCTCTAGGATGGAACCTACCTAGGTATGTAATTTCATCTTTCCTTGTGACAATATTGTCACCCACTGTAACTGAGCCGTCGGTCTTGCTGAGTTTGTTATTTGAACCGAAGAGAATGGACTCTGTTGTACCCAGGTGTAATGATAGTTTGTTATCAGCAAGCCAGATGCAGATTTTGCCTAGTTCCGAGCTGAGGGTTTTTTCAACCTGTGACTTGTTCTTGTCAGAGACCAGCAGGGCTGAGTCGTCCGCGAACAGGAACAAGTTGCAGTCACAAGCTGACGACATGTCATTTGCATAAATTAGGAACAGTAGCGGTCCTATGCTTCCTTGTGGAACACCACAGCTCACTGGGAGGAGGGGGGGATAATACCATTTACCTCCACCATCTGTTCTCTCCCCTCCAGGTAGGATTGCATCCAGCTCACTGATAGACTATCAAAACCAATTGCTTTTAGCTTGTCAATCAGAATGGAGTGATTGACAGTGTCGAAGGCCTTTTGTAGGTCCAGCATGACCATGCCGCAGTATTTGCCCGCGTCCACCTCTTGTTTGATGTGGCCGTTCAAATAGAGAAGGCATGTGTCAGTGGAGTGGGATGTTCTGAAGCCAGATTGGAATTCGTAGATTCGATTTTTTCCTGCAAGGTACTTTTCGACTTGTTCGTATTCTATTTTTTCCATGACTTTCGAGATGGAGGTAAGGATAGAAACAGGGCGGTAGTTGCTTGGGTCTAATTTGCTGCCCTTTTTGTGCAGGGGTGTTATTCTCGCAATTTTGAAGTCTTTGGGTATGTGTCCCTGTTTTATGGAGAGGTTTATTATGTGTGTGATGACTGGGGTGATGGCGGCTGCTGAGTCTCTGAGGAATTTGGAGGGGATATTGTCATGGCCAGTGGCCTTGTTAAGTTGGAGGGCGCTCAGTTTTTTGAGTACCTCAGCTGTTGTTACCATTTCTAGTTTGAAATCGTCTTTGCGGACCCCTAGATTATTATAGAGGCTATGATGTGTTCTACCCCAAAATGCCCTGAGTGGGAGGGTAGTTTGTTTACCAGTGTTGTGGTTGTGGCTATGTTTGTGAAGAAAATGTTTAAGTAATTGGCTACATCCAGCTTGTCTGTGATGAGCGTGTTGTCCGTCTGCGTTTGAAAATCTGGTTTTAAGTTTTTTTTACTGCAGCCTAGTTGATTATTGAGTAATTTCCAAAGTTCACGTGGTTTGTTTTTGTTTTCCTCAGTTTTGTCATTGATGAAATTCTTTTTTGCAGTTTTGATCATGGAGTTTACGTCATTTCTTAGTTTGTTTTTTTCCAGTTTGAGTTCAGTCACGTGGGCTTGGAGTTCACTGCTCGTGCTTTTGGTAAGCTTTGACTGACTTTTACGAAACTCAGAGCATTTTTTGTCTCTGGTTTTCATAGCGGCCAATATTTCGGAGTGCATCCACGGCTCAGCGTGATTTTTTACCCTGGTGGTTCTTAGGGGGGCCATGTCGTTTAGTATGTTGAAAATTTGGTTTTGAAACCAAGCCATGTTTCTTCAACCAGTGTACCACTGAGCTCTTCTGACCAGTCCAGGCTCTCCAGTTCAAGGGCTCTCCCTTCTCTTCATTCTCTTTCCCTCCCTCTATCTCTCTCCCTCTCTCCATTCTCTTCTCTCTCTCCCTACTCTCTATCTCCCCCCCTCTCTCTTTCTCTCTCTCTCCCACTCCCTCTCTCTCTCCCCTCTCTACCCCCCCTCTCTCTCTCTCTCTCCCACTCCCTCTCTCCCCCCTCTCTCTCTCTTTACTCCCCTCGTTCTCTCTAAAAAATAAAAAGGGAACCTTTTTTGACAACATGGCACAATATCTCCATGGATTAGGTGCATATACAAAATATAGAAAAATACATAATAACAGAAACAATAATACAATTAAATATATACAATTAAAAAATATATATCAAGGGCTAGGGATTTCTTTGTCATTCATATTCTTGTATTATGCTAAAAAGTTCCATTGCATTTTTGTTTTATAATCTAAAGTATGTATATAATATCTAATCTTTGGGGAAGTAGGACAGTCATGATGATGTCGGGTGGGTGGGGAGGATCACACGTGTTAGATATCAATCTGATTGACAGTACAAGAAAGCCAATGGTAATTATCCATTAGAAGAATATATTGGTCTACAATTGTGTCCATCAACGAGTTTCGTGACCATCAGCCAATGGCCATGCGGTATCGTGTGGCCCGGCCTTCAGAGGGCGGGTTCAGTTGTCACATATAAACGGGGAGTTCCTCTGTTTCGCGCACTCTCAACTCGTCTTCCCTTCCTTGTTGTGATATAATAAGACTTGTTCTTCTACCTCCAGACAAAATGAGGGAAATTGTCCATCTCCAAGCCGGTCAGTGTGGAAACCAGATTGGAGCCAAGGTTAGTAAATATTCTGTGTTTAAAAGTCTTTCTCTGGTCTGCATCCCCTTAATAACTGTATTGTGCTGCTGTGTACATTCTGCAATCTGTTAATACAATTTTCAATCAATTGGGCTTGGAAGAATAATACGTTTTTGTTATTGCTCGTATATTATTGCTTAACCTTCTGTGAATTGTCGCAGTGAAAGGGTTAATGCTTACCTAATTCAATGATTTATCTCTTTCAGTTCTGGGAGGTGATTAGTGATGAACACGGCATTGACCCAACGGGCACATACTGCGGAGACAGTCACCTGCAGTTGGAGAGGATCAATGTCTACTACAATGAAGCATCGGGTAACTTTTAATTTTGGGAATTCCTAATTTGGATGATGACATTCCATTTAGCCGAGTTCAATTGCTGTTTTTTTCTGACTTGCTCTCCCCTCTCTTTCCCCTAGGTGGTAAATACGTGCCCCGTGCTGTGCTTGTCGACCTAGAGCCAGGGACTATGGACTCAGTGAGATCCGGACCCTTCGGCCAGATCTTCAGACCAGACAACTTTGTGTTCGGTAGGTAATTAAATTGTCATAGATTGTGTGACAGACACAAGGTGATTGTATTTGTGTTGTTTAGTTGCAGTGCCATGTTTGGCCACTAAGTGGCGCTCTATTGTTTTTGCCTGATGTAGCTACAGGTTTAATTTGATTTAACCAGTCAGTGACTTCTACACTTCCTGTTCCAACTGACGTCAGACGGCAGCATCAAGGGTCAACTTGTTATAGTAGTTTCCCTAGTAACGATGTGGCTAGTCGTTTTAATATAGTTGTGTATATTTAATAATGCTGTATGGCCATAGTCCTTATTGTATAATTTGTAAATAATAAATGAGTTTGTGCCAAATCCCAAAAGCAATGTCACTCTAAGCTATTGTGCTAAGCTATCCTGGTACTGTTCATGCTGACAAGTTGACGTCACACAGCCAGACATGTTACATTTAATGTTGCCACATGTCCTGTGCAACGGTGTAAAGTGTGTTTACTCAAAAGCACTGTACCAAGGTAAATTTGAGGGAACTTTGTACTTCTACTGTACATTTTAATGGAAATATTTATCAGTTACTTTGAAGAAATATAGTTGTTCATGCGAGACGTGTCATGGGTAGATGAAGCTGATTCACATTTTAAGTCTTGTCAAACTTCAAGAGGACATTGATGGGAGCAACCATAACTGGACCACACATAAAAACTAGAATATATACACATTACATTTTTATACTTAATAAAGAAATACTTTATATTCAGTGGCTAGTTCTAGCTGAAGCCGAACTAGAATGGAGAATTAAGACGACTCCTTCCCTCCACTAGTCCACCTTGGGCAAGTGTTGGTACCCTCTCTAGCCTCCCTGCCTAGGGATACAGTGGCCGCACTGCCTTGTGTGTGTGCATGGGGATACGCAAAGGCTAAGGGGAGAACCCTGAAAGAGAACCGCACTGCCTTGGGTGTAGGAATACGCAATGGCTAGGTCCTCACCGACAATGGGGTTACCTGTAAGGAGGAAGGGCATCCGAGGTATAAAACTAGCTACAAACCAAAAATAATGACACCAGTGGCGTGGAGTCAGTCATCGTCCGTCCAACTTCACTGTAGTGGGGAAATATGGACGTAAAACGAAGATTATTCAATATCACTTTCTTTCTCTTACCAAGGTAGAATTGTGAATTTTTTTAAAACCTGATATTTTCATCTGGGTATTTCTTCTTTTTTTTTTTTACTTGGTAAATGTAAATAAACTGTTCCACCACTGGTCCTGTGAGATTAGTGCTGATGTGTTGTTGTTGTTTGCAGGCCAGAGCGGTGCCGGTAACAACTGGGCGAAGGGCCACTACACGGAAGGAGCGGAGCTGGTGGACTCTGTGATGGACGTGGTGAGGAAGGAGGCGGAGGGCTGCGACTGCCTGCAGGGCTTCCAGCTCACGCACTCCCTGGGCGGCGGCACAGGCTCCGGCATGGGCACCCTGCTCATCAGCAAGATCCGTGAAGAATATCCAGACCGCATCATGAACACGTTCAGCGTGGTGCCGTCGCCCAAAGTGTCGGACACAGTCGTCGAGCCTTACAATGCTACGCTGTCGGTCCACCAGCTCGTAGAAAACACAGACGAAACCTTCTGCATTGACAACGAGGCCTTGTACGACATTTGCTTCCGCACCCTCAAACTTACGACCCCCTCATACGGCGACCTCAACCACCTGGTGTCGGCCACCATGAGCGGCGTCACCACCTGCCTCAGGTTCCCCGGACAGCTCAACGCCGACCTGCGCAAGCTGGCCGTCAACATGGTCCCGTTCCCCCGCCTCCACTTCTTCATGCCCGGGTTCGCACCGCTCACCGCCAGGGGCAGCCAGCAGTACAGATCCCTGACGGTCCCAGAGCTCACCCAGCAGATGTTCGACGCCAAGAACATGATGGCCGCCTGCGACCCCCGTCACGGACGCTACCTCACCGTGGCGGCCATTTTCCGCGGCCGCATGTCCATGAAGGAGGTCGACGAGCAGATGCTGAATGTACAGAATAAGAACAGCAGCTACTTCGTTGAGTGGATCCCCAACAACGTGAAGACCGCCGTCTGCGACATCCCTCCCCGCGGCCTCAAGATGGCGGCCACCTTCATCGGCAACAGCACGGCCATCCAGGAGCTGTTCAAGCGCATCTCCGAGCAGTTCACCGCCATGTTCCGGCGCAAGGCCTTCCTCCATTGGTACACCGGAGAGGGCATGGATGAGATGGAGTTCACCGAGGCGGAGAGCAACATGAACGACCTGGTGTCGGAGTACCAGCAGTACCAGGACGCCACCGCCGAGGAGGAGGGAGATTTCGAGGAGGGAGAGGAGGAGGAAGCTTAAATTGGGTGTAATGGTGCCTCTACCAAGCTGTGTTTCCATCGTCTGTCCTTATGTTTTGTCACCTTTTTGCTGGCTCTTGTCTGTTGAGTAGTTTAAAAGAGTTCCACTACAGCTACCAGAATTATTATTTTTTACATGTAATAATAAAGTTCCTTTTGCTTAATCTTGGTCTTGGTGTAAACTAGTGATTGATTATCTGCTCTTCAATTCACTGATTCTTGAGACAAATGACTGAAATGCAAGGTCTCAAATGATTTATTAGGAAATTTGACAAGTGAAGTGAAGGCGCTTTACTTCAGTATTTACATTTTAGGGAACTTTGTACTTTTGTCAAAGGAAATATTGTCCTTTCTATTTATCCAAACCCATCGGTCACTAGTTACTTTGCATAGAAAACATGGCAAAATTTGCTAGTCAAATAATCAGCCAGCATAACGACCATGTGACACTTTAACACAACCTTTACGTCGATGGATGAAGAATGAATGCTTCAGACCACTGAATACACAAATTATATATTACATCGCTGCTGTCGGGACAAAACCTCATAACTCCAAAAACCCAACTTTTCAGCAGATGAAAAAAACTAACACAGATTTGAGGGTGAATAGAGTTAGGAGGTTTAGACAGATGATCGGTTTAATGCTTTTCCATTGTTTAAACTTTGTAAAACCCACACACACATATGGAGGATGATCTACGGAGTTGATTTATATAATAAAAATTTTTTTCAAAAAATGGAGTTATGAGGTTTTGTCCCGACAGCAGCGACATGTACTTTTACTTTTGATACTTCAATGTCAAAAACGTCTCAACCTTTACTTATGTAGAATTTTCAATGGAGGACTTTTACCAATCTGGGTATTTATTCCAACACTTAAAATAGTGGTACTTCCTCCACCACTGCAGATGAGATACCAAGTTTTTAGGGAGTCCTATTTGCTAATATCAATAGCTGACAGAAAATGTATGAGACAAATTAAGAGCACACTGGAACAACGGCTGAAAGCACTGATGAAAGATAATAGACGGGTAGGTAGCTGGTCATATTACTGACATCCTCTCTCTGACACCCAGTCACAGAGCTCAACGGGGGAGGCCCTTGTGTGGTTTACATTGCACAGCGTGTGCTGTATGTGTGTGACCTAGATATTATGAGCATATAGTGTTTGCCACATATATTGAACATGGAGCCTATGCGCTGTAATGACATGCAAGCTATAGTGTCTTTGTTTTGTTGAACCACTATTCATTCAGCCCAGAGAACTTTAACCCTTTCACTGCCGCGCTACCAAAACCGGTTAACACTTTCAGCGCGACAATACACAGGTTAACCCTTTCACTGCCACACGGCAGAAGGTTAACCCTTTACACTTTACGGTGACCGTCGTTTGTGTGATAGATAGTAAAGGGTTAACCTTCTGTTGTGTGGCAGTGAAAGGGCTAATATCTGCTATTCGCTCGCAGAACTAATCTACATAAAAATGTGAGGTATGCACGGATGCTGCAGGACTATGAATGGTGGAAACGCCTTGCGGCCATGCATTCGAAGGCCCGGCCGCCCGTTAGACCCATCGTCCTATAGGCAGCAGCTCTGGAACGCTGGCGTCACGGACACATTCTCGCCCGCCATTCAGATTAACCCTTTCACTGTGACAATACAGAAGGTTAACCCTTTCACTACCACACTACAGAAAATGGTTAACCGTCTGCAGTGTGGTAGTGAAAGGGTTAACCTTCTGTAGTGTGGTTGTGAAAGGGTTAACCCTTAGTCGTGTGGCAGTGAAAGGGCTAACCTTCTGTATTGTCACAGTGAAAGGGTTAACTATTAATAAGCCGCTCCGCCCTCATTCCACAACTCACTGTTTTTGAAGGACCCAATGCCCCCCTGATTTATTTAAATTTGTATTGCTGCCTATGTTTACCTATTTTGTTTTCTTCTCTGTTTTGCTACTCTTGTTTTTTTTTTTATCTATTTTTAGTGCTGCTTATCGTTTTTAATATGCTCCCTCTGTACAGCACTTTGTGCCCCTGTGGCTGTTAAAGCGCTTTATAAATAAAGTTGGATTGGATTGGATTGGATTGGATTGGAGAGAAGCCGCACAGGCAGAAACGGAAACCCTGTCGCATGATGATGACACTTCAGGAACCAGAAGACCCCACAACCCTTTCTGTGACATCGCAGTCACCCTGTGACCTCACAACCCCCACTGAGACGTCGCAGCCTGCCTCGTCTGACCTTAGAATAAAAAGTCTGTGACGTCACGGTAACCTTGTGACCTCACAACCCTCTCTATGCCATTGCAGTCGTTTTGTTACCTCACAATCCCCTTTGTGACATCAGTCTTCCTCTGACCCACAAAGACCCCCACTCACAATTTGTGGAGAATGACTGGTGTTTATTGGAAGAATAAATAATGTGTGGGTAATGTATACTGTTTGTTGAAGTTTGATTGGTTTCTCGTGTCTGTTTCTTAGACTCGTTTTCATTCAATATTCGCAGGATGGAGGTTCATTCACTTCAGGTGGTCTAGTCCTGAAAACAGACACGCTGATGTATTAAGATCATAGGACTAATGGGTTTATTAAGATCATAGGACTAATGGTTTATTAAGATCATAGGACTAATGGGTTTATTAAGATCATAGGACTAATGAATTTATTATGATCATAGGACTAATGGTTTATTAAGATCATAGGACTAATGGATTTATTATGATCATAGGACTAATGGTTTATTAAGATCATAGGACTAATGGATTTATTAAGATCTTAGGACTAATATGTTGGGTTATATGCTACCTGTAGTTGGGTTGTTTGTAGGCCGCCTGTAGTTGGGTTGTAACTTGTATGCCTGGTCAATTTAGGTGAGGATGTTACTGTATATCAGTGTAGTTTCCATATTGAAAGGTCCTACAGCTCCTGGATCAGTCAAACCAGGCCACCTTTGGTGTCTGTGTTGAACCAGAGGATCAAGGGATTTTACAATGTTTACAAACTAAATATTGAATAAGCAACATGTAGCCTCGTCATAAAAACAACAAAGTATACGAGTGAGTGTGTACATGATCTTCAAGATTCAATAGTTTTATTTGTCACATACATACACGAGACATGCACTTTAATGTAGGTGGCCATGCCCGCCTCGATTGTGCAAAAATACAAATAATAAAATAGAATAGACATGATAAAAAAAGTTATACGAATATAATACAATGCTAAGCTTAACCCTTTCACTGCTACACTACAGAAGGTTAACCCTTTACTATCAGATCAGTGTTCTGATGGCCTGGGGGAAGAAGCTGAGTAAAGTCTCTCTGTTTTTGCTCTTGTCACAATCTTGTCTTGAGCTCCTCCTCGCTGGCTGTCAGTCTGACAATGGCGGGGGATTCAGTTTTATTTGCCACGTGGAAGCAATACAATCATACAGTTTTCATACAAAACCATAAATACTGTTCTACCATGGGCAAAAGGAGCCGGAAGAAGAACAATTCTTATAGTTACCTGCCCCCTATTCCTAAACTAAACAAGTATTACTTGATGGTTGGCGACGGCGTACAACCTAATTTACACTAAATAATTCATACCACATACAAAGGAAAAAACAATCCACAGATTAAACAAGAAAAAAAATAATAATAAAGAAGAAAAGAAAAGATCTCACTATTCAGATTCACATTTGAATCTCTTACTGACTAAATATATATTTTTAAGTTAGGGATAAGGAAGGAATGGGAAAATGTATTTTACATTTAATATAAATTCAAGATTCAAAAGACTGCACACATTTTGTTTCCTTGTATCACTTTAATGTTTTCGTCTGCTTTCTGAGTGCAGCTCCACCAACTCTCGCTGTCAGTCTGGTGGTCAACGCTGTTAGGACGAGAGAGAAAAACATGACATGTTGTCATTTCATGACAACTATCATCACTTGTTGAGTGTCTAATCCTGCTTCTTCAAATACACCCCATGCACCCCAGGGCTTTGGGGGGTGTTTTGTGTGATGCTGTGGTGAGAGGGTCTTTAATGAGTCATTTGCACATTGTTTAGAGTAGCCAAGAAAAGAGGGGGTGATCTTCAACTTCAACAAGAACACTGATCAGGGAAAACAAGTTATGTGATTGGGGGAGGGGGGTGGGGTGTAAACGGCTATTGTTTATCTAGATTCTGGTTGAGAAATAGACCCCTCAGGCTGGTTAAAAAAAAAAGGTCCTCTTCTATTTTTTTGTGAGGTGAACCTACGTGTATAGCTCCAGAACATGAGAAGTGCCTCAAACTCATCTGTGTGTATGTAAGGTTTTGAGTACACAGAAGAGAAGAAGATTCAAGAGATTATTTTATTCGACACATACATACACGAGACATTTAGTGAAATGAAGGTGGCCATGCCCGCCTTGATTGTGCAAAAAATACAAATAATAATAGATAATAAAATAGACATGATAAAAAGTACTAAGATACAATACAATGCTAAGCTTACAAATTAGAGGAATATATATAGGCCTACTGTAGTACATGGTATAAATGGATGTAACACACACAGCAAATAGGCTTTATGAATTTTGAATGAATTTATGAATGATAGTCAGGGTGACCCCTTAAAATAAGACGTAAGACATATCCCCCACTGTTTTTGTGTGATTGAATATTTACAAATCCATGACGATTGTCTTAAACATTGTTACTTGTTCCACATGTGGTTAATTTTCAATTTGAGCAGGAATTGATTTTTAGACTGGTGGTACTGAAAGCAGGTATAGCATTCTATAGTTAGTGGACAGTGTTGACTAGAACAAACAACATGTTTATTTATATATATATATTATAAAACTATGATTTGGACAGTCTTTCGACTAGAACAAACAATGTGTTTATATATATTATAAAACTGATTGGAGTGGATACGAGTGGACAGTCTGTTGACTAGAACAAACAACATGTTTATGTACCTATATATATATTATAAAACTATGATTTAATGGACAGTCTGTTGCCTGGAACAAACATGTGCATGTATATATATATATATATTATAAAACTGATTTAGTGGACAGTCTGTTGCCTGGAACAAACAACATGTTTATTTATATATATTATAAAACTGATTTAGTGGACATTGTTGACTAGAACAAACAATGTGTTTATTTTATATATATATTTTATAGTGGACATTCTATGGATTAGAACAACAAATACAACAACAACAACAACAACAACAACAACAACAACAAATACAGATTACCAAGGTAACCATGTTGGGTCCACACATCAAAAGGGCTCCTATGGTAATACTCAGCACTGTACACACCAACCCCTGTTAGCAAGCACTACACACACACACACGCCTTAACGCCCCTCCCATCAGTCCCACCCTGTCCAGCTACAGATCAGTGACTATGCTAATTAACCATTAGGCTCAGTGTACTCACACTCTTTCACTGCTATAACTTAAGTATTACCAAGTCAATACAGCCACGGAGGGCCACCACAACAAGCATTAGGATGTTAATGAGGGTCTGATCTGATTCATGTTTATAAAATAATTACTGATGGGGGGTGGGGGTAGGTAGCCTACATACCAACATGTCCAGACAGATTATAAAGATAGAGGGGGGGGGGGGTCTGGGTTTGAAGTTCACCTGTCTGAGGGGGGAGGGTCTGGGTTTGAAGTTCACCTGTCTGTGGTTCCTAAAGATCCAGGTAAAAAAGAGGACTGTGATCTTTGAGCTTTTGCCATTGTCTTCGAGATGAACAAGCTGGACTACAATCTGCCTTCCTTACACAATTCTTTCAAAGCAAGCATATAGGTGTGATTGATTGATGTGTGGAAATGTAAACATAAACATAACAGGGATGAGTTGTAGCAGGAAGCACAGCTTATCCTGTCCCTTTCTTACAACAGCAGAATAAAACTCGTAAGAGAGAGAAAGGTTAAAGGTTAAAAACAACAAGACAACCATGTCTTTGTTTTGAAGAAATCAAAACATTCCCTTGGAGCAACTACCTCGGTTCTGTATTTGTCTAGCTTTCCATGATAATGTTGATCCATTCTATAAATATATATCACACATTACTGTTTGTGAATTGGTATTCCAAAGCCTCCTGGAGATTTTCTGAAACAACTTCTCTGGTAATATCCCCAGGCCTTCTGTAATATTCTAAACAATATTATTTTCTAATTCTTGTAATGTCCTCCGTTTAGGAATATAATGCATTGTGTTCAAGGTGCTACTCCTGCACACACAACCAGGGGGGGGGGGTTCTGGTGGGACTCCTTGAGAGAGCACTAAACCAAACAATACATGATTAGGCCAATATTATCTATTGATTGAATGAGAGAGCATTAGAAGGGATTACAATGCGGCAAATCTCCTGGATTCGCTTGTTACTGTTGCTAATAGAAAATAGCAATGCTGAATAAACCGTATAGACCTCCAGGGAGGATTACTTGAAGTCTCCATGCTTTAACAAAGATAGATACCCTGCAGATAGGTACGAATTAATCTAAAAACACGTTGAATGACAACAACCCATCAGAAGGTTGTGATAATCAATAATGAATATTGATAACAGCAAAATTACACTTTCTCTTTTCTCTCTCTCTCTCTAGGGTCCAGCTGGGAGCTACTGGGAGGAGAGGCCTTATTATCCTGTTACTTTGTTTTGAAAAGTGCTCTATAAATATAGTTTATTATCTGTGCAATATTGGGGCCTGCATGATATTCCTATTATGTCAGGGGTTGTTCTACTTTTTAATGTGAGATGTTGAAGTTTCTTTCCACTGCCCTATAAGGCTACATGGAAAATAACTCAAGCATTTTACATATACCATGTATTTTACATTACAAATTGTACAGCACAACTTAAATTAAAACATTCAAATCAATGGAGGGGGACAATATAGGAATAGTTTAATGTAGGTTTAGGTGAAGCTGGTCCATTGCAATTATGGATTGATATAGTAGGGCATATAATGTGTGCATATAGTACACACAGTGTACTATAAATGTATTTCATATTTAGACTAGGCCGGCCTATTATAATAACCATGCACTGTTGTAAAGTGCATCTCCACAGTCCACACCCACTCACTCACCTACCTGATATAAACCACACCCACTCACCTACCTGGTATAAACCACACCCACCCACTCACCTACCTGGTATAAACCACACCCACTCACCTACCTGATATAAACCGCCCCGGGGCGCAAGCGAGGCGCGTTAATTGCTTGAGTTGATTAGGTTACTTTGCCAGACATCCATCAGGTCTGCTATCTCTACGGAATCATCGGGACCGAATATAGTGGGCGACCTCACGGACAACCGATTTATTTTTTGTTTGTCACAACAACAACATCGGTGGTGATACTAGATGGCCGACTGGACGGTGCCGGTTCCCTACAACTACAACACCCCGTACCACGCCTACGCGTACAGCCTCATGTACCAGACGGTGCAGAACCTGCAGCAGCCGGAGCAGAACCACCCGGGTCTGAGCGGCTGGTCGGAGGCCGCGGCCGGCTACAACAACTCCGAGGCCGGCTACTACCCGACGACGACCCGAGACGAATCTTCTCCACCCGAAAGTCCCGAACAAAACCCGGGGAACAGCAACCCTCATCATCACCACCACCACGGAGGACATTACATCCAGGGCTCCGGGGTCGTCTACTTCGGCGGCGGCGGCGACCCGCAGCAGGCCGGTCGTCTCTTCCACCGGAGCCAGCATGACGCGCGGCACCACCGGGCAGGAGGGGAGGCCGAGCGGGCCGGGAGCAGCGGCGGGACGCCGACCAGTGACTCCTCGCCCGAGGCGCACACCTCTCCCGGTGAGTTCACCCTTGATTAGTAGCCTGTATGGAACCTGCGTACCTTCTTATGCCCAGAACCATAGAACTCCATGTAACGTTTTATTTATTTGTAGTAATATTTTATTTAATTTTTTATTAAATGTATAAATACTGTACTAGATACTTGTGGCGAATGGCACACAATCTTGTCACATTAGCACCAAGTAATTTGGGATTGGCATCGATTGGCCTTACAAGTGCAAATGCATGGTATAGGATCTTCCAGGCAACAGACTGTATACTAAATCAGTTTTATGTATATATACATTTTATATATTATAAAATGATTTAGTGGGCAGTTTATGGTATTCTAAATCGAGTTAAATAGTGCAACCATGGTACACAATATATGGTATTCATTGTGAACTATTGGACTCACTTGGGACAATTGGCTTTGGTCATAGACCAAATCAGCCCAGTTGGTTGTGAAAACTTCTACTAGTCTACTGCATGACTTTGGTATGATTGTGATCACCATAGGTAGCTGTTATGCCTACTGGTTGCTGACTGCCCCCGCTAACCCCCCTACTAACTGCCTCCCCCTCCAGAATCATGGAGCTCTAGCAGTAGCAGGGAGGGCAGTGTCCCACAGTCTGACCCCACTACCTGGCCAGGGACCAACCTCGACGACGAGAGCCACGACAGAAGAAGCAAGCCCGTCTCCAGCAGCGACCACCAAGTCGACGAGGAGGAGCCACAGCAGGAGGCCACCCTCTGTGTGGCGGACAGCGCCGCCCCGTCCAGCCCCACGCCCGTGTCCTCGTCGACCCAAAGTACTAAGAGCGTCGCCCCTAAAGCCAAGACGAGAACTGCCTTCTCTGAGAACCAGATGAAGACCCTGACGCAGCGCTTCAGCGTTCAGAGATACCTCACCCAGGCGGAGATGAAGAACCTGGCTGCGTTCACGGGGCTCAGCTACAAACAGGTTGGTGTGGATGGACTATAGGACGGGGCATTTTGACCCATGTATTTGCAGCTGTGAAGTTAATCTAAATCACTTGGAATGTGATGCATAAAAAAAAACTATTCTGCCTCTACATGAATGAACACAACACTCAAATATACCATCTTTAGATTTTCCATAAAGTTTGAAAACATTGTTCCTCTTTTTTTTTTTATAGCTTTGTTGCTTCTTATTTTCCAGTAAACAGTGCAGTGCCCTTTTGGGTGCTCAAAGCGCTTGTAGGGTGGGAATTGCCTCCTTCACCACCACTGGTAGCACCCAACCTTGGCCTACGCAGGCTCAATGGCTCAAACGGTGGCCTTGATGTCAGAGACCTGATTGGGAATTTGACCAGGAACGTCGGGGAACCCCCTACGATAGGCGTCCTGGGTTCTTTAACGACCTGAATTCAGTCAGGACCTCGGTTTAGCGGAAGGAAGAAGACAGATGGACGTTTGTTGCGTTGGCTAGCCAATACTATTGTCACGCTGAAGTTGTGTATCTAACCGTTAACATTAGTTGTGCTAAGAACACAGCTAGCCAAAGTTCACACATCCTGTACCAAAAATCTGCATTTCCATGAGTGGAGAGACCTACTGCAGACAGAGTCTCCAGTGGTTAATGGGGCCTATCTCTAGTGTTACTCGTGCCTTGCCTATCTCTATTCGTGACCTATTGTCCGTTTCTGTGTGCAGGTGAAGACTTGGTTCCAGAACCGTAGGATGAAACTGCGACGTCATCAGAAGGACACCAGCTGGGTGTCTGAGCGCTACACGGTCAACAAGAACGACTCCAATCCCATCTACGCCAGTATGCCCTCGCATATCCCCAACATGCCCCCGCATATCCAAGCAGTAAGTGACTAGTGATTATGGGGCAGGGGCTTGGTTTAATGCTCAGCCCTATGTTGACCAGTGTGTTGTCCTGACCATGTGTCCTGTTGGGTCAGTAACAGAGACGTAACGGGCCTGGACACAGAGTGACTCACCCACAATGGAGGCCCAGCTACAGTCTTGGTTGAGGTCTTAAAGGCAGGGTGATACATAGATATATATAACTAGATGGTGCAAGGAGGAGTCTCCAGCGTAGTTCACACCGACGGCCATCTTGTCACAGGCAGCACACCCACTCATAACATGAATGTCTATGGTGCATGTACAATTTGGTTTATTACAAACGTTATTAACGTGGCTATGATTCAGGATGCTTGGACATGTTGAGATTATTTTCATATGAAAGTATATTATAAGTATGCGGTATGATAACTACATCTCGACGTTTATAACAAACCAAACCCTTTGAAAATCGTTTGAAAATTTAGCAAGCTATGGTTATTTCAATAGTACATGCACCATAGACATTCATGTTATGAGTGGGGGTGCTGCCTGTGGCAAGATGGCCGCCATGTGGCAACGTCTTGTCTCCATTGGCCAGCAGCGCGGGTGAGTCTATGGGGTGATACACAGCCATATTCTGGTCATGGCCTTTCTGTGCTACTCTCCTGATATGGCAGCTAAATGTAGTAATAATTATATGAATTCAGCCTCTTTTCGGCCAATGCCCTGGGGCCGTCCATCTTATTAATATTAATAAACTGGACTTTGGAGAAGTCTTTATTTGGCATGCAGACACGCCTTGCGATGGGCGGCACACACACATTGTTAATATCTATGATTCAACATTACATGTTGACCATGATCTAAATCTACTCTTGTAGTTCTACAATATATAGCTTTTATTAAATTCATTAGCTATTTGATGCATCCACTACACTAGGAAAATGTCCTAAATATTCCTGGATGTACTTGTAATGTATTTCAAAATGTGTATCATATTTCTTAGGTTTCCCAATTTCCTGCTTTTTTTGTGTGTACTGATCACACCCTGTAATATAGGTTTTTATTAGAGATGATTGCTATTTGAAAAGCCTGCTGTACAATCCTGAATTGATTCCATACTAAATGTAATCTGTGGGTCTTCCAGTACCAAGGAGAGACCCAGGCCCACCTCCAGGAGCAGTACAGCCAGCAGATGAGGGAAGCGGCGGCCCTGAAGAACCCCACACCGGCCCAAAACCTGAGCTACTACCTGGCCTCCGTCGGAGCCGCTACAGGGGGCGGCAGCGGCGCTGGCTACCCCCATCTGCCCTCGCCTGGCCCCTGCCAGCCCGGCGCGTCCAGGCCCCAAGCTGCCGACTGGCCTGTGGAACCACCCGGCGTCCACTACAAGTACAATCCCAACGATGCCGTTGTGGGTAACGACAGCGACACAAGTTTCGACGGCGACGAGGGCAACCCGACCCGCATCCCCAGTCCTCTGGGCATGACCGTGGGGCACGGCGCCGGCAGGTAGTGGCTCGGTCCGACAGTAGCTGCCGGTTAATCCGGCTCTGTAAAAGTTGTAAATTTTTTTTTCCTACTCACGTTCTTCTCACAGCTTGAGTCGTGGTTGTTTTGAAAATACTTTCAAAACAAGTGAAGATGTTTTACCTTTTTTTTTTATTGTACATCTTATTTTTATACCAGATTTCTTACCAGAGTATTTAATATATGTTGTTGTGTTTGCCGTTTTGTGATTGATGATGCGCCCTTCGAAGATGAGGCCCTGCTTATGTCTGAGACTGTTGTGTCTTGTCATTTTGTGTTTTGGAATAGAACGTTGTAACGCAAAGTACTGCTACATATCTAATGTGTACACAAGTGACTGCACTGATGGCCAAGCTCCCAAACTGAATAAGAGTATTGGAACCATTTCCAGTTCCATAGAATGAATTGAGAGTTGTTATACCTAAGTTTGCTTTATTCTATATTGTTCTCGGTCCTGAAACGTAAAATGTACTCAAACATTTCCCTGGGTGCTCTCAGTACCTCGGATGTAGAACCATAGAAGTACATTTAAGTTGTCAGAGGAACAATGTTTTCAAACTTTTATCTAGATGGTAAGTTGGGAGTTTTCATTCATAGTTGAAGACGGTAGAGGTTGAGTACTTTCTGGTGATATTACGTTCACAACTGTAAATACATGGGCTGTCCAAAGAATTTCACAACGGCACCTGTATGGTTCTTCAGTGCAAGGGTTCAATTTCATTGTCTTATAGCTTCAGACTTTATACCAGATGACATCACAAATGAAAGTTTTGCCACTCTTTTGTGATTTTTGCATTTGGGAGGGAGTGGTTTGTGTTCACTAATATTCTTGGAATGTCCCAAGACCACAGGAGGAATAACATGTCAATTCTTAAATTGGGTGTAGTTAATTATTTGCTAATACTATTCGACTCCGATCCAGCAATTGTTTTTATTCAGGTTTTGTTTTTTCTAAATGCCGTTCTGCATTTTCACTGTTCGAACTTCCAAGAGCAAAGATTTTAAATTTTTTATTTTTTATTTACGGCCTGGTCTTTTTTTACTACCGATCGATGAACTTAAATGTCTATTTGTTGTTCTAGGTTTGTTCTGTACACCTAGTCACTTTCCTGCTGTAAGTTTGTTAAATGCTGATTGTTATTGGACATGATTTTTTGGAATAAATGGCCGTTCACTTTTATTACTTGAAGTGTTGCGTTTTCACTGACTAAGTTGCCTGTACACTGGGTTTTTTTTTTTTTTTTTACTCAAGTTTTATTCACATTTTTCACAATTTACAGTACAGTTGACGGACACAAATTATATTTTCCAACAAACATTCAACATAAATGATAAGACTAAAACAAAAAAGTGTGACATGGGTTCAATGACCCCCCCCCTTGAATTTCTTTCCTCCTTTATCCTTCGCCTTCTTGTGTTGTATTTGTTTCTTCCTCTGTGATGTCGTTCTCGTTCCCCTTATAGTCCTCCCATTTTCCCCATATTTTTCTTCTTGTAGCCTCAGCATGTGAGTTATCCTGTATCTCCTCTACTATTCCTACCCATTGTTTTATTGTTGGTGGATCTTCTTTGTACCACAGCCTTGTTATTGCTTTCCTGATGGGGTTGTCTTTTTAATGCTTCACATTGAGACTACACAATTTTCTGCTATGAGTATTTATTACTCATTTACTGCTCTGAGTATAGTACTTGTCAATAATACTTGAGTAATAATGGTACTTTATGGTTGAGTGCAGTGCATTGGCTCTGTAGGGATGTCATTGTCTGCCCAACGGCAAGCTAAAATACATGAGCATTTTGACGGAATTAATAAAACCTACTTCATCTTGGGCGTATGGGTGGCCATTTGAAGACATCAATATAAAAATATTCTATTAAAATAACATTACCCAAACTAACCCCAAAAAAGTGCCACAGACACTTAACGTCACCTGAAGGGCTTTTGTTATTCCCGCCTTCACTAAGTGGATGATCATCATTGGAAATGTTCTATTTATTACAGTAAGAGAACCAAATCGAATGTATTGAACATGGAAGAAACAACACAGTTCAAACAATTAGCTGTAGTCTAATACCGGTCATTTAAGCTGAATACCTGCCCATCCCTAATTAAGTTAATAGTTTATGAAATATGGTATGTTAGATTAGCCTCATAATGGTCCATACAATGCATTTTGTAATGCAAGAAAACTCATTTTGAACATGACTGGTCTCTAAAGAAACCAACAAATTATAAAAACACTTTTGTAAAAAGAAGTCTTTATTGAAAAGATCGTATTTACATCAGAACCTAAATCAGTTGATGGTGATATGGTACACAACGTGACGGTACTGTTCCCATCACCCGCGTCACTTGACTCTACCAGGGTAGATGCTATAGGTCCCATGGCCAGGAAGAACATTTTTACATTTATTTTTTTCAATGTTTAGGGAGTGGTTAGGATGGGTTTATATAAACCACTTTTAACATTTTAATTGTGACCACTTGTGGCTTTGCAGCTTGGTCAAAGAAACAAACTAACCCCAAGAAAACACCAGGCGGGCAGAAATCAACCAGGCAGACGGGAAGAAACGTACTGATGTCGCGTGCACCAACGTCTTCCACAAACACGACACGCTCGTTCCCCGGATCTATTCCACCAGGTCTGCCCGGATACACGCTCATATATTCCGGATCTATCTATACTACGGGGCAGTTAAAAATAAAATAAAGTGCTCCCTGGTGGAATAGATAAGTGCAACAACAAGCATGTCTAGGAGAAACATCGCTGCCAACTCAAAATGTTGACACGGAATCAAAACCCATTATTTTAAAGACAAAACGGTACACCCACCACTTTTTCTTTTCATTCTTGAATTCTCAGTCCTAACAACTGAACTATTAAATACGACGACTGACTGTACGTTGGCGGCTAATTGTCAGTTAATGTATTTTAAAGTTGTAAAAGGTCCATTTACATTTCCAATGTTTGTAAACATTTGAGTAAAACATATGGGTTATGTTAATAAAGTTTGATTTAAAAAAAAAATTGTCCACCTACAAGTTAAACTGTTTAAAAGTACATCATGACTGCATCACACATTTAAATGGCAAACATTTATCTGGGGTTTTCACCTGGATGTGATTATTGCGAGTTCACAGATGCACAATTCAAATGACAACATTTCAGGTACCCGTTTCCCAACCAGACCTGAATTTCCCACCCCTATCATTTCCTGTTTTGATTTGTGGAGTTCTGATCACATCTCAGCTTTATAAAATATAGCTCAGACAGTGACCTCAAGGTGCACAAAGAACCCCCCCAACACGTTCAGTTTTGGGGAGATACAGTATGATGAGTCAGAGAAGTGATGATTAAGCCCCGTCGGACTCCGTTTAGGCCCCGCCGTGGAAACCTGGAGGCAGTCCAGGAATGACAGCAACAGATCTGATAGAATGGCTATTCCCATTTAGATCTACATTCTAGAACGCTCACTTGGCCGGTGTCATGTAAAATGGCTGCCATACAACGTTTTTGAAAATGTTTTCATGTGAAGTCGGTGGGAATTCGAACAAGAGGAGGGTGACTGGGAGATGTCGCCACTTCTTACAATGTGATTTCCCCCCCATAGTAACCTAGAATTATTCCAACATTCTAATGGCAAGTGTGTTAAAACATTCCAGCTATTGTGTCCACATTATGAAACAATGCTCAAATAAAAATACATGACAACGTTATCGAAACTCTATGGCAGCCATCTTTGGTGTACCAAAGGAAATTGCTATGATAGACTAGGAAAGGCCTTTTTTTCTCTTCCGTCTGTGGTTAGGTTAGCACAGTTAACCAGATCATTGAGGAAAAAACGCACGTCTATATCCAGTGATATAGCTGTGAATACAAAAGTTGGTAAACTACAAACTCCAGTTGGTGGCCACGCATGGGGCAAACAACCACAAATAATAAAAATAATAATAACATTTTCAAAATAGTATTTCTGTTTTACGTTCTCTGATGACCCTATTTTCATGTTTCAAGGCAGCCTGATTCTACTTATTGTACTGTACTATTAGGTATATCATGAAGATAAGAGGGTAAATGCTTTCTTTATTTAGGTACACTATGTAATGGCGCCAAACAGCGACCTCTAGGCAAAAGAGCCCGGCCTCTCGGTATTGCACTTTGTTTACATGTTTGGCGGCGTCACAGATTCTACATTTTAAGAGGAGTGTGAAGTATGTTTAGGCGCGGTTTACCCTCCCACACTACATATTTGAATCTTGTGAAACGGAACTTGAACATTAGATTATGGAATGTCTTATCAGTTGACGGATGATCATGTCAATTATGAGGAAAATCGAGAAGTTGTTTCATGTTTTTTTTTTTCTCTGGGTAACTGTAATCCAAACCAGACGTCTCCATCATAGTAGTGATACTGTATAACCACTCCTCTCACAAGTCACATCCTACAGGATATCAATCATCCCTTTATATATCCCAATATACCCCCCCCGCCCCCCCCCCCCCCCCAGATCCCGGCACTCACTCATCCATCCATCCATCATCCCTTTTTCAAACCATGAAGGCTTGTAGTCTCTTCCTAAGCTCCAGCCAAATCATGATTAGAAGGCCCCTATTTATCCTGCCATATACCCCACAGGAGGTGTGTGTGTGTGGGTGTGTGTATACGTAGCATGAGCAAGTACGCATGTTAGAGAGAAAGAGAGATTGTATTTGTGTGCATGTGCGCATATACTTGGTTTTAATATGAGCAAATGCAGTATGAATCTGTATGTGTGTAGCCTATAATGTATGTATGTATCTGTATGTATGTCTGCATGTCTGCGTACAGCGGGTTTAGCCTGTACGTGCATGCGCCCTCGTCCATCTTCCGGCTGCGGTAGATGTGATCGTATGAACCTAGTCCCTCTCCTCCGGCTGCGGTAGATGTGATTGTATGAACCTAGTCCATCTCTTCCGGCTGCGGTAGATGTAATCGTATGAACCTAGTCCATCTCTTCAGGCTGCGGTAGATGTGATCGTATGAACCTAGTCCATCTTCAGGCTGCGGTAGATGTGATCGTATGAACCTAGTCCCTCTCCTCCGGCTGCGGTAGATGTGATCGTATGAACCTAGTCCATCTTCAGGCTGCGGTAGATGTGATCGTATGAACCTAGTCCATCTTCAGGCTGCGGTAGATGTAGCGTATGAACGCCAGCGAGGCCCAGAAGGACACAGTGCCCAGCATGAGCGAGAACACCAGCGCCGTGAGCAGCGAGTAGCCGAAGAACTCGGCGCTCTGCACCACGCCACTCATGGACGAGCGGTTCCGGTAGTAGAACACGGAGTAGACGAAGATGAAGAGCCCCGTGGAGCCGGTGCTCAGCACGCTGCGCCACCACCAGCGGTAGTCCTCGCCGGACAGCAGGAAGTAGGTGAGCGCCACGGAGATGCAGGCGCCGACGGAGAGGAGGATGGCGAAGACGCAGAGGAGGATGCCGTACAGGGTGTAGTGCTCGCGGCCCCACACCGTGGCAAAGATGTAGTACAGCTCCACCGAGATGGCACTGAGGGAGGGAGGGAGGGAGGGAGAGAGAGGAGGGAGGGAGAGAGAGAAGGAGGGAGAGAGAGAGAGAGAGAGAGAGGGAGAGAGAAGGAGGGAGAGAGAGAAGGAGGGAGAGAGAGAAGGAGAGATAGAGAGAAGGAAGGAGAGAGAGAGAAGGGAGAGAGAGAGAGATAGAGGAGGAAGAGAGAGAGGAGGGAGAGAGGAGGAAGAGAGAGAATGAGGGAGAGAGAGAGAGAGAGAGAGAGAGAGAGAGAGAGAGAGAGAGAGAGAGAGAGAGAGAGAGAGAGAGAGAGAGAGAGAGAGAGAGAGAGAGAGAGAGAGAGAGAGAGAGAGAGAGAGAGAGAGAGAGAGAAGGAGAGAGAGAAGGAGGGAGAGAGAGGAGGGAGAGAGAGAGAGAGAGAGAGAGAGAGAAGGAAGGAGAGAGGGAGAGAGAAGGAGGGAGAGAGAGAGAGAAGGAAGGAGAGAGAGAGAGAGAGAGGAGGGAGAGAGAGAAGGAAGGAGAGAGAGAGAAGGAGGAGAGAGAGAGAGAGGAGGAAGAGAGAGAGAATGAGGGAGAGAGAGAGAGAGAGAATGAGGAGAGAGAGAGAGAGAGAGAGAGAGATGAGGAGGGAGAGAGGAGGGAGAGAGAGAGAGAGATGAGGAGGGAGAGAGAGAGAGAGAGAGAGAGAGGAGGAGAGAGAGAGAGAGGGAGGGGAGAGAGAGAGAGTCAAGTCAAGTGTATGCACATTTAAAAACAACCCACATTGACCAAAGTGCTGTACAGACCAGAGCAGGTAGTACAATTAAAAGTAAAAAAAGTAATACCATTTTCTTTTTTTAAAGAAATCCATAGGCATCAATACACACATAGTGCTTAGGCTGCAATCAACCAATTAAAAACAGATCATAGCAGAAAACGCCATATCAGGGGGATCCAAAGGCTAGCGAATATAGGGCCGGCGATAGGAACGACCTTGAAGGCCTAGGTGTAGGTGGAACACACGGGTCTGCCTTTGCCCAAAATGTAATAATGTTACAGTATTAATATAGCCATCAATATCTTATGCCAAATGATTAGGGCCCATTACAAAAATATATACGTATATATTTATCAATAATACATTTATTTTTGTAATTTATAAACAAGTCCGAGTCCGATGCAGTCAGTGCTCAAGTCCTGGAAATCAGTGCAGGACTGGGACTCGAGTACTACAACACTGGGGTCAACCAGGGAGCATTCTGCCCTGATCTACCCCCCCCCCCTAGTGGATAGATCAGGTAGTGCTACAACACTGGGGTCAACCAGGGAGCATTCTGCCCTGATCTACCCCCCCCCCCTAGTGGATAGATCAGGTAGTGCTACAACACTGGGGTCAACCAGGGAGCATTCTGCCCTGATCTACCCCCCCCCTAGTGGATAGATCAGGTAGTGCTACAACACTGGGGTCTAACCAGGGAGCATTCTGCCGATCTACCCCCCCTAGTGGATAGATCAGGTAGTACTACAACACTGGGTCAACCAGGGAGGATTCTGCCCTAATCTACCCCCCTAGTGGAGAGATCAGGTAGTACTACAACACTGGTGTCAACCAGGGAGGATTCTGCCCTGATCTACCCCCCCCTAGTGGATAGATCAGGTAGTACTACAACACTGGGGTCAACCAGGGAGGATTCTGCCCTGATCTACCCCCCCCCCCCCCCCCCCCCCCCCCTAGCACTAGGATCCCAAAGTGCTACAGGGTTAAAACATAGTTAAATAATTATTAATAATAATAAAATAAAATACAGAATACAAATTTAATAAAAGGAGCGGCCGGGTAGCGCAGCGGACTAAGCGTCTGTCTACCACCGCAGAGACAGTGGGATCGAATCCAGCTGCGGTACCTCCGGCTGTGTCGGCCGTCCATACTGACACAATTGACAGTGTCAGCGGGTGGGAAAGCCGGTGGGTGGGTCCTGGTCGTTGTAAAACAGCGACCCCTACAGTTCGGTCAAGGGAAGGATCTGAGGGACGGAGGTAGTGTGACCCTCCACACGTTACACTCTCCCAGTGAGAGTCTGCGCTGCCAGGTGAAAAGAAGCGGTTGATTGGCTACACATGTGTCGGAGGAAGCATGTGATAGTCTCCGCCCCCTCCCAGACCGACGGTAGGGGTAGAGTGCGCAACGACCAGGAAGGGGATTGGGAATTGGCATAAGGACTAACATTGGGAGGGGAGAAAAACGGAGGAAAAAGGAGGGGGAAAAAGATAACAAAAAATAAAAAGATTATAGAATATAGTTAAAAGCATAGTATAAAGAGAAATTAAAGACAACAGCCCAAGAAGACTTAAATCACAAGGAAAAAAAAGAACAAGCTAGCAATCAAAGGCCTTTTGAATAGATAGGTTTTCAGGCCCGCTTTAAAAGAGTCCAGGCTCTGTGGTGCCGTCAGCGGACGGGGAGGCTGTCTCTCTCTGGATAAGACGGTAAGCTAATTCCCAAAATGTCGGCGCGTTCCTTTAAAAGCAAGTATACACACAGAGAGCCTCCAGGGGCGACACCCCCTCGACCCGCTCACCTGAAGGGCAGGAAGCCTCCGATGGCCATGTGCACGGCCGTGTGTTTGTACCAGGCTGCGTGGGGATCTGCCGGGCGATGTTGCGGGTGCGGCAGGGCGCCTGGATGCTGCCGGCGCGGTTCTTGCCCACGATGCCGCCAATGACGGTGAGCGGGAAGCCCACCAGGACCCAGGCGCCCAGCAGCAGCAGCACCGTGGTGGCCGGCAGGGCCTGCGTGGAGCCGCTCCACCAGTGCACCGAGTTCACCACGCTCCACGTCAGGAAGAGGGGCGCTGGGGGCACGACAATGTCTTCGTTTAGTCACTTAATAACTTCATTTACCATTTATTCAACCAGGTAAAATCCCTTGAGATCAAGGATCTCTGTTCAGGGTTCAGGGATGAATGGGGAGCCTGTACGTCACAGTCTGCACTAGGGCTGTACCGAATGTCATTTTTTAACATTCGAAGCTTCGATTGAAGTATTCGAACGAAGCTTCAAATGTCTATAAAAAAAGAAATTACAAAAAATATATATATTTTTTTTACTGAATCCTCAATTTGAATAAAGTGATTAATCTGATTAAATTAGTCTTTTTCTTTTATTAAATCAACTTTCTTTGATGAATATAACTCATCAGTTTCGTCAACATAAATAATCCAATAAGGGCACGGTTGGTATGAAGTGATGGTGACGTCTTATAGTATAATATTAAATATTAGTGTAGCCTAATCTTTAAAGGTGCTATGCAGTGCTATTCCTAGCACTATTTGGGCAACTTTACACAATTCCTGTTGGTCTATTGAAGACATTTGTATGTTTTTTTTTCAAAAAAATGCATTGTTTTATATTTCTAATCAAGTACTCGGAACCATCATTTTTCAGCCTCTAGAAATCAGGCTGTTATGGCCTGGCTCCGCCCATAAGCACGTTGAGTGACAGTGCCACACAGTCTGCACTGGTAGAGGGAGGGAGGGAGGGGGGGGAAGAGAGAGAGAGAGAGAGAGAGAGAGAGAGAGAGAGAGAGAGAGAGAGCGAGAGAGGGAGGGGGTGGGAGAGAGAGAGAGAGAGAGAGAGAGAAAAAAAGACAGTCCGCCGGCAGCTTGTTTTTTTTTTCTTTCTTCAATCTCCCCCCCCCCAAGTGCTCTCTATCTCTCTCCCTTCTCTCCCTCTCGAGTATGAGGAAATGTTTTTCTTTTTTTCTTTCTTTCAATCTCCCGTTTGCGTGTGTGGCTCGCTGCAGGCCCCCCCCCCCCCCCCCAAGTGCTCTCTATCTCTCTCCCTCTCGAGTATGAGGAAATGTTTTCTTTTTTTCTTTCTTTCAATCTCCCGTTTGCGTGTGTGGCTCGCTGCAGGTCCCCCCCCCAAGTGCTCTCTCTCCCTCTCTCTTCCTTTCTCTCCCCTCTCGAGTATGAGGAAATGGTTTCGCTGTGTACAGTCAGTCTAGGTAGAATGGGGGCGGGCATTAGCTCCAACCACAGAGCCAATCGCATCACTGTGTCTATCCACAGCGCCCAGTGACGTGCTCAGGGACTTCAAATCAAAATGACCCGATTTACTAGAGGCACAGAGGGGCTGGGCTGAAACGGAGGAATTCGCCTATAAGGTATTTAGACCCTAAAACACATTGATACGAACTCCTATTACTATATACAATGCTAGAGAC
>NC_140176.1:8013901-8057439 GCF_963971535.1 Notolepis coatsorum
CAACACTGGGGTCAACCAGGGAGGATTCTGCCCTGATCTACCCCCCTAGTGGATAGATCAGGTAGTACTACAACACTGGGGTCAACCAGGGAGGATTCTGCCCTGATCTACCCCCCCCCCCTAGTGGATAGATCAGGTAGTACTACAACACTGGGGTCAACCAGGGAGCATTCTGCCCTGATCTACCCCCTCCTAGTGGATAGATCAGGTAGTACTACAACACTGGTGTCAACCAGGGCCCTGTTTCTTGTACCTGGTTCAACTAAGTCGATCAAGATGTCATTATCCAGCTTCAGTAACCCGATGTTTGAACCGGGATTTTCCTGTTCCTCGAAGGTGGATTCAGTCTCGTTAACTCAAGCCAGACTTGCGACCCAGGCTAAATGCGCGCGGCCGCTTCAGTTGAAAAGCCAGCACGTATCGATAGCAGATAATCTGATTCTCTAGCGGCATTGATTGATTAATTGATTTAGAACTTTATTAACATATTGCAGTACGGCTCAATCGCCTCGCCGACAAGTTAAATGCGTTATCTATAGGCTAATTTCAAGTCCCTCATTACCTCAATCAATCAGATTATATTTCTTTAAACTTGCCTGCTGGATTGAATAATCAAATGAGATCTTGCTAGCGAAAATAATTAGTAAAACTGTTATACAGAATAACGATACGGCTCCCTTACCCATTGATTGATGTATGGTCGATCTTTTACTTATCTTCTCTGTGGTCTAACGGGTTGTTCTTTGACTTTCACGCAGACGACCGGGGTTCGAGACCCAGTCGTCTCCTTCTTTTTGCAATATAGGAATAATTCAATTTGGTGCACGTTGAGAGCTATATAAAGAATTACATCCTCAATGCATGTTGATTTATAATATTTTAACTTAAAACTATGCTACCTTTGCGTATAATCATTAATATTATATTCCAAAAATTTATAATTGGAAAGACGGGGTTTCAAACCCCGGTCGCCGGGTTGCCAGGATTGAGCACTACCGCTGAGCCACTGTGCCAGATGGGATAAATTCATTGTTTATACATTAATGAACGAGAGACCCGTGTTTAGAATATTCTTTGTTTTGAATGAAGTTTTATCTCTTTATCCTCATTCATTAATGTCAACGGCTCATTCAATTTCTCAAATCCGTCAAACAGCGCATCTCATCAGACATCTTAATCCCAGTTACAATTAAAATAACCACATAATGTGTACATCGCACGAGCGAGCGCCACGGTATATATAACGTGCATTATTTAGGACAAAGTGAATTTAGTATCAGCATTTTGGGTCTATTTTACATTTCAAAAGCCCCCTCTGGAAGAATGGAGCACAAAAACGTAATTCAGAATGGTATAATGCAGATCGTAGACTGTGGGAATAATTTCAGGAAACGGGCTGTCACTTCTTTGCGGGGGCGTGGCGATGGTTCAGGCTAACTTGAACTTAAACTCTGCTTTCGACCAGGCTCAAACTTTTGGATCTGTGTCATGGTGATTTGGAAAATCCAGGTACGGGGAACCGGAAAGTCCGGCTAACTCAGTTATCCAGTTAAAGTTATCCGGCTAACTCAGTTATCCAGGTACGGGGAACGGGGCCAGGGAGGATTCTGCCTTGATCTACCCCCCCCCTAGTGGATAGATCAGGTAGTACTACAACACTGGTGTCAACCAGGGAGGATTCTGCCCTGATCTACCCCCCCCCCCCCCCCCCCCCCCCCCAGTGGATAGACTTTTGTGGACATCCCGTGATGATGACCGGGAGGATGCGACCCTCTCTGCGCCGCCCCCATGCCTCAAATAGATCCGCCATCAGCTCTATTTTTCAATCTTTCAAATGTTCAGTTGCTATATCGCATGCACTTATCTGTGTTTCATTACACATTATGTGTGCATGCTTACCAACCCGTCTCGCAACACTACTATCACAGACATCCAAGAAGGGAGATCCCCCCTTGAACGGCCCTTCTAAGGTGTCTCTCCTCCACATTGCCTGCATTTTTTCCTATTGCTAGGTTTTAGTGAGTTGTTCCTTACCGTCACGTGGGGTATTGTCTGGGAGTGTTGCGTTCATTTATTTTATTTATTTAAAAATGTTTGGACTTTATGGTGTTTTTGTTTTGTTCTTAATTTATTGTGATGTTTTCTTCTTGACTTGTTTAAGAAGACGTGTCCGGCCCATGGGGATATTATATTTCTCGAGATCTTTGGACGAGAGGAAAAGGCTTAAATTTGGCAATGGTGGTGCAGAGGCTGGAAAACAAATGGTGCAGAGTAGTAGGTATTTTACTACAGTATTGACCCGCGTGTCAAAAGGCAGAGTAAAAAAATCATGCCATGAAAGGAAAGGGGGAGAGAGAGGAGAGAGAGAGAGAGAGGAGAGAGAGAGAGAGAGAGAGAGAGAGAGAAAGGAGAGGGGTGGAATGGAGGGAGAAATGAGAGAGAAGAAAGCGAGGGGAGGGAGATAGAGAGCCATTACATGGCAGTGAAGCGACCGTAAAATAGCCTTCAAGATGCTCTAATTAGCCCAGTCTAGCGGATAACTCCCATCAACTACATCCCTCTTAGCAGTCTCACAGGGAGGGGGGATCTATAGAGAGAGACCACTTGAGAGAGAGAGGTCTCACAGGGAGGGGGGATCTATAGAGAGAGACCACTTGAGAGAGAGAGGTCTCACAGGGACGGGGGATCTATAGAGAGAGACCACTTGAGAGAGAGAGAGAGAGAGAGGTCTCACAGGGAGGGATCTAGAGAGAGAGACCACTTGAGAGAGAGAGAGGTCTCACAGGGAGGGATCTAGAGAGAGAGACCACTTGAGAGAGAGAGAGAGGTCTCACAGGGAGGGATCTAGAGAGAGAGACCACTTGAGAGAGAGAGAGAGAGGTCTCACAGGGAGGGATCTAGAGAGAGAGACCACTTGAGAGAGAGAGAGGTCTCACAGGGAGGGATCTAGAGAGAGAGACCACTTGAGAGAGAGAGAGGTCTCACAGGGAGGGATCTAGAGAGAGAGACCACTTGAGAGAGAGAGAGAGAGGTCTCACAGGGAGGGATCTAGAGAGAGAGACCACTTGAGAGAGAGAGAGAGAGAGGTCTCACAGGGAGGGATCTAGAGAGAGAGACCACTTGAGAGAGAGAGAGGTCTCACAGGGAGGGATCTAGAGAGAGAGACCACTTGAGAGAGAGAGAGAGAGAGGTCTCACAGGGAGGGGGGATCTATAGAGAGACCACTTTTGACCACTTTTGTTGTCTTACCTTCAGATAATCACATGCTTTCATGGGTGTACACTAGGGGGCGGTACAACACTCCATGGAAATTAAAAGCTAAAGAAACTGGTTTATTGTTCAAACAGCAGATGTAGGATATGTGTCATTCTGCCGTCACTCAAACCTTGATGACTCGGACTCGGACTAGGGTAATGGGGACTCGACTCGGACTCTTCTTTGGTGACTGGTACAGTATATGTGAAATTGAGCCACAATTTCCATTGTGGTCCTTGGTCTCAAGTAGCACATAGTATACATAAACATGATTATCATCAGCCTACAGTAGGTATATACTATGTGCTACTTGAGACCAAGGACCACAATGGAAATTGTGGCTCAATTTCACATATACCAGGAATGTGTCCTCTGCATTTAACCCACCCTATCTTTTTAAAAGCAGCCACAGTCTGGCACCAACTCCAATCTAATTGTCCTAATAAACTAACCTACACTGTAGCACTCAACACTTTGATGAACATTGTTACTCAGCTGATAGAGTTGTGCCCTTCTTGCTGTCTTGTCGTACAGAACTTGTAAGTCGCTTTGGATAAAAGCGTCAGCTAAATGACTAAATGTAAATGTTGTAGTCGAGTCACTCAATCTCGAGTCAAGTCTCGAGTCCCCAGTGTTCGAGTCCAAGTCCGAGTCACCAAAGAAGAGTCCGAGTCGAGTCCCCATTAGTCCGAGTCCAAGTCATCAAGGTTGAGTCCACTCCACAGATGTCTGTTGAAGTTGGAGGTTGTCCCGGTCTTCTCTTTAATAGTTTGTTTACATAATGGAACATCTAGCTGCAGTGCTCTTGCTGGAATTTGATGTTAAATCTGTGTAAGCAAAGCGCACGTTTCGGGGCGTCTCTTTAGGCATCTTAAGTACTGAACATGAGGGTATCGACGTGAATCCGTGTGTAGGTAGACGATGACAGAAAGGCTGCCTTTTGGTCGTTGTCGTAGGACATTCTCAAATCAATGAGTAATCGTGTTTTAATAAATCGTGATTTCAATATCAATCAAAATAATCGTGATTCAGATTTTTGACATAAATCGAGCAGCCCTAACACATGGTTAAAAGAACACGCCAAAATGTTGGGAAATTAGCTATCTATTAGTAGAAAGCTATAATCTGGCTGCACGTTAGCCTAGCTTAGCACAATGAATGGAAGTGGACATGGCCCGGTTAGCCTAGGCATTGTCCAACTAACACCTCTCCCGAAATGCTAACCGGCCATGTCCGCTTCCATTCATTGTGCTAAGCTAGGCTAACATGCAGCCAGATAGCTTTCTACTGAACGCACACAGAGAGGAAACTGGTATCTATCTTCTTGTCTAATAATAATAATAATAAATTGTATTTGTATTGCACTTTTTGTTCACTAGGATCCCAAAGTGCTACAGGGTTAAAACATAGTTAAATAATTATTAATAATAAAATAAAATACAGAATACAAATTTAATAAAAGGAGCGGCCGGGTAGCGCAGCGGCCTAAGCGTCTGTCTACCACCGCAGAGACAGTGGGATCGAATCCAGCTGTGGTGCCTCCGGCTTGGTCGGCCGTCCATACTGACACAATTGGCAGTGTCAGCGGATGGGAAACCCGGCGAGGGTGGGTCCTGGTCGTTGTAAAACAGCGACTCCTACAGTTCGGTCGGGGCGCCTGCACGGCAAGGGAAGGATCTGAGGGACGGAGGTAGTGTGACCCTTCCACACGTTACACTCTCCCAGTGAGAGTCCGCGCTGCCAGGTGAAAAGAAGCGGTTGATTGGCTACACATGTGTCGGAGGAAGCATGTGATAGTCTCCGCCCTCCCAGACCAACGGTAGGGGGTAGAGTGCGCAACGACCAGGAAGGGGATTGGGAATTGGCATAACGACTAACATTGGGATGGGAGAAAAACGGAAAAAGGAGGGGGGAAAAGATAACAAAAAATAAAAAAAAATATAGAATAGTTAAAAGTATAGTATAAAGAGAAAATTAAAGACAACAGCACAAGAAAGACTTAAATCACAAGGGAAAAAAAGAAAAAGCTAGCAATCAAAGGCCTTTTGAAATAGATAGACCCGCTCACCTGAAGGGCAGGAAGCCTCCGATGGCCATGTGCACGGCCGTGTGTTTGTACCAGGGCTGCGTGGGGATCTGCCGGGCGATGTTGCGGGTGCGGCAGGGCGCCTGGAAGCTGCCGGCGCGGTTCTTGCCCACAATGCCGCCGATGACGGTGAGCGGGAAGCCCACCAGGACCCAGGCGCCCAGCAGCAGCAGCACCGTGGTGGCCGGCAGGGCCTGCGTGGAGCCGCTCCACCAGTGCACCGAGTTCACCACGCTCCACGTCAGGAAGAGGGGCGCTGGGGGGGGGGGGGGGACAATGTCTTCGTTTAGTCACTTAATCACTTCATTTACCATTTATTCAACCAGGTAAAATCCCTCGAGATCAAGGATCTCTGTTCAGGGTTCAGGGATGAATGGGGAGCCTGTACGTCACAGTCTGCACTAGGGCTGTACCGAATGTCATTTTTTAACATTCGAAGCTTCGATTGAAGTTACAAAAAGAAAAAAAGTTTTCTTTTACTGAATCCTCAATTTGAATAAAGTGATTAATCTGATTAAATTAGCCTTTTTCTTTTATTAAATCAACTTTCTTTGATGAATATAACTCATCAGTTTCGTCAACATAAATAATCCAATAAGGGCACGGTTGGTACGAAAGTGATGGTGACGTCTTATAGTATAATATTATAATATTAGTGTAGCCTAATCTTTAACTGCAACTGTGAAGAAACCCCCCATTGGTTTAAACAGATTGAATAGACACAACAACAAAAAAAGATTAAATGTTTAAAAAAAAAAAATGTATTAATAAAAAATTAAAAATTCGAATGTTGATTTAGAATTCGAATGTCAACATTATGATCGAAGCTTCGAAGCATTCGGTACAGCCCTAGTCTGCACACTCCTACAGACTGTCTCTACGCCTGTACGTCACAGCCTGCTAAACACCTACACACTGTCTCTACACCTGTACGTCACAGCCTGCTAAACACCTACACACTGTCTCTACACCTGTACGTCACAGCCTGCTAAACACCTACAGCCTGTCTCTACACCTGTACGTCACAGCCTGCTAAACACCTACACACTGTCTCTACACCTGTACGTCACAGCCTGCTAAACACCTACACACTGTCTCTACACCTGTACGTCACAGCCTGCTAAACACCTACACACTGTCTCTACACCTGTACGTCACAGCCTGCTAAACACCTACACACTGTCTCTACACCTGTACATCACAGCCTGCTAAACACCTACACACTGTCTCTACACCTGTACATCAGAGCCTGCTAAACACCTACAGCCTGTCTCTACACCTGTACGTCACAGCCTGCTAAACACCTACACACTGTCTCTACACCTGTACATCACAGCCTGCTAAACACCTACACACTGTCTCTACACCTGTACGTCACAGCCTGCTAAACACCTACAGCCTGTCTCTACGCCTGTACGTCACAGCCTGCTAAACACCTACAGCCTGTCTCTACGCCTGTACGTCACAGCCTGCTAAACACCTCGACCCAAGAGAGCCAAAATCTGGACCAAATCCGGACATCCGCAACCAAATTAGTTTGAACGAAAATGCAGCTATAACTTGTTGTAATTGGGTGTGTGTATACACAAATATCACAAATAACCTCAAATAACCTCAAATGAAGCTCGTCTTAACCCGTTCACTGCTGCACTACCAAAACGGTTAACCCTTTCACTGCGACAATACACAGAAGGTTAACCCGTTCACTGCCACACAACAGCAGGTTAACCCTTTCACTGCCACACTACAGAAGGTTAACCCCCGGTGACCGTCGGTATAGTGTGATAGTAAAGGGGTAACCTTCTGTAGTGTGGCAGTGAAAGGGTTAACATTTACGAGTCACGGTGAAAAGTAAACGGACCGTCGTTTCTGCATAAGGAAACCTGCGTTCATCATCGTTGCCATGGACACAGTGAATAAACAGTAACTTTTTTCAACTCATTTTTAGTTCTTATTCATAAAAAGAGACAAAAGAATATGGGGGGGGGGGGGGGGGGGCGACAACAATATAATATTATTTATTAAATATGTTTAGGGAAAATAAAGGTAGCACCTGCTAATTGACTTCCTCTTTGTCCCAATTTTTTTTTTTTACATTGGAACACAAGTGGAATGTAAGTCCAACTGCGGGGAAGGATGGTGGGGACAGACCTTTCATAAAGAGACTGGTAGAAGGATAATAATAATAATAATAATAATAATAATAATAATAATAATAATAATAATAATAATAATAATAATAATAATAATATCTTAGATTTATATAGCGCCTTTCAGGAGACCCAAGGCGCTTAACAGGAGGGGGCATCTAGGGGAAGGGGATCGGAGAACAACGTAACAACAAAGTACAAAAAAAAATAATAATTAAAAATAACCTCTCATACAGAGACTGGTAGCAGGATGGTGCGGACAGAGCTTTCATACGGAGACCGGTAGCAGGATGGTGGGGACAGAGCTTTCATACGGAGACCGGTAGAAGGATGGTGCGGACAGAGCTTTCATACAGAGACTGGTAGCAGGATGGTGGGGACAGAGCTTTCATACAGAGACTGGTAGCAGGATGGTGGGGACAGAGCTTTTGATTTGATTTGATTTGAAGTCTTTATTTTGAACATGCAATGAATACAACAAACTATAACAAAAAAGAAAAACAACTCAATCTGCATGTTCGAAAAGGAGTAGGAAGAAGTATACACTTATTTAATCCTACCCCTTTTCCACTACTCAAATGAGTGTACTATTTTAAACATAAAAAAGAAAAGAAAAGAAAAGAAAAAAATATATATATATATATATGCAAAACAAAAAACAAAAACTATATATGTATAAAATAAAATAAAATAGAAACAAAATAAAAATGTAAACACCCGTGAATATCAAGTCCCTTCTTCATCCCTGTACCTTGTGAACATAATTTCCTTATACATCAGTTTGAATTGTCTCATGTTTGGACATTGCTTTAGCACCACATTAAGACTGTTCCACAGTTTCACTCCACATATTGAGATGCAGTGTTTTCTCATGGTAGTGCGTACGTTTAGCACCTTTAAATTGTGTTCTCCCCTCAGATTATAACCCCCCTCCCTATCAAAGAACAATTCTTGAATGTTTCTTGGAAGTGCATGACTTTTTGCTTTATACATTAATTGTGCCGTTTTAAATTCCACAAGATCATTTAACTTCAATGTCTTTGACTCCAGAAACAATATGTTAGTGTGATCACGATAACCTGCAATGTGAACTATCCTTATGGCCCTTTTTTGGAGTATAAAAAGTGGTTGTAGTGTAGACTTATAATTGTTTCCCCAGACTTCAGCACAGTAATTTAAATATGGTAAAACTAGTGAACAGTAGAGAATGTAGAGTGATTTTCTATCCAGGATGTGCTTTACTTTACTCATGACTGAAATGCTTCGTGAGAGTTTAGATTGGACATGTTTTATGTGAGGTTTCCAACAGATTTTATGGTCTATTATTACACCTAGGAATTTATTTTCATAAACTCTTTCAATAATCACATCATTTATTTTAACTTGTACCTGAGTATCCAATCTACAGTTTCCAAACAACATAATTTTAGTTTTGCTCAAGTTCAATGATAATTTGTTTCTATCAAACCATTCCTTCAATTTCTTCATTTCAGATGTGATGACCTCTAAAAGCTGCTGGACATTCTCACCAGAAAAAAAAATATTAGTGTCATCCGCAAATAAAATACATTTAAATATATTGGATACTTTACATATCTCGTTAATGTACAAGATGAACAGTTTTGGACCCAACACTGACCCCTGGGGGACACCACAAGCAATGTCCAAACATTCAGATTTATAATCTCTCATTGTCACAAATTGTTGTCTTTTATTTAGATAGCTTCTTACCCAGTCCAATGCTACCCCCCTGATCCCATATCTCTCCAATTTCCTGATTAATATATCATGATTAATAGTATCAAATGCTTTTTTTAGGTCAATGAATACTCCAGCTACATGTTTTTTTTGATCTATGGAATTTGTGATTTTTTCAATGAGTTCTATTAACGCTAGTGATGTTGACCGGTGTGTTCTGAATCCATACTGGCTATCGGTGAGTAAATTATGTTTATCAATGAATTTATCTAATCTGTTGTTGAAGAGTTTTTCTAATATTTTTGAAAACTGAGGAAGTAGAGAAACAGGCCTATAATTTGTGAAGTGGTGTTTATCTCCAGTCTTGAACAGAGGTATGACTTTTGCTATTTTCATTTTATTCGGAAATCGACCAGTTTTGAATGATAAATTGCAGATGTGCGTGAGTGGTTTTGAAATCCCAATAATGAAATTTTTTACTATTTTCATATCTATTTCATTACTGTCTGTAGATGTCTTGTTTTTACATTTATTAGTAGTTTCTATAATTTCATTTTCATCTACCGCTTCCAGAAACATTGAACTAGGATTTCTTTCAATGTAATTGTCTTTTATGTCTTCAGGAGTCACTGGATCTGGGATTTTTCCCGCTAATTCTGGTCCAATATTTACAAAAAATTTATTAAAGTTGTTAACCACATCATCCATATTGCTAATAGTTTGATCCTCTTCCATAAAATACTGAGGATAGTTTATTTGTCTTGATCCATTCCTGATAATACCATTCAATATCTTCCAAACACCTTTAATATTATATTTGTTGTTATCTAATATTCTACTATAATGATCCTTCTTACATCTTCTCATAATATTAGTCAACTTGTTTTTATATTTCTTATATTTATTTTCTGCCTCTTTAGTTCTATGTTTTATAAATTCTCTATATAGTGTATTTTTCTTTTTACATGCATTCTGTAATCCCCTTGTGATCCATGGGCTGTCTGAGTGTTTATGTTTACTGCTATATTCTTTTATTGGACAATGTTTGTGATATAGTAAGCTTTCATACGGAGACCGGTAGAAGGATGGTGGGGACAGAGCTTTCATACGGAGACCGGTAGAAGGATGGTGCGGACAGAGCTTTCATACAGAGACTGGTAGCAGGATGGTGCGGACAGAGCTTTCATACAGAGACTGGTAGCAGGATGGTGCGGACAGAGCTTTCATACGGAGACCGGTAGCAGGATGGTGCGGACAGAGCTTTCATACAGAGACTGGTAGCAGGATGGTGCGGACAGAGCTTTCATACGGAGACCGGTAGCAGGATGGTGGGGACAGAGCTTTCATACAGAGACCGGTAGAAGGACCGCGACGGGACTCACCGGAGAACAGGGAGGACGTGAGGATGATGTTCCAGACCCAGCGCTGGCCGTGGATCTGGGTGTAGAAGCTGCAGGAGACGTAGCCCGACACGCAGCTGGTGAGGGCGTACAGGACGATGGCCGCCGAGTTGATGGCCCCGTGGCGATGCACGTTGAACATGCCGAGCAACGCCATGACGATGATCCCTATACGGCAACCAAACCAAACCAGGAAATGAAACGTGGTGAGATCCAGAGCCCCCTCCCCCCCCGCGGGTTTGTGCAACCAACTTAGTGAAACTATAAAAGGAGGAAGGGTCATCACGTCACCGTGTGTGGCACGTGAACGCACCACCCGCGTGGAAACGTTCAGTTCGGCCGCTCTACCTCCGGAGTAGGGCTGCGCGGTTCTTTGCTAAAAAATGTGAATCACGATTTTTCTCTCTTAAGAATTGAGATCACGATTCTCGCACACGATTCTTATTTTTCGTCATCATTTTAAAAAGTTAGGTAAAAAGTTACAAAAAAAATTAAAAATACATAATAAAAAAATCGTCATCGTTTTGAAATGAGATGGCATGAATCGAGATCGCTTTTTTTTTCTCGATTAATTGTGCAGCCCTACTCCTGAGCCACTGAAATACAGTACATTTCACCGTGTATGTAGAATAAACAACCAATAAATGCCCACAGAGTCCGACTACAAGCTCCTAATAATCTATAGTATAATGTGCGTCGAAACACCCGTGGCTCTATGGAAGACTGCTCGGATTTCTGGTTCATATGTCACACCGCCATTCTGTCGACAGGGGCTCTAGCTATATGGGCCCCCGGTGCTCAGGGTGCCCTCCCCATCGGCCCTCTAGTCTACCAGAACAAAGACAGTCACTGATACTCTGAGATTTGGAAATTACCAGGCAGGTACCAGGTGTGTGTGTATGTGTGTGTGTATGTGTGTGTGTTATGGTGCATGCATGTGTGTCCTCCAGGCTAATGTTGTTCCCCCCCCCCCCTTGTAATGTAACCTGGGCACCATTGTTAACGAGGGCCCACCCTCAAAGCGTCTCTGAAACTTAAAGGTTTGAGTGAATGAAAGAGACCCTTTTATAGGTGTACGTTTTTGGGAGTTTTCCCCCTCTCAGAATTCAGTCTACAGCATGCCAGGATGACGTCAATCAATGACGTGCTGCTTACCCATGGCCCAGGGTGAGGAGCTGGGCTCAGCGGACTGGATGACTGGACCCTGGACTGGACCCTCTGCTTAGCTCCATTCTATTTTCAATCTTTCAAAATGTTCTTATGTACCCCAGTTGCTATTGCATGTATTTGTGTTTTATTACACGTATATGTACATACATACCAACTGTTTCGCCTGTTTTATTCTCCACCCATTGATCATCCATAGCAACACCGACATCTAAGAAGGGAGATCCCCCCCCTTGAACGGCCCTTCTAAGGTTTCTCCCCTCCACATTGCCTGTGGTGGTTTTTTCCTATTGCTAGGTATTTTGTGAGTTTTTCCTTACCTTCGCGCCGTGGGGTATGTGTCTGGGAGTGTTGCATTTATTTATTTTACATTTTATTTAGGATTTCATGGTATTTTTTTTTGTTTTGTTTTTGATTTATTGTGATGTTTCTTCTCGACTTGTTTAAAGAAGACGTGTCCGGCCCATGGGGCACATTAACGTGTGTTACTTGTCGGGCCGTACAAATACATTTGATTTGACTTACCCGTGGCCAGGGTGAGGAACTGCGCTCCGACTCCCAGCACGGCACACAGCAGGCTCTTATAAGGGGGGAACCGGAACACGTCCGTGTGGATGATCTTCCAGCCATTGTCTCCTTGGTCCAAATCATCGCAGCCTCCCTCCTCCTCCACGTTGTACCTACAGGGATATCACATACACACGTGATTAAAGGTAGAATCTGTAATGCCGCCAAACAGCGACCATGAAGCAAAAGTATTGCATTTTCTTGAAATAGTTTTCCTCTGGTCTGAGTTGGGATAGGGGGGAGGGGTTGCTACTGCTGGCCACACCGGGTCTGGAGGATTTAAGTTACTATATACACCTATAATATATTGTATACTATATAATGTGTAAAAATGTAAACGCAGTGCAATACTAAGAGGGGCTCTTTTGCCTAGAGGTCGCCGTGTGAAAGCATTACAGCATTACATTCATTAGGAATTGAAAATGGGGGACCCTGATGTAAACAAGACGAAATTCTTTCTCTGGTCTGCATCCCCTTAACAATTGTGTGTATTGTGCTGTACTGTACCCATTCTGCAATCTGTTAATTAAAGTTTTCAATCAATCAATCACAGATTCTACCTTTAACACTTTCCGCGCCAGACCCGATAATAGTCTGGTTAACTCGCCGAACGTTCAGCGCCAGACCAGAGTATAGTCGGGTTTTGGCAGTTTTTTTCTTTTATTCGATATTTCCATTCATTATCCATCCAGGGAGCCTGGTGTTATCATAGGGAATGAGTCTGAGATCACAAAAGTGCAATACCGGCCGCATCCTACCAGGCGGACCGGCAATACCGGCCGCATCCAGGCGGACTTTTCCATGTCGGGCAAGGGGAGCGATTGTCCCGATCGGCTTGAGGAGCGTCAAATGCTCCAAATGGATGATGTATGGCGGATTATGTTGGCGACACGATCAATACCAATACTGGGACTCGCGATCAGATAATTGGAATATTCTTTTTGGGGCACATCCTAGTCAAGGTAAGGGCTATATGATATCAATCTTGCGTTGATAAAATCATGCCTTCATTGCGATCCGAGCGTATGTGTGTAACGCTAGTCCATAACGTATTCCGTTGGTGACGATCAAAGCATAAAAAAACGACCCCCCGACCCACCCTTTCATGCATTCATGATGGAACATAATACCCATCATTTGTATTTGATTTCTTTATTGTAGCGTGTGTAGAGACGGAATGCCAATGTATTTAGTATAATACACGTTGGGTGCTATTACCAGCCCCCCATGAATTACCCTAGACCGCTCTAAAACCATACTTATATTCACCACGGTATAAAACGGGAATGTATGGATGAATTTTTTTTTCTTTTTTAACATATTGAACGATAGATACTCAATGTCAAATGGGCAATAGTATTGTATCCATAGCTATAATATATAATATAGTTATAGCCCTGCAAACACCGCCACGTATTCCTATACTTTAGAACGCTGGCCTTTTAACCACACAGTACACAGCGCCCTCTGGAGCTGAAAGTGTTAAAGGAACACGACAACATTTGGGAAATGAGCTTACCGTCTTCTCCAGAGAGAGACAAGAAGATAGATACCAGTTTCCTCTCTGTGCGTTCAACTAACACCTCTCCCGAAGGCTAACCGCCACTGTCCGCTTCCATTCATTGTGCTAAGCTAGGCTAACGTGCAGCCAGATAGCTTTCTACTGAACGCACAGAGAGGAGACTGGTATCTATCTTCTGGTCTCTCTGTGGAGAAGACGGTAAAAGCTAATTTCCCCAAAATGTTGACGTGTTCCTTTAAGCAAATTGAACTGCTCCTGTAATAAGATTCTTGAAACCAGCTTCAGACACAAAACATCAGTTCCATTTTTGCAACAATACAAAACATTAGGGCTGTCCCCGACTAAGGATTTGGATGGTCGACTATGATTGGCCAAAATTTGCCGTTAGTCGACTATTGGTCGAAAAAAATAATATATATAATATAATATAAATATATAATATATATATATATATATATATATATTTTTTTTATCATTCCATTTGGGCTGTGGGGGGTGCTTAATGTCTGAAGGAGTCGACTGAAGGCTTCTTGTCCTCTGCAAAAGCATGCAATTGGTCCACTGATGGATACATCTTGATATTTGTCTAGTCTAGTGTGTTCATTAGATGGGTGAAATCCTCTTTCAGTGCCTCTGTGCCTGTTTTCTTAGGCAGTTAGCCTCTGGTATGCGTGCCATTAGCGTTAGCCACGCTTCTAGGCCTCTTTTCTTTTGGAAAGAATGGTAAAAAAAAATGTAAATAAAAAAAAATTACACCTTTTTTTTTTAATATATATATTCGACTAAGAGGTTGGCCAGTCGACTACGGCTCCTTTCGACTGATTAGTCGACTAATCGACTAATAGGGGTCAGCCCTACAAAACATACGACCACAACAACAACAACAACAAGGCGACCTCTGACCTGGCGAAGTCGTTCTTCAGGACCCGCATGAGGATGATGATGACGAAGCCGAGCAGCAGCACCACCAGCACCAGGGAGTTGATGATGGACAGCCAGTGGATCTCCAGCGTCTTGGGGAAGAACGAGTAGTCGCGCAGGCGCTCTGCCCGCCGCGCGTGGGGCAGCGGGGACTCGAACCAGCGCACGCTGTAGCTGTGGCTGATCTTCAGGCCGCCGCCCACGCCCACCGAGCCCACGCCGCCCACCTCCTCCAGGGGCACGGGCTTCACGTCCTTCACGGAGACGTTGGCGAAGATCACGGCGTCGCCGTTGTACTCGATGTTGAAGTCCAGGTGAGTCCACAGGCCCACCTTTATATACAGAGAGAGAGAGAGGGGGGGGGGGAGAGAGATAGAGAGAGAGAGGGGGGGGAGAGAGAGAGAGAGAGAGAGGGGGAGAGAGAGAGAGAGAGACAGAGAGAGACAGAGACAGAGACAGAGACAGAGAGAGAGAGAGAGAGAGAGAGAGAGAGAGAGAGAGAGAGAGAGAGAGAGAGACAGAGAGAGACAGAGAGAGACAGAGACAGAGACAGAGAGAGAGAGAGAGAGAGAGAGACAGAGACACAGAGAAGGAGAGAGAAGGGGGGATAGAGATACAGAGAGAAGAAAGAGAGAGATGGGAAGGGGAGCGAGAGAGACAAAGAGAGAAAGAAGGAGAAAGGGAAAGAGGGAAAGACAGAAACAGAAAGACAGAAATAATTAAATCAGAGAGGACAAGAAACAGGGAAGGGAAGGGGAGTGGCCAACAGGGAAGGGGAGTGGCCAGACGGAACAAAATAATCTCCCTCTCTCTCACCTTGTGACTGTGGGGCAGGAAGCCGCTCTCCTCCATGTACCCCACGAACCCCCAGATGGGGATGTCGTCCAGGACGAACTCAAAGTAGTACAGCTCCTCTATCGCCTCGCGAAGCTCATCCACCTGCCACACACACACACACACACACACACACACACACAGACAGTAGTCATTTTAAGTAGCCTTTTGCACTTGGTTGTCTGTTTTTACTTTTACTTTTATTGCTGGATTGTATCACATGAAGTGTTTCTCTTTTTATTTGCCGTGCTGTCGTTGAGATGTTTTGTTGTTTGTTTGTCTTTGTTGCTTGTTGGTGAAGCTGCAAATATGAATTGCCCCACGCGGGATCAATAAAGTTGTCTGAATCTGAATTAATCTGAATCTGAATTAAGGCTAGGCAATAAGGCCAAACTATAGAATAAAATTTGCATTATTCACACACACACACCCGTATAAAACTGATGGCGTGTACCTTGATGGAAATAGGATGAAATCAAATGATCAAATGTCATCAAGTATATATCTTTTGATGGCCTGGCCTACCCACCCCACCCACCCCTGTTCTCAAGGTTGAGCAGGATATCTCTCCTCCTCATCATCATTCCTGTTCTAATCACCACTAGATGCCCTGTTCAGTGTCCAGGGGGTTAGTTAGTGGTGGCCTCAATTGGTCCCCAGCTGGTAACAGAACTTACCAGACCTCATCTGAAAGATTGCTCTAGGAGGTCCAGCCTAACTTCAAGATTCAAGATTCAAGAACTGACCTTATCTGTTCAAACAAAACGATTGCCTTTGAGTTGGGCGCTAGTGATCAAACCTCGGATTTTAAGAAGACAAATACATTCACACGTGGTTTCCAAGAGAAATCGGAGTCATTTCAGTGAACGGGCCTTTTTATTTGATGTTTTTGTAACAATTTACATCTGAAATCCCAGATGTTGAATTGGCACCGGCCTTTTGACGAGGCACCAGGGAACAAGGCTCAGGGTGAAGGAGCAAGTACCTCCCTGGTTTTCACCCGAACTAGCAGCTTCTTTCAGGGTCAGAATGTAGCCTGGTTTTCACCTGAACTAGCAGCTTCACTCAGGGTCAGAATGTAGCCTGGTTTTCACCCGAACTAGCAGCTTCACTCAGGGTCAGAATGTAGCCTGGTTTTCACCTGAACTAGCAGCTTCCTTCAGGGTCAGAATGTAGCCTGGTTTTCACCTGAACTAGCAGCTTCCTTCGGGGTCAGAATGTAGCCTGGTTTTCACCTGAACTAGCAGCTTCACTCAGGGTCAGAATGTAGCCTGGTTTTCACCTGAACTAGCAGCTTCACTCAGGGTCAGAATGTAGCCTGGTTTTCACCTGAACTAGCAGCTTCCTTCAGGGTCAGAATGTAGCCTGGTTTTCACCTGAACTAGCAGCTTCACTCAGGGTCAGAATGTAGCCTGGTTTTCACCTGAACTAGCAGCTTCACTCAGGGTCAGAATGTAGCCTGGTTTTCACCCGAACTAGCAGCTTCACTCAGGGTCAGAATGTAGCCTGGTTTTCACCCGAACTAGCAGCTTCCTTCAGGGTCAGAATGTAGCCTGGTTTTCACCTGAACCAGCAGCTTCACTCAGGGTCAGAATGTAGCCTGGTTTTCACCTGAACTAGCAGCTTCACTCAGGGTCAGAATGTAGCCTGGTTTTCACCTGAACTAGCAGCTTCACTCAGGGTCAGAATGTAGCCTAGTTTTCACCCGAACTAGCAGCTTCCTTCAGGGTCAGAATGTAGCCTGGTTTTCACCTGAACCAGCAGCTTCACTCAGGGTCAGAATGTAGCCTGGTTTTCACCTGAACTAGCAGCTTCACTCAGGGTCAGAATGTAGCCTGGTTTTCACCTGAACTAGCAGCTTCACTCAGGGTCAGAATGTAGCCTGGTTTTCACCTGAACTAGCAGCTTCCTTCAGGGTCAGAATGTAGCCTGGTTTTCACCTGAACTAGCAGCTTCCTTCAGGGTCAGAATGTAGCCTGGTTTTCACCCAAACTAGCAGCTTCCTTCAGGGTCAGAATGTAGCCTGGTTTTCACCTGAACCAGCAGCTTCACTCAGGGTCAGAATGTAGCCTGGTTTTCACCTGAACTAGCAGCTTCACTCAGGGTCAGAATGTAGCCTGGTTTTCACCTGAACTAGCAGCTTCACTCAGGGTCAGAATGTAGCCTGGTTTTCACCTGAACTAGCAGCTTCACTCAGGGTCAGAATGTAGCCTGGTTTTCACCTGAACTAGCAGCTTCCTTCAGGGTCAGAATGTAGCCTGGTTTTCACCTGAACTAGCAGCTTCACTCAGGGTCAGAATGTAGCCTGGTTTTCACCCGAACTAGCAGCTTCCTTCAGGGTCAGAATGTAGCCTGGTTTTCACCTGATCTAGCAGCTTCCTTCAGGGTCAGAATGTAGCCTGGTTTTCACCCGAACTAGCAGCTTCCTTCAGGGTCAGAATGTAGCCTGGTTTTCACCTGAACTAGCAGCTTCACTCAGGGTCAGAATGTAGCCTGGTTTTCACCTGAACTAGCAGCTTCACTCGTAGAAAGGGACAGAGCCTGGTCACTAGCCAGACGCTCTGGAGACAAATATAGGAATAAATGCACAACATCTGTGAATTATTATCTAGATCTAATCACCCGCACTCCTATGCAAACCCTGCAAGGTTTTGGAAGGCAATGGACTCTTAATAATAATAACTACCGTTTCCCCGCCTACTCACATTAAACGGGGGGACTTCTGATCAGAGAGATGGGGGGTTGCTGGGCATTCAACAAACATTTAGCAGAGGGATGGGTATATTTATTTGACAAGGCATACCCCCCCCCCCCCCCCTCCCCCTTATTAACCGGCCAATGTCTACCCTCCGGTCACAACAAACCTCCTTCTCCAACCTTTAGGCCCGGCAGAATGCTGGGGACATTGGACGCTGGGGACAGTGGACGCTGGGGACAGTGGACGCTGGGGACAGTGGACGCTGGGGACAGTGGACGCGGGGGACATTGGACGCTGGGGACATTGGACTCTGGGGACATTGGATGCCGGGGACAATGGACGCTGGGGACATTGGACGCTGGGGACATTGGACGCTGGGGACATTGGACGCCGGGGACAGTGGACTCTGGGGACATTGGACGCTGGGGACATTGGACTCTGGGGACATTGGACGCCGGGGACAGTGGACTCCGGGGACATTGGACTCCGGGGACATTAGACTCTGGGGACATTGGACGCTGGGGACATTGGACGCTGGGGTAAATACCTGTTTCTCTGAGAGCGTGAGCTGGCAGAGGGTCTTCTTCTCCGTGTTCTCCCTGAAGCGGATGTCGTACAGAGACTCGGCCATCCGGTCTCCGTCCAGCACCTCACCCAGGCTCAGGGACTTGTGGTGCACCTGAAGAAGAAGAAATGTCTTTTCGTCACCGAAAAAGGACCGCTAGTTCCACCCGTCCTCGAGGCAAAGACCCCAAAACATACTGTAGTGTAGCAGCAGCACAACAGCACGTAGTTGTTGCTCTTGCTAAAGCCGATAACACGTTCTCTCTTGTTCTTCCCAGAGAAGGCACAGTGTGCCTATTATGAAGCGTGGTTGAAGAAGCCAGGGTTGTGTCTTTTGTGTTTGTTATTCATTAATGATCGACAGAAATGGAAAACACACATGCATGCACAGAGGGCGTTATCTACTGTGTGGCTCTTAAAAGGAACACGCCAACATCTTGGGAAATTGGCTTACAGTCTTCTCCAGAGAGAGAGACAAGTAGATAGACACCAGTTTCCTCTCTGTGCGTTCAGTAGAAAAGCTATCTGGCTGCATGTTAGCCTAGCTTAGCACAATGAATGGAAGCGGACAGTGCCGGTTAGCCTAGGCATTGTCCAACTAACACCTCTCTCGAAGGCTAACCGGCACTGTCCGCTTCCATTCATTGTGCTAGGCTAGGCTAACGTGCAGCCAGACTGAACTGAACGCACAGAGAGGAAACTGGTATCCATCTTCTTGTCTCTCTCTGGAGAAGACGGTAAGCTAATTTGTGTTCCTTTAATACCAAAGCTAAAATATGGAATAGAGTGGCATTGTTGGCAACTGTATCCTTGAATGTGTGTGTGTTGAATATTAATATAAAGGAATGTGGATCACTACCCACTTTCAAAACCTCTCTCAAGGGACACCTACGGGAGACTGCAATTCAACACTGGCCCCTGTAAATATCCTAACCCAACCCCCTCCAATGTACAGTCATTTACCTAGTATGGTTGTCAATAGTCCAATGTACAATTTTGTTTGTTTGTACAGTGTCCCCCCCCCCCCTCAATGTACAGTTTTGCTTGTTTATACAGTGTGCCCCCCCCCCCCAACCACCTCCAATGTAGATGACCCAGTATGGTTGTCAATATCCCAGTGTACCCAACCCCCCCCCCACCCAACCTCCTACAATGTGCAGTTTCTACGTCAAATGTATATACTCCCTTTTCCTGACTCCTTCTGTATCACAAACAGTACTGTATTTGCAAATCTGGTATGTCATAAATGTATAGATGTAGCAGTACTGACTATCTGTATGTCATGTATGTCATATATGTCCTGATGAATTGAAAATGGGGGACCCTGATGTAAACAAGACGAAAGTCTTTCTCTGGTCTGCATCCCCTTAACAATTGTGTGTATTGAGCTGTACTGTATTGTACCCATTCTGCAATCTGTTAATAAAGTTTTCAATCAATCAATCAATCAAACCCAGTAAAGTGCAAAATTATTTAGATTATTTGTGTTATTGTTAAATGATGTTGCTCGTTATAAGCAGGGAGTCTTTACGTAAATAATCCTTGTTTATGGAGGTAAATGTAAAAGGTATGCAAATTACATGATAGCAGGCCAAGAAAAGATAAACAAATGTGTACTTGATTGATTACTACACTTAAACAATAACAAAATCCTTAAATGTTTACTCTTACAGTAAATATACTGTATTATGTCATTTTTATGACTCCTCCTATATTCTACATTTTGATTGACAACTCTTAGAAAGCTTGAGCTGCTGTTTGGAGGCTTGTTTCCAAGGTTTCCTCTATGTTCCAACATGGCTGCCTTTAACCATTGGTGACCACATTTCTGTGTAGAGCAGGTAAAACACTGTAAAAAGCACACTATTACTGTTCCACTACGACTTGTTTACAAGGTCCTGTAAATAATAAGACCCTAAAATTATAACTTTTGAAATTAAACCATTGATTTTGCACATAGCAACCGTTGTGTTTGTTTGTTTTCACCAAATCCCGTAAAACACAACACATCACCCCAGTCCTCCAGTCCCTTCACTGGCTGCCAATAAACCAGTGGATCAGCTTCAAGGTTCTCCTGCTGGTCTACAAGGCCATAAACCACTCCGGCCCGACCTACCTGGCTACCTCCAGGACCTCCTCTCCCCTCAACCTGCGTCCAGGTCACTCAGGTCTGGCAGCAAAAACCTCTCCATCCCACGCACCAGGCTGTCGACCGTGAGGCACCGTGCCTGTTCCACACCGGGGAATCAGCTGCCGAGGTCCATCAAGGCCTCAGTCTCCATCGCTGCCTTCAAGGCCACAGCCTTAAAACCCCTTGGTTTTACTCCGCCTTCCACTAGGGTCTGTTTTTTTTTTTTTTAATATATCTTTTCCCCCCCCTCCTTCTTTTTCCGATTTTTCTCCCATCCCACTGTTAGTCGTTATGCCAATTCCCAACCCCCTTCCTGGTTGTTGCGCACTTTCCCCTACTGTTGGTCCGAGAGGCCGGAGACTGTCACATGCTTTCCTCCGACACATGTGCAGCCAGCCGGCAGCCAGCCTGGCCGCGCAGATTCTCACCGGGAGAGTGTAACGTGTGGAAGGTCACACTACCTCCCTCCAGATCCTACCCTTGCTGAGCAGGCGCCCCGACCGAACTGTAGGGGTCGCTGTCCACAACGCCCAGGACCCACCAACGGCTAGTGTTTCTGTTGTACCTTCTTCTTACTGTTTTTTTTAAAAAAATTTATTGGTCTTTTTTCCCCCTCCATTTTCCTCCGATTTTCTCCCATCCCAATGTTAGTCGTATGCCAATTCCCAGTCCCTTCCTGGTCGCTGCGCACTTACCCCCCACAGTCAGATCATCTGGGAGAGTGGAGGCTACCACGTGCTTCCTCCAACACACGTCCAGCCAATCACCGCTTCTTTTCACCTGGCAGCGCGGATTCTCATCGAGAGGGCGTAGCGTGTGGGAGGACCACACTATCCCCCTCACGTCCAATCCGCGCTTAGCAGGCGCCCCGACCGAACTGTAGGAGTCGCTGTTTACAACGACCCGGACCCACCCCGCCAGCTTCTCCCACCCTCTGATACAGCCAATTGTATTAGTGCAGACGGCCAGCCAAGCTGGTGACAACCCCGGAGCTGTGAGCTGGATTCGAACAGGCGAACCAAGCTCACAACTCCGGGGCTGGTGACGAACGCAATCTCCGCTCGACCACCTAACCGCCTGTTTTGTTTTGTTTTTAATTTTAAATGTTTTTATGTTTTAAACCTTTTTTCCTATTCTTATGTTTTTATTTTATTCATTTTAATGTTTTCATGTTTTAAACCTTTTTATTTTATTTACCTTTTAGTTAGGTGGATACGTTGTAACGTTGTGACAGTGCATCATTACTTTCAAGGAGAAAGTCGATTTTTCCCCCCATATTTTTCTTAAGATTGCCATCAACCCAAACCAGTAACATACACACTGCTGAGCAGCACAGTGTTGACTGACCTCGTCTGGCCTGCAGACCGGCAGCGTGTAGTAGTGGTACGTCTCCTGGGGGTTGTGGTAGGGGCCCACTTTGTTGACATACAGGCTGACGTTGTCCCCTTGCTTGTAGCTGGCCGCCCCGCTGGGCACGAGACCCGCCAGGACCAAGACACAATACAGACCCACTGTCCTCAGGGTGAGGTGGTGGCCTCTTCTGGACTTCATGACCCCCGGCTGTAAAGAAGACAGATTTCATCAGTCAATCATTTCATCATAGGCAGTGTTTCTTAAGACATAGACTTTTAGATTAGATCTCAGAGAGGCACGTGGCTCAGTGGTTACTGGTCAGCACTGTTGCCTCACAGCAAGAAGGTCCTGGGTTCAGTGGTCAGCACTGCTGCCTCACAGCAAGAAGGTCCTGGGTTCACAGTGGTTAGCACTGCTGCCTCACAGCAAGAAGGTCCTGGGTTCAGTGGTCAGCACTGCTGCCTCACAGCAAGAAAGTCCTGGGTTCACAGTGGTTAGCACTGCTGCGGCTGCCTCACAGCAAGAAGGTCCTGGGTTCACAGTGGTTAGCACTGCTGCCTCACAGCAAGAAGGTCCTGGGTTCAGTGGTCAGCACTGCTGCCTCACAGCAAGAAGGTCCTGGGTTCACAGTGGTTAGCACTGCTGCCTCACAGCAAGAAGGTCCTGGGTTCACAGTGGTCAGCACTGCTGCCTCACAGCAAGAAGGTCCTGGGTTCACAGTGGTTAGCACTGCTGCCTCACAGCAAGAAGGTCCTGGGTTCACAGTGGTTAGCACTGCTGCCTCACAGCAAGAAGGTCCTGGGTTCACAGTGGTTAGCACTGCTGCCTCACAGCAAGAAGGTCCTGGGTTCACAGTGGTTAGCACTGCTGCCTCACAGCAAGAAGGTCCTGGGTTCACAGTGGTTAGCACTGCTGCCTCACAGCAAGAAGGTCCTGGGTTCACAGTGGTTAGCACTGCTGCCTCACAGCAAGAAGGTCCTGGGTTCACAGTGGTTAGCACTGCTGCCTCACAGCAAGAAGGTCCTGGGTTCACAGTGGTTAGCACTGCTGCCTCACAGCAAGAAGGTCCTGGGTTCACAGTGGTTAGCACTGCTGCCTCACAGCAAGAAGGTCCTGGGTTCACAGTGGTTAGCACTGCTGCCTCACAGCAAGAAGGTCCTGGGTTCAGTGGTTAGCACTGCTGCCTTTGCATGTTCTCCCTGTGTTCACGTGGGTTTCCTCCGGGTACTCTGGTTTCCTGCCACACCATAAAGACATGCATCATGGTAGGCAGGGACTACAGATTAAAAAACTAGCTCATTAGCTAATTCTGGCACATTTACATTGATGTGGAAACTGAAGATGTTGATTAATGTGCACTGTCCCTGGGTAAAAAATTTATATTTAAAAAAAAAAACTTAGATCTTAACACTTTCAGAGCCAGTGCTTAACCTTGATTTACCTGTTGAATGCCACCAACCACTTCAATGTTATCTTAAAAACGCCTAATCTATGTTTTAAATTATGGTTATGTGTCTAATCTGCCCGTCGCTTATCAATGACTCATTTTCCAGTCAACATTGTCGAAGCGGATTGTTTTTTTATCGGTTCATTTTCGTTTTATAGCATTTTGAAAAGCCCTCGTTTTCAAGGAAAATATAAAGATTCCATGATAAGACATTTACTGGAATATTCTAGAATACACAAAAACTGTCATTTTTCGGCCTATTTATGAATCGTTTTCAAATAAACGCTAGATTATCGATAGTATATGTGTACTTATGCACGCTATAGAGGCGATCTGAAAAAACGATTCTCTTATTTCCTCATCAGCGATCGCGCACACATAAACACATCACACATAGGGCAAACGCTGAGATCTCAGCGAATACAACTCTGATTATCCCAAGACTGGTCAAATAGATTCCTTACCTCAGATCAGATGTTCTCCAAAAAGATCATTCCAATTCCTGATCGCCATTCCAAATATCGATCACACTTATTGATTGAGTATTGGCTGCTGTAAATATATATTCCAGGCTGATTCCTGTCCCGCGATGACTTCCATGTTGATCAGACTTCTTACCAGCACAAGGAACCAGCTGGCTCCGCCCCTACATATCTACAGATCCCAGGTCAGTCTAAGCGACTGACCTGCAGTTACACAGGGATAGACGATAGGGGGCGCTTTTTTCCATTCTGAGCTCCTGTAGAGGGGCTGCTGTACCAACAGGAGACTCGGTTGATGAAATATGATTTCAGATCGCTAATAAAACAATAAAACGATATTTGTCGTCCGTGGCACTCAGTGGGGGGGGGGGCTAATAAAACGAGTTATGACGTCCCTGGCACTCAAAGTGTTAATAATTACCAATGATGATGTTGATCGATTGAGTCCTTTCTCAGCGCAGTCCATGCCGTTCCTCACACTAGTAGCTCCAGATAGTTGGCCACAAACCAATGTAAAGTCAATGGGGTCGAGCTCCTGTCTGTACAAGCCGACCACGGAGCACACAAAGGACATTTCAGTGAGCCTCAGTCAGCTTGTACCGACAGGAGCTTGACCCCATCGACTTTACATTGATCGATGAACAGAATGAATTGTGCCGAGAAGAAATTACTCTACCGATCAATCAACGACATCATCATTGGCGAAGCATAAAACAGAGCTGCGTTTCAGAAATCAGAACTATCTCTCTAACTTGGGAAGCCACTCCCAGGGAGGGAGGATTTCACAGGACCCAGGGCCCTCATTCATCAACGTGGACGTAGAACTTGACCTACTTCCACAGTCACACGTAAGCACGGAATGTAGAACTAGCGTACGCACAGGGAAGTCGGCATTCATCACACGTGCGTACGCAGGCTCTACGCACACCTGTCATGATGAATACCACTTTGTTCTACCGTCAATGCTCGTGCATGATTATCCATATATGGTCATGAAAATGAGGAAACACCCCCCATGGGATGTGAAATAATGGACCGACCCGAGCGGGACTCTGAGAAACTCCACAGAGAATTCACTGCTGTCGAACCAAGAAGACACTATCGCGTATTCTGGGATAAATAAAAGGCGGATTTGTAAACGGTGATGTCAGATATCAACGGCTCCCTAAGACCATTGCTGCAATTCTGCCTGGACAGCTCAAAATACTAATAAAGACCGTTCGTTGACCACTGTTTGGCGTTGGTTGTGTGTCATTATAACCGTGCTGTAATATGAATGCCTTTATTAGTTGTGTTCGATTGGCTATATGATTTTTAGAGGCATCTATTCTGTTGTCGGCTAATAAAGACCGCGCTGGAATATGACTGCCTTTCCCCGTGTTGTTTGATTAATACCAGGGATTCAAGTTCTCCTCAATTTGATTCCAAATCGCGATGGATCTCCCGTCGATTTTCTACCTGCTGCATATGATTTCTAGAGGCATGCATACTACAATCCATTTTGATGTCAGTATTGGGTAGCCTACATAAACAATAATACGAGCTATACAAGAACAATGAATCTTACTGCCATGTATGATGTAGCCGATACGCCATGTGTAGCCTGCCTATATGTGATCAATACAAACATGAACTTGAATTCCATCATGTCTGTGTGCGGGTCACTGCGGGAACTCACAAGGCTGTTGTCACAATGTAAATGAGAACGTGCACTGAAAAGTTACAGTATGTAGTTGGTTGATCATTTGTATGACAGTCAGTAAACCCTTGCAAAAAGTATCAGTTTTATTTAATGAATTGAAAACATTCAGCATCGCCTTCCTCCCGGCATCCAGCAATAACATGTATCAGGCAAATGCGCATCGCAACATTGACTGAGTGGAATCCCTTTCTATTCACATAACTGCATTTGTGATGGAGCTTTGACAGCTACAGTACAGTCTATTGCTCGATCCATCTCCAATATCACGATGGACCGTGCCGCGGTGGCAAAGACGTACCCGAGGGTGGAGAGGATCTTGAATGAATTCCATCATCATATATATATGTTGTGTGTCTGTCCACTATGTTTGTTACTTTGTTATTCCCGCCCCCCTATCTATGTAAAGCGACCTTGGGTCTCTTGAAAGGCGCTATATAAAATGAAGCTATTATTATTATTATTATTATTATTATTATTATTATTATTATTATTATTATTATTATTATTATTATTATTATTATTATTATCATCACATCTGTGCGGGAGCTCACAAATAGACTGTTAGTCTCAGTGAAGTTTCAACGGAGGTCATCTATTCTAACCAACAAATTGAAGTAGAAAGCATTTCGTGACCAATCTTATTTGGAAACATGACACACAAAATAATTTGCTTTTTATTTGAAACAATATCTAATCGCGTTTGGAGGTTGGTGTTTTGCGTCTGCCCCCCCGTGCCAAACAAGCAGGCCAACCTCTTGTTCGCGTGTGAGCCCGTTATACACTACTGTCGCTATTTTACAATGAACTATAATGAATTACGGGTCATACAGAAGTTGAACACTGATGCACGGAAGCTTATTTCCGCCTTGGAACTAATGCAGGACTGAGGAGTGCTTATGCGTAGTAACGATATTCTACCACTGGGAGCTAGGTACGCCAGGTCTGACCTGTGCGTAGATGTACGCACGAAGTCAAGTTCAAGTTGAAATTGATGAATCCCACTCTTTGCTTAGAAATGATCGTACGCACAGGGTAAGCACAGATCTGTGCGTAGAACACGTTGATGCATGAGGGCCCTGGTGTTTATTATTAACCCTTTCACTACCACACTAGTACAGATGGTTAACCGTCATCCCCCCCCCCCCAAAATACTGCCACCACCTTCAGCCATCTGACCGGCTTTGACTCGACTCTCTCATCCCATTAGGGCCATGCGATATTATGGTCAAGATCTTCTATCACAATAATATTATGGGTCATCATTTCATATCTCGATAACAATGTATATCACGATAATAATAATAATAATAATAATAATAATAACTTTATTTGTATAGCACTTTTCATACAGAGGTTGCAGTTCAAAGTGCTTCACAACAGTAAAAAATACAGGCATAAGCGAGCATAAAAAAGATAGACAGGTAGAATCACAGTGTTTCACATTAGGATCTAGCATCCCAATAGGCTCTCCGCTTACAGTTTTCAGTAACACAAATAATAAAAATAGTTAAAAATGATTCAGTTTAAAAATAGTCAAAAAATTATAAAATAGAACAGACATAAAAAATACAGGCATGAGCGAGCATAGCAAGGTAAATCACGGTGTTTCACATTAGGATCTAGCATCCTAATAGGCTCTCTATTCAGTAATACAAATAATCACAGTGTTTCACATTTGGATCTAGCAATAATAAAAATATATTACCTTTTCTGTAAATTCAATGAAAATAGTCTTTACAAAAACAAACAAAATAACCTCAAGACAGCTTTTTGATAATCCTGTGTGAACTATTACAAATGGAGCCGAGGGCGCTTTCTCTGTTCTGCTTTTATTTTGGAAGTGTTTGTTATTCAAAGCCACGTGTAGAGAAGTACGTGTACACACACACACACACACACACACACACACACACACACACACACACACACACACACACACACACACACACACACACACACACACACACACACACACACACACACACACACACACACACACACACACACACACACACACACACACACACACACACACACACACACACACACACACACACACACACACACACACACACACACACACACACACACACACACACACACACACACACACACACACACACACACACACACACACACACACACACACACACTTTTTTTAACCTTTATTTACCCAGGCAAGCAAGTAAGAACCAATTCTTATTTTATTTATTGTCAAAAGTATGCATGTTGGTTTAATTCAACAACAAGAGATATGTAATGTTAATTTTAACTTTTTTAATGATCATATTTTGCACAGATAATGCTTACATTTAGAAAGCCTTTTGAATGCATCCAGTGAAATTATTAGTTACCTGAAATTATTCAGTTTTTTTGGGGGGGGGAAACCCTGCATATATCGGTATCGGTTGATATCGGTATCGGAAATTAAGAGTTGGACAATATCGTAATATCGGTATCAGTAAAAAAGCCAATATCGAGCATCCCTACTTATAACTGTAGCCCAGAACCCCCCCGCCAGTGACCACCGCACGTAAGGTAGCAAGCAACCTTTGAGAAACACTGATAGCCGTTTACCTACATTGAGGTCAGAGACACATGTGTGGGGTCCCCTCATATTAAAATAGGGTCTCTTAGGCGGTCAGGTGGCGTAGCGGACATTGCGCTCGTCACCAATGCAAGAGGCTGCGGTCTCGACTCCCGGAGTCAGCATTGCTTGGGGCTTGGGCTGATCGTCATACTAACTCGTTTGGCTGGGTTTTAGGGGGAGGGCAAGTCGAGGGTGGGAAACTGGCGTTGTGGACAGCGACGCCTACAGGTCACTGAGGTCAGGTCTGGGCGCCTGCTCAGCGGAGGCAGGACTTTTGATGAAAGGCAGCGTGACCTCCCACGCGTTACGCTTCACCAATGAGAGCCCTCGCTGCCAGGTGAGAAGAGAGCCACTGGCTGTCTCTCCACATGTGTCGGAGGAAGCGTGCGGATGACTTCAGGGTTCCCTTGTACCGACCAGTGGGAGAACATGCGCACAACAACCAGGTAGGGGAGGGGGGGAATTGGCACAACGACAAAAATTGGGACGGGGAGAAAAACAGAGACAAATCTGAGAAAGAGAGGATTAAAAAAAAAAAGAGAATAGGGTCTCTTTCTTTTGTTCTTTAAAACCCCATAGAGACCTTGCGGAACGCTTGAGTCGAATATAATAAAAAATATTTATATATATATATTTTTTTATCATTCTTTCCAAAAGAAAAAAGAGGCCTAGAAGCGTGGCAAATACTGCGGCATGGTCATGCTGGACCTACAAAAGGCCTTCGACACTGTCAATCACACCATTCTGATTGACAAGCTAAAAGCAATTGGTTTTGATAGTTTATCAGTGAGCTGGATACAATCCTACCTGGAGGGGAGGGAACAGATGGTGGAAGTAAACGGTACCCTATCCCCCCCCCCTCACAGTGAGCTGTGGTGTTCCACAAGGAAGCATACTAGGACCGCTACTATTCCTAATTTATGCAAATGACATGTCGTCAGCTTGTGACTGCAACTTGTTCCTGTTTGCGGACGACTCAGCCCTGCTGGTCTCTGACAAGAACAAGTTACAGGTTGAAAAAACCCTCAGCTCGGAACTAGGCAAAATCTGCATATGGCTCGCTGATAACAAACTATCATTACACATGGGCAAAACAGAGTCCATTCTCTTCGGTTCAAATAACAAACTCAGCAAGACCGACGGCTTCTCGGTTACAGTGGGTGACAATATTATCACAAGGAAAGATGAAATTACCTACCTGGGTTCCATCCTAGAGGCTAATCTTTCCTGTGACAAAATGGCATCCAATGTAATAAAAAAAGTCAACCAACGAACGCGATTCTTGTACCGGATCTCCTCTCTGGTAAACAAGAATACCCTGAAGACTCTGGCAGGAGCACTCATTCAGGGGTACTACGACTATGCTTGCACCTCATGGTACCAAAGCACCTCAAAGGCACTAAAAAACAAATTACAAACATCTCAAAACAAGCTAGTCAGACTACTGCTTGACCTTACTCCTAGAACCCACCTCACCCCTGCCCACTTTGACAACCTAGGATGGCTTAGAGTAGACGACAGAGTACAGCAACTTGCAATGGGCCTGGTCTACAAGATACACTACGCGACCAAGGTACCCATGTACATGTCAAAATACTTCCCAAAGGTCAGTGAATACCACGATCACAACACCAGAGGGAGCTCCACAAATCATGTAAAACCCAGATTCGGCTCAAACAAGGGACTAAACACGTTTCGCAATTATGCCACATCAATGTGGAACGCCCTACCCAAAGCTGTAAAGGAATGTGAATCACTACCCACTTTCAAAAACACTCTCAAAAAACACCTACGTGAGACTGCAATTCGAAACTGGCCCCTACAAATGTCCTAACCTAGTTGTACAGTAAATGACCAAGTAAGGCTTTGTCAGTATTCCAATGTACAGTGTAAAATGTGTGTGTGTCCCCTACCCAACCCACCCAACCCCACCCCACCCATCCAACCTCCTCCAATGTACAGTTTCTACGCCAAATGTATATACACTCCTTTTCTGGACACTTTTGTATCACAAACAGTACTGTATTTGCAAATCTGATATGTCATAAATGTATAGATGTAGCAGTACTGTCTATCTGTATGTCATGTATGTCATATATGTTATGATGAATTGAAAATGGGGGACCCTGATGTAAACAAGACGAAAGTCTTTCTCTGGTCTGCATCCCCTTAACAATTGTATGTATTGAGCTGTACTGTACTGTACCCATTCTGCAATCTGTTAATAAACTTTTCAATCAATCAATCAAAACGCATACCAGAGGCTAACTGTTTGACAAATATATACTACATATATTTCCATGTCGCAGCAGACTTCCCGTTACCATGTGGTTCAAATGTCAACCATCAAACTGATTCAAGATGTGACATAACATACCTGCTAAAACATATGATAGGTTATTGAAATATATTAATTTCCATATCACCCATCCTCACTCTACATATACCATTACAATCACTACAATACTCTCTTTTCTGGACTCTTTTTGTATCACAAACAGTACTGTATTTGCAAATCTGGTATGTCATAAATTTATAGATGTAGCAGTACTGTCTATCTGTATGTCATATATGTTATGATTAATTGAAAATGGGGGACCCTGATGTAAACAAGACGAAAGTCTTTCTCTGGTCTGCATCCCCTTATTAGCTGTAGTGTAACTGTACCCATTCTGCAATCTGGTAATAAAGTTTTCAACCACGGAGTAATTTAGTCGGTAGGACTACGGTGTTATTAATAAATCCTGATCTACCGAATACATCCTGTGTGTGTAACTCTGCAGATCATCTGACCAAACCTGCCTGTCGACTGGATTCTTCAGATTCCAGAGGCCCCGAGACTCTCCTCTCCTCCGGATACAGCTTCAAGATCTAGATATTATTTATGGACATCTTGTGAACATCTCCCAGTTTTGGGTCCAGCTATTACTGCAATGATCGTGCGCAGATTCGGGAACAGTGAGTACTTTTATCGACACATGAGAAGCAGGGGTTGTTGAAGAATTGGAGAACCGACTCCACGTCACCTTAACAAATAAAACATATCGACGCTACGGGGTGAGTTTTCCGGTGAGGGGGCGGGGCGACACATAAAACACACCTCCACGTTTCCGTTACCTCGGTGTTTTGTGTTTATATTTTTGCAAAAAAAAAGACATTACAATTTATTGATTGAAATCATTTGAAAATATGTTATTATTATTATTATTTTTAATTAATATTGTATTCTTTCGACCGGATTTGCCTGAATCCAACAAACCAATCAAATGTCGTCTCCTACTTCCGTATACACACGCAGGCCAACTGATCCATCGCGGCATCATCGATGAGCTGCTGCTGACGCTGCGACGCGCTCGAACTTTCCACTGGTGATGTCTACTTTTTGATTTCCCGCGAAACCGTCGCATTTTCCCCGCGAGAACCACCACCAGCTCCACAACAACAGCCGCCTGGTGAGCCAACAACTGTACAACTATTAAATGTTTATATTTCGTTTTTGCAACGTTGTCTGTTGTTGTCCACCTCGTTGTATATTATACACGAAACAAGATTGAGATAATAACGTCAACATGATGCAGAATTTCCACCTGATATTCGCCTTGTGTGTGTGTGACTGTGTCCTTCCCCCAAATGATGTATTGACTACCATTTCATTGTTTTGCAGAATTTGGTACAAAGAGTTCCATTATTTCTGCCGCAATGGGAATTCTAGGCCTCGCAAAGCTGATTGCCGACCAGGCACCTGGCGCCATAAAAGAACAAGATATCAAAAACTATTTTGGTAGGTATAGCTAGTTTGATTGATTGATTGATTGAAAACTTTATTAACAGATTGCAGAATGGGTACAGTACAGCTCAATACACACAATTGTTAAGGGGATGCAGAAATCTCAAAACAAGCTAGTCAGACTACTGCTTGACCTGACTCCTAGAACCCACCTCACCCCTGCCCACTTTGACAACCTAGGATGGTTTAGAGTAGACGACAGAGTACAGCAACTTGCAATGGGCCTGGTCTACAAGATACACTACACGACTAAGGTACCCATGTACATGTCAAATTACTTCCCAAAGGTCTGTGAATACCACGACCACAACACCAGAGGGAGCTCCACAAATCATGTGAAACCCAGATTCGGCTCCAACAAGGGACTAAACACGTTTCGCAATTATGCCACATCAATGTGGAACACCCTACTACCCAAACCCCCCCACCTCCAATGTACAGCCCCCACCCACCCAACCTCCTCCAATGTACAGTTTCTACGTCAAATGTATATACTCTCTTTTCTGGACTCTTTTTGTATCACAAACAGTACTGTATTTGCAAATCTGATATGTCATAAATGTATAGATGGAGCAGTACTGTATCTGTATGTCATGTATGTCATATATGTTATGATGAATTGAAAATGGGGGACCCTGATGTAAACAAGACGAAAGTCTTTCTCTGGTCTGCATCCCCTTAACAATTGTATGTATTGAGCCGTACTGTATTGTACCCATTCTGCAATCTGTTAATACACTTTTCAATCAATCAATCAGTCATGGGTTCTAGGAGTAAGGTCAAGCAGTAGTCTGACCAGTTTGTTTTGTGATGTTTGTAATCTTGTTTTTAGCGCCTTTGGGGTGCTTTGGTACCATGAGGTGCAAGCATAGTCGTAGTACCCTTGAATGAGTGCCCCTGCCAGAGTCTTCAGGGTATTCTTGTTTACCAGAGAGGAGATCCGGTACAAGAATCTAGTTCGTTGGTTGACTTTTTTTTATTACATTGGATGCCATTTTGTCGCAGTACATGATTATTATGATGAATTGAAAATGGGGGACCCTGATGTAAACAAGACGAAAGTCATTCTCTGGTCTGCATCCCCTTAACAATTGTGTGTATTGAGCCGTACTGTATTGTACCTATTCTGCAATCTGTTAATAAAATGTTCAATCAATCAATCAATACAGTACAACGAAAATAAGTTTGGCATCCAACCAGTGTGCAGATGGAACAGTAAAGTGCACTATACAATGTACAGGTGATTAAACTGGATATAAAATATATAAATGACTACTACTAGTACTGAGTTATGGTGCTAATCAGATATATGTACAGTGTTATTATGCACAGTGATATAGGTATAAAGACACTGGTAGTAAGTCATACTGGCCAACAGCGTGACTAGTAAGAGTAGGTAAGGGATATGTACTAGTACTGATATATCTACAGGTATGTAAAAAACGATTAAATATGCAGGTATATACAGACGGATGTGGATACAAAAAAATACTTTAAATATATGTATACGGTATATATACAGCATTATTGTACATGCTATCATACAGAGTTATATGGGTATGTGCGGGTGTATGAATAGGTATATAGAATGGAGGATTATATGCAGTTATATTTGAGACGGTATCTGCGACGTAATTTCCAGTTCACGTTAAAGGTCCACTATGGCGTTTCATTACATGAAAAAACAAAATATATATATTTTTAGTCATTGTGAACCGTAAGCCTAGATAATATGTTTGTTAACCCTTTCACCGCCGCACTGCCAAACAATTAAGCCTTCCACTGCGACAATACACCGAAGGTTATTAACCCTTTCACTGCCACACGATAGCCGGTTAACCCGTTCACTGCCACACAACAGAAGGTTAATAACCCTTTACTATCTAGAGTTGTGCCCTTCCTGATGACTTGTCGTACAAAACTTGTAAGTCGCTTTTAGGGCTGACCCCTATAAGTCGATTAGTCGACTAATCGGTCGAAAGGAGCCGTAGTCGACTGGCCAACCTCTTAGTCGAATATATAATATATTTTTTAATCATTCTTTCCAAAAGAAAAGAGGCCTAGAACAAGCGTGGCTAACGCTAATGGCACGCATACCACAGGCTAACTGCCTAAGAAAACAGGCACAGAGGCACTGAAAGAGGATTTCACCCATCTAATGAACACACTAGACTAGACAAATATCAAGATGTATCCATCAGTGGACCAATTGCATGCTTTCGCAGAGGACAAGAAGCCTTCAGTCGACTCCTTCAGACATTAAGCACCCCCACAGCCCAAATGGAATGATTATTATTTATTTTTTTATTATTTTAATATTCTACTTTTTTTTTGTCGACCAATAGTCGACTAACGGCACATTTTGGCCAATCATAGTCGACCATCCAAATCCTTAGTCGGGGACAGCCCTAGTGGCTTTGGATAAAAGCGTTCAGCTCAATGTTTCAGTCCTCTTCTCGATGGCTTGTTTCTGTGCCTGTAACCAGCGAGCCACTCCTTGTTTCTGTGCCTGTAACCAGCGAGCCACTCCTACACCATCCAGCAGCGGTGCACAACAAGCCTGTGACGTCGAAACGGAATACAGATCTAACCGTCCGACTAGATGTCCCAGATCAAACGAGGCTCGAGATCCGGCAATAGCATACAAATCATGATATCATACTGTTAACATTTTTGTAAGAAACATATTTTAGGTTCAACTTTTTTTTTTTTTTTTTTTTTTTTTTTATCCACTTTTTCTCCCATTTTCTATATTTTCTCCCATCCCAATTTCGTATCGTCCAATTCAACCCTCCCCTGTCACGAACGCTGTTTCTTGCCTCCCACAAGCCGGCTGCAATGTGGACTAAGTCATACATAGCACAAGTCCCCTCCGGTACTTGAGGTAACAGCAGTCGCATCTTTTCACCTGCGCAGCTCGATCTCTCAGTGGCGAGGAGTAACGCGTGGGAGGCTCACGCTGCCCCCGACACTTCCTGATTCTACTGCGCAGGCGCACCAACCGACCTGTAGGAGTCGCTGTCCACAACGCCCGATCCCCACCCATCAGTTTCCCACCCCCTAATACGGCCAATGTGTATTAGTACGGACGACCAGCTAAACTGAAAGCAAATGTGGAGCGCTGGGCTCGAACAGGCAAGCCCAGCGTCTCCAGATTTTGTGGCGAGCGCCTTGCCCACTACGCCACGTAGCCGCCAACCTTTTAGGAGCAAGCTGCCATCTCTTGTCACACACTCATTCTACCAAGATCTCTTCACATCATGCGCATACGAGGTCCTACTAGCGCTAGCTATGGCGATTGTAGCTGCAATTCTGAATGGCTCATTTCAAGAGGGAGGGTTCTTCTTGTCACAGCTGAGCTGCAGAAAAGGCACATGATTTAACATGTCGTCAGTGTTGGAACAACCCTTCATTCTATTAAAAAGGGAAACGGCAAGAAGATGGATACCATTTTCCTCTCCGTGCGTTCAGTAGAAAGCTATCCTGGCTAGCCTAGCTTAGCACAAATTAATGGAAGCCGATATGGACCACTAGCCTAGCTTGAAACACCAGGAGAGGTGTTTTTGGCCAACAGTTAGGCTAGCTGATCCGTATCCGCTTCCATTCATTTGTGCTAAGCTAGGCTAGCTTGCAGCCGGATAGCTTTCTTCTGAACGCACGGAGAGGACAATTATATCCATCTTCTTGTCTTGACTCTGGAGAAGACGGTAAGCATGTTTCCCATAATGTTGGCGTGTTCCTTTTTAAGTCTACACTGTTCATTGAAACAAGTGGTTTGTATTGGTACTCTGTTGGACGATGCTTGGAAGTTTAGTCAGAATCGGTGTCGGCAGTGAAGTAATAATAATAATAATAATAGCTTCATTTTATATAGCGCCTTTCAAAAGACCCAAGGTCGCTTTACATGGGGGGGGGGGGGGGGGATAACAAAAGTAACAAACATAGTGGACAGACACAACATACAAAGTGAGAAATTAGGGGTTAAAGGCCAAGTTGAAGAGGTGGGTTTTGAGCAGTTTTTTTTTAATGAGTCCAGAGTTGGGGCGGTGCGGAGTTCTGCGGGGAGGGAGTTCCAGAGGGTGGGAGCTGCCACACTGAAAGCTCTGTCCCCGAAGGTCCGCAGTCTGGTTCGGGGGATGGAGAGCTGACCAGTGTCCGTGGATCGCAGGCACCGTGACTGAGTGTAGGGGTGGAGGAGGTCAGTGATAGGGATGGGTACCGAATTCGGTACTTTTTTACTTTTTTCTTTTCATGTCAACGTTCACACGCACAATATATGCTTACCTAGGATTTGACTTGATTCAACAACAAAGCAGTCGGGGCAATGACAAGCCGAAAACTGTCGAAATTGTAGTTATTTGAAGTTTGGATTTTTTTTTTTACGACTGAGGTAGGTAAATTAAATTTCTTGAGACTAAAGTACCGAAAAAAGGTACCGTTGGGTACCGGTATCGATTCACAGGTACCGGTACCGGTATCGGTTCAAATGTGAAAGGTACCCATCCCTAGTCAGTGAGGTACTGAGGTGTCGGAGGAGCGTGTATCTGTTGTTGTCCTGCCTGCCTGACGGCTGCTGTTGCTTCTCTCGATGAACCGTTCACAGGGAGGAAGATCGCCATTGACGCCTCCATGTGTATCTATCAGTTCCTGATCGCCGTGCGGCAGGACGGTAACGCGCTGACGAACGAGGACGGAGAGACCACCAGGTGGGGTTGCCAGCCGCGGTGATGTGGAATTTCCCATGACGGATAAACTTACGACAACACCGGTGACACCGAACTTTTTACGAAATTACTCTCAATACATGTTCGGTGTACCCAATGTTGACTGACTTACACACTTTATAACACACTTAGTATTTGACAAATGAGTGTTTTTTTTTTTTTTTTTAATGTGGGCTCTGATATGTGAAAACGAACTAAATGGGTTTTATTTAGGGATGTTCGATATTGGCTTTTTTACCGATATACCGATATTGTCCAACTCTTAATTTCCGATACCGATATTAACCAATACCGATATATGCGGGGGTTCCCCCGCCAAAAACATCGGAATCATTTCAGGTAATTAACATTACATATCTCTTGTCGTGGAATTAACACATTATGCATACTTTTCACAATAAATAAAATAAGAATTTGTTCTTACTTGCTTGCCTGGGTAAATAAATAAAAAAAAAAAAAAAAAAAAACAGATAATTTCCGATATTACATTTGCATGCCAATATCAGCCGATAATATCGGACATCCCTAGTTTTATTTCTATCTATATAACATTAAAAGAAAAGTAGACACTGGTGGGGGGTGGCGGGGCAAGTAATGTACTCGGTGGAGCCTGAACACAGAGTAACACCGGTATCACCAACTACCACAGCAAGCCTACCACCACGTACAATGTACAGTACATGCATAACACACTAACAGTAATGCTGTGCAGAATGAGGATGGGGACACCACCAGGTACAATTTACAATAATAATAATATATGCGATTTGTAGGGGCGCTTTATAATTGTGGAACAAATCAGCAAAGCGCTACAATGTAAAATAACCTAAAAACTAGCGAGAGTAAAAAAAAGAAAAAAAAAAAAAAAGGGACTGTGGGCTAGGCTAAAGCTAGCTCCCCATCGCCCATTGTTACCCAGCCTCTTCCTAGCTAATGTGCAGTCTGTGGCGAACAAAATTGTCAAACTACAATCATAGATGATTCAGGATTGCAATGTCATGATTTTCCCCCACCTACCTCCGGTCAATGGTCTCTAACTACACACCCTCAAGTCAAGACCCCTCCGCTCTACATCCTCCGGCCGCCTCAGACCTACTCCTATCCGAGCTCCGGGAGGGTCATCAAAAGAGAAGCCGCCTATTCTCGGTCCTCGCTCCACAATGGTGGAACGAACTGCCCACCACAGTTAGGACAGCTGAAACCCGACCACCAATCTTTCGCCGTCGACTAAAGACACACTTCTTCAATTAAAATCTGAAATGGGAAAAAAACACTAACCTTCTTTCTGTCCTCTACTCTGTCACGCACTCTTCCTAATATACTAACATACACTCGACAGCATACAGGCCAAGGGCTAAAGTCACCAGACCAGTTCAGAAGCAGGTACGGCGGGTGTGGCTGGCCAGAGGAGGCCTCCTCAACACTTCAAGACTGCTTTGCCACCACAGACTGGCAGGCAGCCACCTACTATAACCATCACACCAACACCCATGAATATACAGAGACAGTCACTGCCTACGTCAGTAAATGCATCGATGACATCACAGAGACCAAGACCATCACAGTACAGGGCCCAATCAGAAACCATGGCTGACAGACGGGGGGGAAGTCCATGGTTTACTGCGGGCCCCGGAACGCCGCCTTCAGGGCAGGCGACGAGGCTGGCCCGAGAACAGCCACGGCCAACTTGGACCGTGGCATCAAAAATTAAAACGGGCAATACGCAAAGAGGATGGGGCAGCACCGTTTCAGTGACGGCGGAGACACCAGGAGCCGGTGGCGGCAGGGGATTCAGACCATCGATATATATATAGAACACTAGATAGCTTACCCGCGCTGCCGGCCAATGGAGAGCGACGTCACTGAACCGCCGCCATCTTGCTCGAGTCAGCCTTGAGTGAGAGTGAGTGAGCTGCACAGACAAAAATACTCATAACTCGCTGAAATATTGACGGATTTACAAACGGTTTGGTTTATTACAAGCATTATTAACGTGGCTATGATTCAAGCGGTTTGTAAAAAAAAAAACATCTTTAATTTTTTTTTATAAGTATGCAGTATCATAACCACATATTTGATGTTTATAGCAAACCAACCCGTTTGTAAATCTGTCAATATTTCAGCGAGTTATGAGTATTTTTGTCTGTGCAGCTCACTCACTCTCACTCAAGGCTGGCCCTCACAAGATGGCGGCGGTTCAGTGACGCTGGTGACTCCGCCTCAAGCTATCTAGTGTTCTATATATATATCTATGATTCAGACCATCATGGACTACAAACCCCGACCACAGACCTGCTGTGCCAGTGACACCACTCTGCTGAACGACTTCTATGCTGGCTTTGAAGCCCTCAACAGCACTCCTACACAGAACACAAAGCGTTGTAAAAAAGCTACACGCAACCGGTCCACCGATGATGCAATCTCCGCTCGGCTCTCACCCATCTGGACACAAAAAACTCATACGCCAGGATGCTGTTCATACATTTTAGTTCAGCATTAACACTATCATCATCCCCCAACAGCCGATAGAGAAACTGGACCTTCTATAGGGCTGAGCACCTCGCTGTGCACCTGGCTGCTGTCTGGACTTCCTGACCGGGAGACCACAGGCAGTTCGGGTCGGCACCAACAACACATCCAGCACCATCATCCTGAACACTGGGGCCCCCCAGGGATGCGTGCTCAGCCCCCTACTCTTCACACTATATTGACTCATAAGGCTGAGCCCGAATGTTCGAACGTTCGTTCGCTATGTTAACATTCGAATTCTAAATCAAAATTAGAATTTTTTTATTTTTAATAAATTTTTTTTAAAAACTTCACAGTTGCAGATAAAGATTAGTAGGCTACACTAATATTATAGTATTAAAAAAAACTTTATATTCATTAAAGAAAGTTGATTTAATAAAAAAGAGACTCGTTTAATCAGATTAATCACTTTATTCAAATTGAGGATTTAGTTTGAGGATATAAAAAAAAAGAAATTTAAACTTTGAATTATTTTAATATTTTTTTTGAATTTTTATTAAAAACGAAGGTTCGAACGTTCGTTCGTAAAACCCTGACGAAGTTCGAATCCCAAAAACAGGCTTCGGGGAAACAGCCTTAGTGCTCAGCCCCCTACTCTTCACACTATACTGACCCACGACTGCACACCAACACACAACACACCCTCCTCCAGTGACCATCAACGGTGCGGTGGCGTGGGGGGAGAGTGAGCAGCACCTAAGTCCTGGGTGTGTGCACATCATCACAGAGGACCTCTCCTGGAACACCAACACTGCATCACTTCACTGGCCAAGAAAGCTCAACAGCGCTGGAGGAGCCTCAGTTCCCGTCTTGTGCTCTTTCGACCGCGGGGGCACCGTCATCGAGAGCCTCCTCCTGACCAGCTGCAGCGCACGGTCAGAACAAGCTGCTGAGAGGATCGGCGGTGCCCCCCCCCCCTCCCTCCAGGACATTTACAACACACACCTCCTGGCCCGCAAAGCACTCCTGCATCGCGGCGGGCGACATCACCCACCACCCCTGCCCTCCGGGAGGAGAATGAGGAGCCTCCGAGCGGCAGGACCAGCAGACTGAGAGACCGGGACCAGCAGACTGAGAGACCGGGACCAGCAGACTGAGAGACCGGGACCAGCAGACTGAGAGACCGGGACCAGCAGACTGAGAGACCAGGACCAGCAGACTGAGAGACCGGGACCAGCAGACTGAGAGACCGGGACCAGCAGACTGAGGGACCAGCAGACTGAGAGACCAGGACCAGCAGACTGAGAGACCAGGACCAGCAGACTGAGGGACCAGCAGACTGAGAGACCAGGACCAGCAGACTGAGAGACCGGGACCAGCAGACTGAGAGACCGGGACCAGCAGACTGAGAGACCGGGACCAGCAGACTGAGAGACCAGGACCAGCAGACTGAGAGACCGGGACCAGCAGACTGAGAGACCGGGACCAGCAGACTGAGAGACCAGGACCAGCAGACTGAGAGACCGGGACCAGCAGACTGAGAGACCGGGACCAGCAGACTGAGAGACCGGGACCAGCAGACTGAGAGACCGGGACCAGCAGACTGAGAGACCGGGACCAGCAGACTGAGAGACCGGGACCAGCAGACTGAGAGACCGGGACCAGCAGACTGAGAGACCGGGACCAGCAGACTGAGAGACCGGGACCAGCAGACTGAGAGACCGGACCAGCAGACTGAGAGACCAGGACCAGCAGACTGGGACCAGCAGACTGAGAGACCAGGAGCAGCAGACTGAGAGACCAGGACCAGCAGACTGAGAGACCGGGACCAGCAGACTGAGAGACCGGGACCAGCAGACTGAGAGACCGGGACCAGCAGACTGAGAGACCGGGACCAGCAGACTGAGAGACCAGGACCAGCAGACTGAGAGACCGGGACCAGCAGACTGAGAGACCGGGACCAGCAGACTGGGACCAGCAGACTGAGAGACCAGGACCAGCAGACTGAGAGACCGGGACCAGCAGACTGGGACCAGCAGACTGAGAGACCGGGACCAGCAGACTGAGAGACCGGGACCAGCAGACTGAGAGACCGGGACCAGCAGACTGAGAGACCGGGACCAGCAGACTGAGAGACCGGGACCAGCAGACTGAGAGACCGGGACCAGCAGACTGAGAGACCGGGACCAGCAGACTGAGAGACCGGGACCAGCAGACTGAGAGACCGGGACCAGCAGACTGAGAGACCGGGACCAGCAGACTGAGAGACCGGGACCAGCAGACTGAGAGACCGGGACCAGCAGACTGAGAGACCGGGACCAGCAGACTGAGAGACCGGGACCAGCAGACTGAGAGACCAGGACCAGCAGACTGAGAGACCGGGACCAGCAGACTGAGAGACCGGGACCAGCAGACTGAGAGACCGGGACCAGCAGACTGAGAGACCGGGACCAGCAGACTGAGAGACCGGGACCAGCAGACTGAGAGACCGGGACCAGCAGACTGAGAGACCGGGACCAGCAGACTGAGAGACCGGGACCAGCAGACTGAGAGACCGGGACCAGCAGACTGAGAGACCGGGACCAGCAGACACACACACACCATCCCACAGAAAATGGCACTTTATTTTTTTAGGGTCTTGGACAGAGAACATGTAAACATCACCGAGAGACGGCAGTGCGGCTCTGCAGATATACCCTACTCCTCCTCATTGCGGCGTCGGGGGAGAGAGCAGCCGTACGTTCTTCGCTGTTCACACGTTTATATAGAAATCATTTAAAATGTTTATTAGCAACGCCGCCGAGCTTTCAAACCATTGCCGTTTCTCTGTCCAAGACCCTCGTGCAACTGTGGTGTGAGTACCTTTGAAATGTCTCTGCGATACTTGTGTAACGAACGTTTCGCGTCGGACCAGTTGTTCAGAGTTAAAATAGGGTGGTTTCCTATGGGGGGGGGGGGGGGAGCGAGGCACTGTGGATTCACTCGGCCAAACCCTGTTGGCGTGCATCACGGTCACGAAAGGGGCTAGGTAGGGGTTAACATTTCTGAACGTACCCTTTTAAATGGGTTTGTTTTGAACATTGTTTAGTTCTGCTTTCTGGATCCCTAGCCCTATTTCTCACTTGGCAAGGTGAGAGAAAGGTAGATTTCAGTGAGCCTCTCAGTCAGCTTGTACATACAGGAGCGCGACCCCATTGACTTTGCATTGGTTTGTGGCTAACTATCCAGAGCTAGTGTGAGGAACAGCGTGCATTGTGCTGCTGAGAAAGGACTCAGTCTACTGATCTACATAATCATCGGGGAGTGAGAAATGTGGCTAGGGCTCCAACAATCAAGAGCTATCCCTTTTAATTTCTAACGGGGGGGGGGGGGGGGGGGCTGTCCGTTAACATGCTCGCCTGTGTCGTGACGTCCCGGTAACGGTTCTGTCCCCCCCCCCCCCCCCCCTCAGCCACCTGATGGGTATGTTCTACCGGACCATCCGCATGCTGGAGTACGGCATCAAACCTGTGTACGTGTTCGACGGGAAACCACCGCAGCTCAAGTCTGGGGAGGTGAGTGTGTGGGGTGCGGGGGGGGGGGGGGGGGGGGGGGGGGGACGACGACGACGACGACTTTCTACTAGCTCTAGAATGAATTACAATACCATCATTCACAATATATACATAATGTACAAAATTTAAGAAAAAAAAATATATATATACAATTTTTTACATGTGTATATATTGTGAATGATGGGCAGAGAGAGGGAGAGACACCAAGGCAGAGCACCATATTTTCAAAGGTGCTATCGATTCAGCCACTAGATGTCGCACTAGATCCAATCCAATCAGGTACATTACATGATGAGAAATAGGGAGTGGGGGAGGGGATACATACATGCATGAAACATGTAAACGACAACATTCATTTTGGACCCGCAAAACATTTTAAAATGATAAATACATTAATCAATAATTATTTGGGGGGAATAGCAATACTTTCTAAAAAA
>NC_140176.1:8057639-8267639 GCF_963971535.1 Notolepis coatsorum
AAAAAAAAGCTCTGTGAATGTATTTTATTTTTTAAATGATTACTCTACATACAAATGTGATCTAAGATAAGATAAGATGATCCTTTATTAATTTGGGTGTCAAAGCAGCATGGGCGGGGGGGGGGGGGGGATACAGGGTGGGGGATACATAGCTTCGCAGTCTTATACAGTCCAGTATCTATATACACTATAGATACACTCTAAAATATAAATACAAATACAATATAATATAAAAAAGTACAAAACACAAGATAGTCCAGCGATAAGAGTCCAGTGATATTAGTCTCTAGTGCAAAATACAAGATAGTCAGTACGGTGATGTGAGTCTCTCTAGTTCTCAAGTCCCGAGTTGTGACAGTGATAGTTCTGGCAGCAGAGCCGGCCGTCCGAGCCCTTTGTGTTGTAGAGCCTGATGGCTGCCGGTATAAAGGACCGCCCAGGCGGTTTGTGGTGTGTCGGGGGGGGATGAGTCTTTGGCTGAACGTGCTCTTCATTCTGGCTAGCTCCTCGTAGAGGGGGTGAGAGGGGTTCTCCAGGATGGCTTCTAGCTTTTTCCTCATCCTCCTCTCAGGCCACCACCTCTAGGTTATCCAGCTCAACACCCACTACTGAGCTAGCCTTCTTCACCAGCTTGTTCAGCTTGCTGGAGTCCCTCGAGTTGATGTTGCCCCCCCCCCCCCCCCCCCCCCCCCCCCCCACCCCCCCAGCACACCACAGCAAAAAAGAGGACGCTGGCTACAACCGACTGGTAGAAAGATAGCAGCAGTCGGTTGCACACGTCGAACGACCTGAGTCTCCTCAGGAAGAACGGCCTACTCTGTCCCTTCCTGTAGAGGGCCTCAGTGTTGTCCGACCACGACCAGTCCAGTTTTATTGTTCAGGTGAACTCAGAGGAACTTGTAGGACTCCACCATCTCTACCTCCTTATGGAGAAGGGGGACCCTTCCTGCCTCTCCGATAGTCCACCACCAGCTCCTTTGTCTTGCTGACGTTGAGTTGGAGCTGGTTACTGTCCGACCACCCTACGAAGCTCTCCACCAGAGCCCTGTACTCAGCCTCATCGTCATCCACAATGTAGCTGACGATGAGGAGTCATCGGAGAACTTCTGCAGGTGGCACCTATAGCACCTTTAACTTGGTAAAAAAAAAAAAATCTTTCCTACATTTACATTCACATTTAGCTGACAGTTCAAATCAAATGTATTTGTAAGGCCCGACAACACACGTTAATGTCCCCATGGGCCGCACACGTCTTCTTTAAACTGGTCAAGAAGAAACATCACAATAAGTCAAGAACAAAACAAGAAAAAAATGCAAAGAATGCAAACACTCCCAGACATACCCCACGCGAAGGTAAGGAAAAACTCACTAAAACCTAACAATAGGAAAAAATGCACCACAGGCAGTGTGGAGGAGAGAAACCTTAGAAGGGCCATTCAAGGGGGGGGATCTCCTTTCTTAGATGTCGGTTTATCCAAAACGGTTTACAAATTGTGTACAACAAGTCAGCAAGAGGGTTCAGTGGTGTTGTTCATCTGGCAGTGCTGAGCCTGACCACCGTGGAGCCAGGACCTCCTGGTCCTTGAGTTCAGTTCAGTTGTTTTTTATTTCGGGTTTTGGACACGTAACAACGGTCATTCCATAAATCGCCAACGTTTTACAGCTGCTATTGCAGCATTGTCCGATTGTCCGAAAAGGGCTAGGGAGAAGCACTAGGCTTGTCGGGCCCTACCCCTGAAGACTTATGTTTAGTTTTTTTTAGTTTTTTCATTTACATACATACATCGTACATGCATATAGTACACATTACAGTACACACATATAGTACATATTACAGTGTATATAATAGTATATAGTACATAATAGTGTATACAACACATATATAATGTGATATGAGATATATAGTACATGATATATATATAATATAGTACCATAATATAATAGTATATAGTGTAAATATAGTTTAATATAATATACAAATTAATTATAATATGATTATATAATGTAATATGATATAACGTACAATACAGTATCATGTATTTTTTTAATTATTAATATGCAATTAAAGCTCTTCTTCCCTTCTGTACCTAACCTATCGAAATAGATTTTTTTTGTCTAGATTTTAATTGATTTATGTTTTCACAATATTTTGAACTTCCTGTTCCTTGCACCTGTATACCAAAAAAAAAGTTAAAGGAAATGGACCGTTTGAATTTACATTTAGTCATGTAGCCGACTCTTTTATCCAAAGCTACTTACAAGTTATATACAACGAGTCAGCAGCAAGGGTACTGTAACTCTGGCAGCTAAGGGTCAGGAACATTGTTCGTCAAACAGTGTTGAACTTCAGTGCTACAATCTTGAGTGCTTAGTAGAATAGACATTGGCATAGTATGTAGTACAGTCACAGTAGATTACTTGAAACTGTAACAAGCGGTCTCGACTCCCGGAGAGTCGGCATTGCCTTGGCTCGGGCTGATCGCTATACTAACTCGTTTGGCTGAGTTAGGGGGAGGGGAGCCGTGGGTGGGTCCTGGGCGTTGTGGACAGCGACCCCTACAGTTCGGTCGGGGCGCCTGCTCAGCAAGGGTAGGATCTGGAGAGAGGTAGTGCGACCTTCCACACGTTACACTCTCCCGGTGAGAATCTGCGCTGCCAGGCTGGCTGCCGGCTGGCTGCACATGCGTCGGCGGAAAGCATGTGACAGTCTCCGGCCTCTCGGACCAACAGTAGGGGGGGGTGCGCGACAACCAGGAAGGGGGTTGGGAATTGGCGTAACGACTAACAGTGGGATGGGAGAAAAATCGGAAAAAGGAGGGGGAAAAAGATATATATATATATATATATATATATATATATATATATATATAAAAAAAAAAAAAAAAAAAAAACTAACAAAGTGCATAATAGTAAAAGGCATACGAAGGTTAGTGTTGAACTTCAGTGCTGCAGAGTTTATTGATTGCATAGTAGAATAGACATTAGCATAGTAGGTAGTAATATTAGTCACAGTAGATTACTTGCATCTGGAACAAAGGGTATAATAGTAAAAGGCATATTCGGTATTAAAATCGTTCTCAAATATTCATTGAAGACGTGTGTTTTTAGTCGACGGCAGAAAAGTAGGCTGGTTTCGGCTGTCCTGACACACATCCCTAGGAGAGAGCCGCACACTGCAAAAAAAAAAAAAAACGTTCAATGGCCTGAATTAATTCAGTGATACCAGAGATATTTTTTTTTATCCACTTTTTTCTCCCAATTTTCAATTTTTTTTCTCCCATCCAGATTTCGTATTATCCAATTCTTCCCTCCCCTGTCTCGAACGTTGCTAGACTATGCCTCCCACTGGTCGGCTGTAGTGAGGACAGAAGCCTTGCATCACGTGTCCCCTCCGGTACACGAGGAGGCAGCCTGTCGCATCTTTTCACCGCAGAAGCTCAAACTCTCAGTGGCGAGGAGCTTCCCCCGTCACTTCCTGCTTCCGTCGCACCGGCGTCACCAAACCGACCTGTAGCGGAGTCGCTGTCCACAACGTCAAATCTGAACACTTGCCAATGGACCTGTCTCAAAACCCTGCCCTCTTTTCTTGATCCTCCAATCACAGCTGTCGCTTACCTCGGACTTCCTCGTACAAACAAAGTCGAGGAAGTCCGAGGTAAGCGACAGCTGTGATTGGAGGATCAAGAAAAGGGGCAGGGTTTGAGATAGGTCTATTGTGTTAGTAGTATGCATGACCGGCCAGCCGGTAGCAACGGCGAGAGCTGGGTTTCGAACCCAGCGTCTCCTGCGTTGGAGGCGAGCGCCTTGCCCACTGCGCCATATCAGCCGCCCAGAGTTTTATTTATTATTTGAATACATTTGCAAAGACGCTTCATCGGGTTTGTTTGTAATTGAGATTTAATGTCTCATTTGTTCCTCCTCTAGCTGGAGAAGAGAGGGGAGAGGAGAGCCGATGCGGAGAGGCAGCTGGCTGTGGCCCAGGAAGCAGGTACCGTCTGAAGCCCCGGAGACCCACCTCTGTGCTGGGTGTGCTTTGTAGCGATGCACACCTTTTTGTAGTATAAGAGATTGTTGTTGTTATTATTATTATTATTATTATTTATTATTTATTTATTATTTATTATTTATTATTTATTATTTATTATTTATTATTAATTATTATTATTATTATTATTATTATTATTATTATTATTATTATTATTATTATTATTATTATTATTATTATTATTATTATTATTATTATTATGTATAGACGCCTTCAAACTTGACAACAAAAACATTCTGAATGGACCCCAGTCTACTTCCTCTTGCAATGTTTGCTAATATCAATAACTGATGGGAAATAAACATGGGTCCAAACTGTTCCCTAGCAACAGAATTCCTGTGAAACCATCTAGAAGGTCAGAGAATACAAACATAGATTGGTAAAAAAAAAGATTATTCTCTTCTGATGTTTTGGTGAATCATGCATGTGTGCAACTCTCCTGTCCACCACTAGGGGAGCAGGAGAACATTGACAAGTTCACCAAGCGCCTGGTCAAAGTCACCAAGCACCACAACGACGAGTGCAAGAAGCTGCTCGCCTTGATGGGGGTGCCGTACATAGAGGTGAGAACATGACACTGGGTGATGAGGATCTCTGAAGAGATTCCCTTTTGATTATTGTGTTGTTCACACCCTTCAGCACCCGGAAGGTTCACTATGCAGTTTTGGCAGAGAGATTTGAATATATATCTATAGTATGTTTATTAGGGCTGACCCCCGTTAGTCAAATAGTCGACTAATCGTTCGAACGGAGCCATAGTCGACTGCCAACCTCTTAGTCGAATGCACACAAAAAAATTATAATAAATAATAATATATATATATATATATATATATATATATTTATTTTTTCATTCGTTCTAAAAGCAAAGAAGCCTAGAAGCGTGGCAAACGCTAATGGCACGCATACCAGAGAGGCTAACTGCCTAAGAAAACGGGCACAGAGGCACTGAAAGAGGATTTCACCCGTCTAATGAACACACTAGACAAATATCAAGATGTATCCATCAGTGGACCAATTGCATGCTTTTGCAGAGGAGCCTTCAGTCGACTCCTTCAGACATTAAGCACCCCCCACAGCCCAAATGGAATACATATTTTTTTTAAAGAATAAAAAAATCTATATATAATTCTATTTCTTTTTTAATTATTATTATTTTTTGTTATTACCAGTAGACTATCTGCCAATTTTGGCCAATCAAAGTCGACTATACAAATCCTTAGTCGGGGACAGCCCTAATGTTTATTGCTTATTATAACGGAATAAACCAATTTCTTTCTGGATAACTGTGTCCCTGGAACTGAAGCTAGAAAGTATCTATTAGAAAAACGGAGGTGTTGGGTGTTGGGTGTCCCCCAGTCATAGTTCATCATGTCATCTATGCTGGTCTGTGTGCTTGTTTTGTGTTGTTTAAATGCTCCAATGTATGTTTTAGTTTTTTTAATCAATGCACAATGAATTTTTAGCACAATGAATGGAAGCGGACATGGCCCGTTAGCCTAGGCATTGTCCAACTAACACCTCTCCCGAAGGCTAACCGGCCATGTCCGCTTCCATTCATTGTGCTAAGCTAGGCTAACATGCAGCCACAGATAGCTTCCTACTGGACGCACACTACAGAGGGGAAACTGGTCTCTATCTTCTTGTCTCTCTCTGGAGAAGACGGTAAGCTAATGTTGCCGTGTTCCTTTTAAGTGTCAAATATTTCAACACTAAGAACTAGGGATGCTCGATATTGGCTTTTTTACCTATACCGATATTGTCCAACTCTTAATTTCCGATACCGATATCAACCCATACTGATATATGCAGGGTTCCACCCCCCCCCCCAAAAATGGAATAATTTCAGGTAATTACGGTAACATTACATATCTCTTGTTGTGGAATTAACACAACATTATGCATACTTTTGACAATAAATAAAATCAGAATGTGTTCTTACTTGCTTGCCTGGGTAAATAAAGGTTATAGAAATGTAAAAAAAATTATTAAATTATTATTTTATTTTTTTGAAAACCGATACCGATATTTTCCGATATCACATTTTAATGCCGATATCGGCCGATAATATCGGACATCCCTACTAAGAATTGTATTCTTCAGGACGCAAAGGTGTCTGAAGCATTATCTTACATGAAGTAGGTCAACTCACCGATGAATTGGCTCCTGAAATTTGGCACCTTTTAAGCCTTCTTCACAAGTGCATCAATATCAGGCTTAAAATCCTGATCTTGTCAAAACCTTCGCTGCCAGGGCTGTCAATTTGGGGGTATCCTGGGCAAAACTGAGGTAAAACTGAGAGGAGACTAGGGCTGACCCCTATTAGTCGACTAATCGGTCGAAAGGAGCCGTAATCGACTGGCCAACCTCTTAGTCGAATATATAAAAAAATAAATAAAGGGGCGCCCCAGTGGCGAACCACATAGCGCGCTCAGCCGCGACACGGGCGACCCGGGTTCGATTCCCGAATCCGTCGTTATTTCCCGAATGTCTTCCCCCCACTCTGTCTCCCATTTCTCCTCTGTCTCTCCCTACTGGACTGCCCAGTAGTAATAAAGCGATAAAACGCCAAAAAAAATCGTAAAAGAATAAAAAAATAAAAATTATAATAATATATATATATATTTTTTATCGTTCTTTCCAAAAGAAAAGAGGCCTAGAAGCGTGGTTAACGCTAATGGCACGCATACCAGAGGCTAACTGCCTACGAAAACAGGCACAGAGGCACTGAAAGAGGATTTCACCCATCTAATGAACACACTAGACTAGACAAATATCAAGATGTATCCATCAGTGGACCAATTGCATGTTTTTGCAGAGGACAAGAAGCCTTCAGTCGACTCCTTCAGACGTTAAGCACCCCCCACAGCCCAAATGGAATGATAAAAAAAATATATATAGATATATATAAAAAAATAAATATATATATATATAATATTTTTAAATATATATTTTTATATATATATATATATATATATAAAAATATATATTTTAAAATATTATATATATATATATATTTGTTTTTGGTCGACCAATAGTCGACTAACGGCAAATGTTGGCCAATCATAGTCGACCATCCAAATCCTTAGTCGGGGACAGCCCTAGAGGAGACCAAAGACTGGTTTCCCATGAGAGGGAGGTTAGATCGGTGTGGGTGCTAGTCAGCGCCGGTATGGAGGGTATTGTTGTCTTATTTCTCATCAGGAGAAATTAAAGACGCCAATGTGGCACGTTCTGAAGTGACAAAGGGTGAGAGACGTAATTACATTTCTCAATACTATCATTTTACCCGTGCTATTATTTAACTTGTATTATTTTTATCTATGACCTTTATCGTGTTTTGTAACGGATTACAGAAATGTCAGAAGCCTATTGGAACGTGAGGTTCTGATATGATGTTGATTCATATATTATTTTATCCCACTTTATGCTTTGCTCTTGCTCCTTGTTTTACACAGATTGTATGTCTTATTTCTTACTGATGTAAAGCACTTTGAACTGCAATCCCCTGTACGAAAGGTGCTATACAAATAAAGTGTATTATTTAAGCATTACATCACACGCAGGAGTGGTTTGTGACCAATAAACCATGCCTAGGGGTGGTTGTTAGGCCCGAGGCGCAGCCGAGGGTCGTTAGACCCCCCTAGGCATGGTTTATTGGTCACAAATCACGACTGCACGTGGTGTAAAGCTTTTATACAACTGCCAGATTCATCCAACCTTATTTCTATACAATAAACACACATTAATCGAAGATTTATTGAAAAAACCATCCGCCAGAAAAAGTAGTTCCCACAACTCCATGTGGAAGCAGCTTGAAGTGCATCCAACCAAACTAACACATCCAACTGTGTATTATTGGAATGATTGAGAGAAGTTGCCTCATGTGGAAGCAGCTTGAAGTGCATCCAACCAACTAACACATCCAACTGTGTATTATTGGAATGATTGATTGAAAATGTATTAAAACGTTTTCTTTGCCCTATAGGAAAAAAATGTTTTCTTCGCCCTATTTTTTTATTTATTTCTTTTAGCCTAAACTTAACCAGTTGGAAACCAGGGGTACAGTAATAAAATTAGCAATCAACCAATCAATCAATTCAATAGACCATGCTCACTTAAAACAGCGCTGCTTCTCTCTCAGTCTGACTCCCCCGCTGTTGCAGACAGGAGTGTGTGTGTGTGTGTGTGCGTGTGTGTGTGTGTGTGTGTGTGTGTGTGTGTGTGTGTGTGTGTGTGTGTATGTGTGTGTGTGTGTTTGTGGGTACGCCAGCGTCGGACAGTGAGAGAGAACGCTGCAGTCGGTAGAAAGTAGGAAGGAAGAAATTTAAATCAATCAATTAATCTATCAATCAATCCGCGATTTTTCTTTTGTTCTAGATTGAGTCAAGACCCATCAATTACATCATCCAACATTGTTTAAAGGACTAACACATTCCCCTTGACAGAATCGCTTCATATTTAGTCGTTATGGTGCTTTCAACATAACCATTTGTTGTCCGCGATCTTGTTTTCTCCCGGAGTGAGCCGGGGAGGGTTATGTGATTTGGTTGTGGGCGGGTCCTGAGCCCAGGACCGTGGATTGTTGCCAATAAAGACGTGTGAATGGCCAATCAGAATCGAGAAATTTGCATGCCGTTGTATAATATAATATAAACGTTCTATTCTATTAAAACGACTGCGTCTCTTGTTGTGTGTGCTATAGGCTCCCAGTGAGGCAGAGGCCAGCTGTGCCGCCCTGGTTAAGGCGGGGAAGGTCTTTGCCACGGCGACAGAAGATATGGACAGCTTGACCTTTGGGACCAATGTCTTACTCCGACACCTCACCTCCAGCGAGGCAAAGTACGAATACGCGGTTTCTTGCACCTCGCCGATACCACCAGAAAAATGTTGCGAACATGCATCTTAAAATCGTTACCTTTTGTAATTTTATGGGAAGTCATATTTGTAAGTACGGTAATTCTGGGACTTATTTCATAGTAGTTTTCCTTCATACCAGTATGGCCATGCAATAGGTGTTCCATTCTATTCAAAGTGGTCTTAAAAAGTCTTACATTTAACTTTCCTCTCTTCTAGGAAACTTCCCATCCAGGAGTTCCACTTCAGTCGTATTCTGCAGGACATTGGTCTGACCAACGAACAGGTAGCCAACCAGGACGACATCTACAAAGACGAGTTGGAATTTGATGTCATGTGCTTTTATTTATATTTTTCTTACACGCTTTTTATCTGTAGGGCTTTCGTGTAGATCAAGATGTCGATTTTGATAGCTTGGTGTAATTACCTGAAAAAGTAGAGCAGTCCTGAGAATATTCATAACCTGCTATTGTTTCCTCTTGCAAAGAGGTTGTTGCCGTACTTCCTCACAGTGTGGCTCTGCTGCTGTGCAGCCCCCAGTGAATGAGAATCACACATTTTAGATTCAAAGCATCTCATAGACCATAGATATATATAGAACACTAGATAGCTTAAGGCGGAGTCACCAGCGTCACTGAACCGCCGCCATCTTGCCCAGGTCAGCCTTGAGTGAGAGTGAGTGAGCTGCACAGACAAAAATACTCATAACTTGCTGAAATATTGACGGATTTACAAACGGGTTGGTTTGCTATAAACATCAAAGATGTAGTTATGATACTGCATACTTATAAAAAAAATTAAAGATTTTTTTTTTTTTTACAAACCGCTTGAATCATAGCCACGTTAATAATGCTTCTAATAAACCAAACCGTTTGTAAATCCGTCAATATTTCAGCGAGTTATGAGTATCTTTGTCTGTGCAGCTCACTCACTCTCACTCAAGGCTGACCTGGGCAAGATGGCGGCGGTTCAGTGACGTCGCTCTCCATTGGCCGGCAGCGCGGGCAAGCTATCTAGTGTTCTATATATATCTATGTCATAGACTGGCAATGTCAGTAACTCACCCATTAACTCAGGTTAGGTGCTGCCCCTAGTGGATGCTCACAGACATGGTATTTTGTACAAAACCAGTTCAGTGAATGCGAGAATCGGACACAAAAATAGATGTCAAAATGTATTGGCTTCTGCTTTAGCTTCTCTTGCAAATAGTGTCTCTCTCTCTCTCTCTCTCTCTCTCTCCCACCTGGTTCCCATCTCCCTCTTTCCCTCCCTCCCTCCTTCTCTCCCTCCCTCCCTCCCTGGCTGGGTCAGTTCGTAGACCTGTGTATCCTGTTGGGTTGTGACTACTGCGGTTCTATCAAGGGGATTGGCCCCAAGAGAGCCATTGACCTGATCAAACTGCATGGTTCCATAGAGGAGATCCTGGAAAATATCGACCCCAAGGTAAGTTCACACTAAGTTCACACCTGCTCTTTGTGTTACTTTTTTTTTTTTTTTTTTTTTTTAACTTCAATCAGGGCTGTCAATATTCACATGGCGATTGTGATGATTTGAAACCTAAATGGGTCAAAGAAAGTCATCACATTAAATCTTTTCACCCCAACCACCTGCCATAACTTGAAAAGCAAGTGGGCGGCCTGTGTTTACCCTCCTGATCCCTCTGACATGCAATGCATACTTTGGGGGGGAATAGATTTTAGTAGCAGCGTTTGGTCAGATGCCCTGAGAGACCGGAGGTAAGGGCACGTTAATATAGATTGGCGCCTGTGTAACGCGCCTGTCTAACTACACACCCTCAAGCAGTGATGTACCTGAACGCGTTCAATGAACGATCGTTCATGAACGCGTTCGTATTTTGGGGGCGAACTTGAACTGAACGTACTGTCTATCCGCTAAATGAACGTAATTGAGAACGCGTTCATTCTCAGCCCTGTGTAACGGAGTTCAAAAGTGCGTTCATTCTCAGCACTCTATTATAACGGCGTTCAAAGATGTGCCATATTTCATAATGCATTTCAGCCGAAAACTCAGTTAAAACACTGTAAACAGGCTTAAAAATGATGCGTAAAACCACCCGATCTGGCAACGCGCCTGTCGCCCCCTGCTACGTCATCAGACTCCTCCTCACAACAAGCAGTGGACCAGCAGAATCTGCGTGCAGAAGCAGAGAGCTGCAGCAGCACTCGCTCAGTCAGAGTCAGACTCTACCTCTAGACGTCGGCGTATGCATTTAAAATAGTTTACAGTTCAAACTATTTGATAAACTTCTACTTTCAGCCCGGAAATGCATTCTGATAAACTGGATTAAGGATAAGCCTCCATGTTTACAAATGTGGTATAGAGAGATCTTCGGTGTGCTGCTACCCCATGAAAGACACTGTGCAATGCATAGAGTCAACAACGCTTCCTTTCAGGAGGTGTGGGCCCCACTATTAGACTATTTTCCTGCTGAAATGTATCGGATCCTTCTAAAGGCCCAGTGCCCCATTGTATGGACAGACCTAGGATAGGAAAAAATAAATATATGTATGTCTACATGTGAATGGGCTCGAGGCAAGTGCAATACTGTACAGTGCCTGTCTTGGTCTGCTTTCCTTTTTGCTTGTTTTTCTTTTTGTTTTGTTTTTGCTTGCTTATGGTGTGGATGATGGCATAGAGATGAACTGGAGGACCCCCCCCCCCCCCCCTGTCCCAATGTGTGTTTTTGTAATGTAAGTAACTGTACGTGAAAAATCTATAATAAAAATAAAAAAAGAACTAAAAAGAACTTTAGTTCAACATTTTGAATTGTGAATTATGAACTGAACTAGTTCATTTTAAAAATGTTGAACTGTGAACTGAACTAGTTCATGTAGAAAGTGAACTTTCCCAACACTGCCCTCAAGACCCCTCCGCTCTACATCCTCCGGCCGCCTCAGACCTACTCCTATCCGAGCTCCGGGAGGGTCATCAAAGAGAAGCCGCCTATTCTCGGTCCTTGCCCCACAATGGTGGAACGAACTTCCCACCACAGTTAGGACAGCCGAAACCCCACCAATCTTTCACCGTCGACTAAAGACACACTTCTTCAATCAATATCTAAAATGATAACAAATAATAAAAAATTAAAAAAAAATTATTGTCATCATGCACTCTTCCTAATGTACTGACTTACACTCAACCCTGTAGCACTCAAGGCTGACCACTTTGATGAACATTGTTAGTAGTTACTCAGCTGATAGAGTTGTGCCCTTCCTGCTGACTCGGGTAACCGTCGGTAGTGTGTTAGTAAAGGGTTAACCTTCTGTAGTGTGGCAGTGAAAGGGTTAACACTGGATCCTGGCCCTTCCCCTAAAGTGTCCGTGTGTCTTGTCCCTGCCCCCCCCCCCCCCGCGTGTAGAAGCATCCGGCCCCAGAGGACTGGTTGTTCAAGGAGGCCAGAGGGTTGTTCCTGGAGCCGGAGGTGGTGGACTGCTCCACCGTGGACCTGAAGTGGACCGAGCCCGACGAGCCCGGCCTGATCCACTTCATGTGTAACGAGAAACAGTTCAGGTACTGATGATGATGATGGGGCCGGGCCGGGGGGGCTGGAAAACCATAGTCGGAACACTTGACAAAATGCTCTCACGCATTTTAAAGGAACACGCCAACAAGACGATAGATACCAGTTTCCTCTCTGTGCGTTCAGTAGAAAGCTATCTGGCTGCATGTTAGCCTATAGCTTAGCACAATGAATGGAAGCGGACATGGCCGGTTAGCCTTCGGGAGAGGTGTTCGTTTGACAATGCCTAGGCTACCCGTCACTGTCTGTTACCATTCATTGTGCTAAGCTAGGCTAACGTGCAGCCAGATAGCTTTCTACTGAGCGCACAGAGAGGAAACTGGTATCTATCTCCTTGTCTCTCTCTGGAGAAGACGGTAAGCTAATTTCCCCAAATGTTGGCGTGTTCCTTTAATTGGCTGCCGGAGGTTAAATTCATGATATACCATCTGTTGCCAGCTCTATTTGTCTATGGAGAAGTTCCCCTTCTTTGCAGGGCTATAACTTTTTAAATTCTATTGCTAGATTGCCATTATTAGGGCCCATTCAAAGTCCTATATGTATTGTTCATTGTGTAGCAACGTTAAACTTTTTCATTCACATATTCATACTAAAATATGGTCTAAAGTATAAGTATGTTTTCATCTCTTTCTGCAGCTTTCTCCAGAACGTGATCTATAGCCCCAAATGCATTATATTGATGATGAAATACAGTTTGATAGCGATCTGTGCCAGATAATAAATTTCAACTGGACGTGGTTCTGGAAGTTACTACACGTCATCTGATGTTGACCGGATGGGCGAGGGGGCGTTTATAATTCCGTGGGCAGCGTTATACCATTCATCTAATGTGGGTCAAATGTTCATCATAGCAGTTAGTATCGAAGACGGTAATACTACACGCTAAAACTCACCCCAGTCTCCTCGGGCCGTTGGGCGATCAGCGTGGAGTAGACAGTTTTTGATTATGGGATGTTGAAATACCCGGTCCATTTCCAGGTTGTATAATAGTATATACGTCCAAATCATGTTGTTTATCGAGTTATTGGCAACGGATCGCTATGTATTGTATCGAGCGTGAGTCCCGGGAGCTATAGCGAGTGCCCGGAAGTAATATGGGTGATCAGCACTTCATCCACATGACTTCCTGTTTGGCGATTGCGCCGATCGGCCACCAGATGGCGCTCTTGAACCGCTAGAGAGTTCAGTGGGGCTTTTCGGTGGGTCTCAGGGCAGCGGATGGAAAATATGATTCCGATCACAGATTTTTGAAATATTGATATCAAAGACGAGTTACGGCGTCTTCGGCAACTTGAGCATGGCGGGGAAGGACGCCTAAACTCGTCTTTCGGCAACTAAAGTGTTAAGATCGCATTATCTAATTTCTCACAAACATTTCGGTTTTTTGAGACGATGAAGGTTAAGAAATTATTAGCATTTGTGTGAAATAAGCCTTTTTCAGAGATCTGAATTGACCCACACTGACCTCCTCCACCAGTATTGCTTACAAATGCTGATCATTTCCACTTGCATTAACCTCAAAAGCCTCAAAAATTGGAATCCGTGCCGGCACTGAAGAAGTGGTTATCGGTGCGTCCCTAGTAGGGATGTTCGATATTGGCTTTTTTACCGATATCCGATATACCGATATTGTCCAACTCTTAATTTCCGATACCGATATAATATATGCAAAGTTTCGCCCCCCCAAAAACGGAATAATTTCATGTAATTAACATTACATATCTCTTGTGTCGTGGAATTAACACAACATTATGCATACTTTTTTTTTTTAATAACTTTCTTTATTGGAAGAGTTTTCAAAATTATGCATATTATACATCTTCCATTTTTTTCTTTTCCCCCCATTTCCATTTCCTATCCCCTAACCCCACCCCACCCCCCCCCCCACAAAGAGCGACAACAAACATACATATAATCCACGAAAATACAAAATAAAAATATGTGACAGAAAAATAAAAGTAAAAAATAAAAAAAAACCTATGATACTAATATAACTGAGATTATATTATGCATACTTTTGACAATAAATAAAATAAGAATTAGTTCTTACTTGCTTGCCTGGGTAAGTAAAGGTTAAATAAATGTAAAAAAAAAGATATATATTTTTTTTAAACCGATACCGATATTTTCCGATATCACATTTTAATGCCAATATCGGCCGATAATATCGGACATCCCTAGTGAATGAGTGTGTGTTTCTCCTGTCCGTTTCCAGTGAAGACAGGATGCGTAACGGCCTTAAGAAGATCCTGAAGAGCAGACAGGGCAGCACTCAGGGACGCCTGGACTCCTTCTTCTCCGTCACCGGCTCGCTCTCCTCCAAACGCAAGGTAGGAGAACTCCGCTCGGGCGGCCATGTCGACCCGTTCACTGCCACACTACAGAAGGTTAACCCTTTACTATCACACTACCGACGGTCGCCGCTGTTGTGTGGCAGTGAAAGGGTTAACCTTCTGTGTATTGCTCCTGAATTTCCCTCCTCTACTCCTTTTAGGGACAAAAATGTCATGTTAGAGCCCTGATTGGCCGCCAAAAATCTTATTACCATACACTTTTTAAATCTTATTACCATACACTTTTTAAATCTGATTACCATACACTTTATAAATCTTATTACCATACACTTTTTAAATCTTATTACCATACACTTTTTAAATCTTATTACCATACACTTTTTAAATCTTATTACCATACACTTTTTAAATCTTATTACCATACACTTTTTAAATCTTATTACCATACACGTTTTAAATCTGATTACCATACACTTTTTAAATCTTATTACCATACACTTTTTAAATCTTATTACCATACACTTTATAAATCTTATTACCATACACTGTTTAAATCTTATTACCATACACTTTTTAAATCTTATTACCATACACTTTTTAAATCTTATTACCATACACTGTTTAAATCTTATTACCATACACTTTATAAATCTTATTACCATACACTTTTTAAATCTTATTACCATACACTTTATAAATCTTATTACCATACACTTTTTAAATCTTATTACCATGCACTTTTTAAATCTTATTACCATACACTTTATAAATCTTATTACCATACACTTTTTAAATCTTATTACCATACACTTTATAAATCTTATTACCATACACTTTTTAAATCTTATTACCATACACTTTTTAAATCGTATTACCATACACTTTATAAATCTTATTACCATACACTTTTTAAATCTTATTACCATACACCTTTTCCATATCATTCGATAATAATAGCAGATACATATTAAATATAGCTTTTAAAAGGCTTTTAAATATAAATGTCTGCTTTAACCAGAGTCTGCAAAAAAACGGGAGGTTCTTTGTGGTTTTTAAGATCCAAAGCCTATTTTGAAAGCATTTAGAAAGAACCGTAGCACAACAAAACATGCAAAAAACATAAAAATATACTCGACATCTTATCTTTGTTATCGTGCCAACTGTCAAACATCATTAATTATTTAAAAAACAAAGAAGTTCCAGGCACTCTTCATGTATAAAAAAGCTTAATCATTAATTTAGGGCTGTCAGTTTATTGCGTTAATTTAATTAATTAATTACACAGCAAATTATCGCGTTATGAAAATTAACGCAAAAAAAATATTTAAATTCTTTGTATTTTTTTTTTATCTCATTCATTCCATAATAACGTAGAATAAACATTTATAGATTTTTTTTTTGTTTTAATTTGTCATTTGCATGTTCTTGGTATCTGATTCTAGGGACATCTATGGATCTCAAGGAATGTATTCCCAGTGTCAGAAATACTGTGTCTCTTACTAGGCTTGAGTAAATTGTAATGAACCAAATGAGAATATCAATTCAATTATACATTTTTTTTGTATCTTTGACTGTGAATAACACCATGCAAAAAATTACCAGACCTGAAAAATCTAAGCAAATGAATAAAGGGAAGATGATTAAACAGAAGGTTTTGTAGATACAGTACTGAATTCTGCCACCCGGACACACATGCCATTTGAAATATGATTATAGAATATCAGGCCTAAAATGGTTATGCGATTAAAATGTGATTAATTAATTACAAATCCTGTAATTAATTAGATACAAAAAAATGTAATCGCCTGACAGCACTACATTAATTATTATTGATATTGCCCTACATGGCCCCGCCCTAATGTTATATTAATCTCCTGAATTAACTTTTGTTTATTTAGGAACCAGAGACGAAGGGATCGGCAAAGAAGAAGCAGAAGACCGGAGCCAGCAAATTCAAGAAGAGCAAATAGAGGAAGAGGGGCGAGCGAGGCGGACGTTGTTGTGAAGATGAACGAGGATCACAAAGTATGCGTGCAGTCCGCTTGCTTTAGCAACTCGGTACCAAACTTTTTTTTGTTTTTCATGTTGAAAACTAAATAAGCAGGTCGCTGTGGAGTTGAGGGTCATACAGAAGTTTGAACCCACCCCTCTGTCCGGTTGTAAAGAGTGTTCATTCGTCTATAGCCTACATCTCTACACATTCATGGTTCTCGAGGAGCGACGGGTCATTACATTTACTCAAAGTGAATTAACGCAAGGTTTTATGAAAATGTCTTGTCTTGATTTCTCTGTTTTGGAATAAACGTGACGATGGCTTTTGTTGAGTTGACTGGTTCATTCAAAGTTCTTGATTGTTCCCGTTTCACGGCATGCTTCTTTGTACGCCGTGCTACCTGTGTTTAGTGGTGTTCTGGTCAGTGGCTGATGAGACTTACCGCATGAATGGTTTCATGGACACATTTTCTTTGACCTGTGGACTATGAGGTGAAGTGCAAGAACCTTATTTTGAATCAAATTACCCATCATGTTCAGGGGTTGGGTATAGTTTCTTTTGTTGCTCTAGTTTTGAATACTCATGATTGGTAAGGTGGGTTTTAACTTTTTCACTCTCTTTTTCTTGTGTTTGTTTTTGTATACTCTTTCCATTAGTAAGGTAAAGTAATCTAAATTATGGCAATCCGGAAACTTTCGCTATGATGGTGAGTAACTCATGATATATGATATTTGCATTTATAATGCGCCCCTCAGACAATTTTTACATCGGTCCGGGGCACAGCCTGGGGGAAAAAAAAGAATACGAATAAAATTGTGCTGTCAATCGATTAAAATATTTAATCTGATTAATCGCATGATTGTCCATAGTTAACTCCATCGTTTTTTTTGTTTTTTTTTTATCTACCTTAAACTGATCTTTTTCAAGTTTTAATACTCTATACTATAGTTTTATCAACATGAGAGTCAACAAATGCTTGCTTTATGCAGCCATTTAACACAAAACGTTGACCCTCATGCATTGCAAATTTGCATCAAATTCAAAAAGAGTGATGCACAAAATAACTTAAAAGAAAATAATAATTTAAAACAATGAATGAAGTGCATGAAATAATAGGGGGAAAAAAACGTTAGGAACTTGTTACGTTCACCCACACAAGGGCTGAGAACTTGCCCCCCGCCCCCCCCCTCTCTCTCTCACACACTCGGCTCTCTTTCTCTCTTGCCCCTTCCTCATCTCTCACCCCCCCCTCTATCTCTCACAAACACACACACACACACACTTTGAGTCAGAAACAAACATAGTATCAATGAGAGTATCAATAATACATCTGAGTGAAGTCTAGTAAAAATAAAGTTAAAATAAAAATATTTAGTTTTGAAAAAGTTAATCGTGAGTTAAAAAAAAATGTGGGCTTAATAGAATCGGGCGTTAATACCGCGTTAACGTTGGCAGCCTTAGAATAAATACGAATAAATGGACAGGACAAAGAAACAGGGAACTCATCAACAAGCCAGTTTGACAGCATTCTGATCCCATACATGTCTATGAACAATAAGGCATAAGGAAAAGTGAGAAGCACTTGTTCTGTGGGGAAGTTGAGAAATAACTGAACCAATGCATCACCATTTCATCTCCAGTTCAACCCTTCACTTTGGTAAGGCATGTTCCTAATCTTTCATCACCTGCTATTATTTTAAATTAATTACATCCTGTGTATGTGGTTGGTAGACGGTTTCATTATGGCATGATTTGAAGATCACCTGGACATTGTAATTGTCATTTATATTTAATGTGTAGTTGTGAAAGTCTAATTCATGAGTGTAGTGGCTACATTCATGCTAAGTGTGTTTTGTGTTGTGTGTGTACATCTTAAGGGCATCAGGTTTGTGAGAGTACTGTCGAGTTCCCCGACAGAGAATATGTTACTTCTTGTCTTCTTTCTGTCAGGTGAGTGGTCACTATTTTCATGAACTATGATCCAGTGACTCATGTCTTTATAAACTATGATCCAGTGACTCATGTCTTTATAAACTATGATCCAGTGATCCATGTCTTTATAAACTATGATCCAGTGACTCATGTCTTTATAAACTATGATCCAGTGACTCATGTCTTTATAAACTATGATCCAGTGTGATCCATGTCTTTATAAACTATGATCCAATGACTCATGTCTTTATAAACTATGATCCAGTGATCCATATCTTTATAAACTATGATCCAGTGACTCATGTCTTTATAAACTATGATCCAGTGACTCATGTCTTTATAAACTATGATCCAGTGATCCATGTCTTTATAAACTATGATCCAGTGATTCATGTCTTTATAAACTATGATCCAGTGACCCATGTCTTTATAAACTATGATCCAGTGATCCATGTCTTTATAAACTATGATCCAGTGACTCATGTCTTTATAAACTATGATTCATGTCTTTATAAACTATGATCCAGTGACTCATGTCTTTATGAACTATGATCCAGTGACTCATGTCTTTATGAACTATGATCCAGTGACTCATGTCTTTATAAACTATGATCCAGTCACTCATGTCTTTATAAACTATGATTCATGTCTTTATAAACTATGATCCAGTGACTCATGTCTTTATAAACTATGATCCAGTGACTCATGTCTTTATAAACTGATCCAGTGACTCATGTCTTTATAAACTATGATTCATGTCTTTATAAACTATGATCCAGTGACTCATGTCTTTATAAACTATGATCCAGTGACTCATGTCCTTATAAACTATGATCCAGTGATTCATGTCTTTATAAACTATGTGAAATCATGGAGGCACATTTAGTCATGTAAATGTCATGTGAAGTGAACACATTGGAAGCTGATGTGATATGTTAGAATGTGATTTGACCAGTGTACATTACATTACACACTAAACGATATATAGTTGTGCACACTAGACACTTTAAGAAATATATTGATGTGCACACTAGACACTTTAAGAAATATATTGCTGTGCACACTAGACACTAAATATATTGCTGTGCACACTAGACACTTTAAGAAATATATAGCTGTGCACACTAGACACTTTAAGAAATATATTGCTGTGCACACTAGACACTAAATATATAGCTGTGCACACTAGACACTAACTATATAGCTGTGCACACTAGACACTAACTATATTGATGTGCACACTAGACACTAAATATATAGCTGTGCACACTAGACACTAAATATATAGCTGTGCACACTAGACACTAAATATATAGCTGTGCACACTAGACACTAACTATATAGCTGTGCACACTAGACACTAAATATATAGCTGTGCACACTAGACACTAACTATATAGCTGTGCACACTAGACACTAACTATATAGCTGTGCACACTAGACACTAACTATATAGCTGTGCACACTAGACACTAAATATATTGATGTGCACACTAGACACTAAATATATAGCTGTGCACACTAGACACTAAATATATAGCTGTGCACACTAGACACTAAATATATAGCTGTGCACACTAGACACTAAATATATAGCTGTGCACACTAGACACTAAATATATAGCTGTGCACACTAGACACTAACTATATAGCTGTGCACACTAGACACTAAATATATAGCTGTGCACACTAGACACTTTAATAAATATATAGCTGTGCACACTAGACACTAAATATATAGCTGCACACTAGACACTAAATATATAGCTGTGCACACTAGACACTAAATATATAGCTGCACACTAGACACTAAATATATAGCTGTGCACACTAGACACTAAATATATAGCTGTGCACACTAGACACTAAATATATAGCTGTGCACACTAGACACTAAATATATAGCTGTGCACACTAGACACTAACTATATAGCTGTGCACACTAGACACTAAATATATAGCTGTGCACACTAGACACTAAATATATAGCTGTGCACACTAGACACTAACTATATAGCTGTGCACACTAGACACTAAATATATAGCTGTGCACACTAGACACTAAATATATTGATGTGCACACTAGACACTTTAAGAAATATATTGATGTGCACACTAGACACACACAGGGGCCTTGTATAATACTGATGTTAATATTTTGATTGATGTTACAGGTACACTGACACCTGTTGCTATGCAACCGGCGTTGACCATCACAGCACCAGAGCGTATGGAGTCACTGAGTGGCTCTTGTGTGCAAATCCCATGTATCTTTACTCCTGAACCAGATAGATTTAACAGCACAATAGTTAGCTATGGAGTGTGGATTAAAAATGGCCCGTATTTTAATGGTGTACATAACGGCGAGGTGATCTTCAACAGCAGTGGGACAGTTACTACCTATCCAATGAAGATGATTGGAGACCTGACTCAGAAGAACTGCACCACACTATTTTATAATTTGACTTCAGATTACACAAACATTTACCACTTCAGAGTTGAGAATGGACCATTCAAGAGAATAGCCACTGAGGAACCTCTTCACCTAACCGTTAATGGTAAGAGAGTATTATTTTCTTAATTTTTCTATTTATTATCTAGCCTATAATGTTTCTGTTTATGACATGATTAAAAAAAACAGTGAAAATGTTTTAAAGATTTAAATAGAATAAAGAACAACAAAAGAGAAAGCATAGGGAGATGAGCGCTAGTATGAAAATAGGATAACGGCTAATGTCAAGGCTCTGCGCTCAAAATATCATATTCATATTCCGTTTGCACATGACTCATGAGTATGTATTCCGTTCAGATCCATTTGAAGTATGGGGGCGACGTAGAGAGGATCACATTATCTTGGCCATCACCACGAGACATCCAGTCACAGAGAGACAGGGAGACGGGGACAGGCGTTAGAGAGTTTGCGTGTTTGTGGTGGGTGGACATAGCAATAGATACATGTTAACTTTAATTGGGGAAAGTATATTGTGGTCTGATTTCATTCGTTTTGAATAACAAAACTTTAAATCTGCACTATGTACATTTTCTCATGAAAAACTTCTTTTGCTAAAATAAATAAATGACTGGATGAGGCTGAACAAGAGAAAACCCTCCCAGCACTGTGTGAAATGTATTATACGAGCTCTCCTGATCGTATGTGTCCAGTGCCGCAGAATCCATAAAAAGATACAGTCTCCGACTCTGGACCATAAAATGTGAACGACATAAATTAAGAAATGTGTTATTTTGTTGCCATTTTCTCTTATCCTCCATGTTTAAACAAAGTGCAGTAACCTCCCATGGCCACAAGGTGCCAATCTCCCATACTGCAGCTTTTTAGTGACCTTCTTTACATTTGAATCCAATCTCAAGGCACATCTGGACACACCAGTATGTCAGCTGAGAACCACTGATCTATTCAACCAACTGGGTGCATGAGTTTTTCCTCTTTCTAGTTGTGTCTCCTGTTCAGAAAACTTGAAACAAAGCAAGGTGTGCAAACATATTATATTTCCCCATCTTGCCATAGATGAACCACCAGCCCCCCACATTAACATCACTGGTAAACTGAAGGAGGGGAACCCTGTCAATGTAACCTGCTCTGCCGTCGCTCCCTGCCCACAACACCCCCCTGACCTGAAATGGAATCTCCCAGTGGAAGCTAAGAACCAACTAGAGGAAGAAGATGACCGAACCATTACAGCTAGATCCCAGGTGACCTTCACAGCCTCAGACAGCATGGATGGGGTCAACATCACCTGTTCTGCTGTCTACTCTGTGGAGAACCACGGAACCAACACCAAGACGGCTGAACGGACGGTGACTCTCAACGTTTCATGTAAAGACTACACTTCTTTATGCTTGTGGTTAAAGTGCATGGGGTATCAGTGTCCTAAAGGTTAGGTCAGGTGGCGTAGCGGAGATTACGTTCGTCACCAAACGCCGGAGACGCTGGATTCGCCTGTTCGAATCCAGCTCACAGCTCCGGCGTTGTCACCAGCTTGGCTGGCCGTTCACACTAATACAATTGGCAGTATTAGAGGGTGGGAAAGCTGGCGGGGTGGGTCCGGGTCGTTGTAAACAGCGACTCCTACAGTTCGGTCGGGGCGCCTGCTCAGCGCGGATAGGATCTAAGGGGGGTAGTGTGATCCTTCCACACGTTACACCCTCTCAGTGAGAGTCCGCGCTGCCAGGTGAAAAGAAGCGGTTGATTGGCTAGACGTGTGTCGGAGGAAGCACGTGATAGCCTCCACTCTCCCAGACCGACTGTGGGGGGTAAGTGCGCAGCGACCAGGAAGGGGATTGGGAATTGGCATAACGACTAACATTGGGATGGGAGAAAATCGAGGGAAAAAATATTAAAAAAAAATAAAAAAGAGAAGAGAAGCTGGTTTGTGACTGTATGGTCGCTAGTTTGAATCCCAGGATCAATAGGACAATCTGAATGTGTGAAAATGAATGAATAACCTTTTCCCTTCCCTTACCCCGCTGTAGCCCCCACCTGCTCAACAGTGTCAAACAATGCAAATACTTCCAGTCTTGCCTTGATAAGAAAAAGTGTTGGCGGGTGGGAAGCCGGTGGGGTACGTGTCCTGGTCGTTGTAAACTGTGACTCCTACTGGTCGGTCGGGGCGCCTGTTCAGCAGGGAGGGGATCTGGGGGAAATAGTGTGAACCTCTGCACGCGTTAAGTTCCCCCAGTGAAACTCCTCGCTGTCAGGTGAAAATAAGCGGCTGGCTGACTCCACATGTATCGGAGGCGGCATGTGGTAGTTCTACACCCTCCCCAGGCCGACAGTGGGGCAATGCGCGCAACGACCAGGAAGGGAATTGGCATAACGACTAAATTGGCATGGGTGAAAAATAGCCTACAGAAAGCCCAACAAATAAATATAATAAAAAAAAAAAATTACTTTGAACCCGCATGTCAAAAAGACTGATATGGTCCTTTGACTCTCCAGGGACAATAAGGTTCCTTCCTAAAGTATTTCTGATCTCTTAAATCTCCCACAGACTCCCCCAAGGACACCTCGGCCTCCATCAGTCCCGCTGGTCCAGTGTCAGTTGGCAGCTGGGTGAACCTGACCTGCTCCAGTAGAGCCAACCCTCCTGTCAGCCACTTCAGCTGGTTCAGGATCAGTAAAGACGGACCACAGATTATATCTGGTGGAGGTTTCTTCGGCTTCAACGTGAGCGACGGCGATGAAGGAGATTATTGCTGCGTGGCCTCGAACGACATCGGCAACCAGAGTTCTTCGGTCCTGCTGACTCTCAGAAGTAACACCTGCTCTTATAGTGTTTCTGTTGTACCTTCTTCTTACTGTTTGTATGTAGTATTGGAGGAAGGCCAGTTATGGTGACTGTAGATACAGTCCTGGTTCTCAAGCTTAGGGGCCCTAAACAGGGGGACACCTATTCAGTCTTTCAGGGCCAATGTTAGTGTTTGTGTCAAATGTTTCCTCTTTTGGAGAGAACATACAGTATTAGTATAGTAGAAAGAGTGCATGATAGAAGATGGTAAGAAGGTTATTTATTTTTATATCTTTTTCATTTCAGATATTGATTGAAGAAGTGTGGTTTTAGTCGACGGTGAAAGATTGGTGGGGTTTCGGCTGTATGTAGCATAGAAGCAGACTATAGACCTAGTGACAACATGGTGGACATAGTGACAACATAGAATATAGCAGTAAACATAAACACTCAGACAGCCCATGGATCACAAGGGGATTACAGAATGCATGTAAAAAGAAAAATACACTATATAGAGAATTTATAAAACATAGAACTAAAGAGGCAGAAAATAAATATAAGAAATATAAAAATAAGTTGACTAATATTATGAGAAGATGTAAGAAGGATCATTATAGTAGAATATTAGATAACAACAAATATAATATTAAAGGTGTTTGGAAGATATTAAATGGTATTATCAGGAATGGATCAAGACAAATAAACTATCCTCAGTATTTTATGGAAAAGGATCAAACTATTAGCAATATGGATGATGTGGTTAACAACTTTAATACATTTTTTGTAAATATTGGACCAGAATTAGCGGGAAAAATCCCAGATCCAGTGACTCCTGAAGACATAAAAGACAATTACATTGAAAGAAATCCTAGTTCAATGTTTCTGGAAGCGGTAGATGAAAATGAAATTATAGAAACTACTAATAAATGTAAAAACAAGACATCTACAGACAGTAATGAAATAGATATGAAAATAGTAAAAAATGTCATTAGTGGGATTTCAAAACCACTCACGCACATCTGCAATTTATCATTCAAAACTGGTCGATTTCCGAATAAAATGAAAATAGCAAAAGTCATACATCTGTTCAAGACTGGAGATAAACACCACTTCACAGATTATTAGCCTGTTTCTCTACTTCCTCAGTTTTCAAAAATATTAGAAAAACTCTTCAACAACAGATTAGATAAATTCATTGATAAACATAATTTACTCACCGATAGCCGTATGGATTCAGAACACACCGGTCAACATCACTAGCGTTAATAGAACTCATTGAAAAAATCACAAATTCCATAGATAAAAAAAAAACATGTAGCTGGAGTATTCATTGACCTAAAAAAGCATTTTATACTATTAATCATGATATATTAATCAGGAAATTGGAGAGATATGGGATCAGGGGGGTAGTATTGGACTGGGTGAGAAGCTATCTAAATAAAAGACAACAATTTGTGACAATGAGAGATTATAAATCTGAATGTTTGGACATTGCTTGTGGTGTCCCCCAGGGGTCAGTGTTGGGTCCAAAACTGTTCATCTTGTACATTAACGAGATATGTAAAGTATCCAATATATTTAAATGTATTTTATTTGCGGATGACACTAATCTTTTTTTTTCTGGTGAGAATGTCCAGCAGCTTTTAGAGGTCATCACATCTGAAATGAAGAAATTGAAGGAATGGTTTGATAGAAACAAATTATCATTGAACTTGAGCAAAACTAAAATTATGTTGTTTGGAAACTGTAGATTGGATACTCAGGTACAAGTTAAAATAAATTATGTGATTATTGAAAGAGTTTATGAAAATAAATTCCTAGGTGTAATAATAGACCATAAAATCTGTTGGAAACCTCACATAAAACATGTCCAATCTAAACTCTCACGAAGCATTTCAGTCATGAGTAAAGTAAAGCACATTCTGGATAGAAAATCACTCTACATTCTCTACTGTTCACTAGTTTTACCATATTTAAATTACTGTGCTGAAGTCTGGGGAAACAATTATAAGTCTACACTACAACCACTTTTTATACTCTAAAAATGGGCCATAAGGATAGTTCACATTGCAGGTTATCGTGATCACACTAACATATTGTTTTTGGAGTCAAAGACATTGAAGTTAAATGATCCTGTGGAATTTAAAACGGCACAATTAATGTATAAAGCAAAAAGTCATGCACTTCCAAGAAACATTCAAGAATTGTTCTTTGATAGGGAGGGGGGTTATAATCTGAGGGGAGAACACAATTTAAAGGTGCTAAACGTACGCACTACCATGAGAAAACACTGCATCTCGATATGTGGAGTGAAACTGTGGAACAGTCTAAATGTGGTGCTAAAGCAATGTCCAAACATGAGACAATTCAAACTGATGTATAAGGAAATTATGTTCACAAGGTACAGGGATGAGGAAGGGACTTGATATTCACAGGGGTTTACATTTTTATTTTGTTTTCTATTTTATTTTATTTTATACATATATAGTTTTTGTTTTTTGTTTTGCATATATATATATTTTTTTTTCTTTTCTTTTTTATGTTTAAAATAGTACACTCATTTGAGTAGTGGAAAAGGGGTAGGATTAAATAAGTGTATACTCCTTCCTACTCCTTTTCGAACATGCAGATTGAGTTGTTTTGCTTTTTGTTATTGTTTGGTGGACATAGTGACAACATGGTGGACATAGTGACTACATGGTGGACATAGTGACAACATGGTGGACATAGTGACAACATGGTGGACATAGTGACTACATGGTGGACATAGTGACAACATGGTGGACATAGTGACTACATGGTGGACATGGTGACAACATGGTGGACATAGTGACAACATGGTGGACATAGTGACAACATGGTGGACATAGTGACAACATGGTGGACATAGTGACAACATGGTGGACATAGTGACAACATGGTGGACATAGTGACAACATGGTGGACATAGTGACTACATGGTGGACATAGTGACAACATGGTGGACATAGTGACAACATGGTGGACATAGTGACAACATGGTGGACATAGTGACTACATGGTGGACATAGTGACAACATGGTGGACATAGTGACAACATGGTGGACATAGTCATAGTGACAACATGGTGGACATAGTGACAACATGGTGGACATAGTGACAACATGGTGGACATAGTGACTACATGGTGGACATAGTGACAACATGGTGGACATAGTGACAACATGGTGGACATAGTGACAACATGGTGGACATAGTGACAACATGGTGGACATAGTGACAACATGGTGGACATAGTGACAACATGGTGGACATAGTGACTACATGGTGGACATAGTGACAACATGGTGGACATAGTGACTAAATAGTGACTACATAGTGACTACATGGTGGACATAGTGACAACATGGTGGACATAGTGACTACATGGTGGACATAGTGACAACATGGTGGACATAGTGACAACATGGTGGACATAGTGACAACATGGTGGACATAGTGACAACATGGTGGACATAGTGACAACATGGTGGACATAGTGACAACATGGTGGACATAGTGACAACATGGTGGACTTAGTGACAACATGGTGGACATAGTGACAACATGGTGGACATAGTGACTACATGGTGGACATAGTGACTACATGGTGGACATAGTGACTACATGGTGGACATAGTGACTACATGGTGGATATAGCTTGGTGAGCCACCAGGATGCCTGGGCTGGGTGTTTGCACCATAACATTGTATTACTATTGTCTTCCAGGACCAGAGCCGTCAAGTGAGTTGTTTGGTGTCGAAGTGGTTCTGAAGACCCTCGGTATTCTGCTTCTCACTGGCACCATGGTCGTCTTTGAATGGTAAGAAAACCCCTCTATTATTCTTCAAGGTGATCATGGTTTGATGCCTTATGTCTAGCCATTCATATAGATTACGGTTAGATTCATGCCAATAGTATGCATGATGTAGGGAATGTGCAGTTTTTAAATGTATTTAGTTGTGTAAATGCATTTATTCATTTGAAACTGACCGATCAGATTACCTCTGTTTGATTGACAGATAAATGCTACAAAATGCTATGGAAACCATAGTATAAATTATAAGGGCGCCTTAGCCCCCCTGAAAGAAACAAGAATCTAGTCTATCTATAGTAATGACCCTGACCTGATCTATAGTACTTGGTAACTAATAATAATCTAGTCTATCTATAGTACTGGGTAACTAATAATAATCCAGTATATCTATAGTACTGGTAACTAACAATAATACAGTATATAGTACTTGGTAACTAACAATAATCGAGTCTATCTATAGTACTGGGTAACTAATAAGATAAGATAAGATAAGATAAGATATTCCTTTATTAATCCCCTTGGGGAAATTCATGACACACACATACAGCTCAACGTCTCATAAATGATATTAACAACAACACAATCATTACATTTTTACAGTAACAATGGCACAGCATAAATTCAACAGACATGTACATTTGTTGACACATGTCAGCATTACAGGAGGCCTGAGACACTGTATGCGATAGCCGGCAGCCTACGTATGGCTGTGGCGCCTGGTGAACTGGAGGGAGGGCGGAGTGGGGGGGGGGGGGGGGGGGGGGGGGCGGTTAAGGAATTTGGTTGTGGAGCAGTCAAGGGGGGGGTGGGCCCCCACCGTCGAGCATCAGAGGCAGCCTACGTATGGCTGTGGCGCCAGATGAGTCACAATAATAATCTAGTCTATCTATAGTACTGGGTAACTAATAATAATCCAGTATATCTATAGTACTGGGTAACTAATAATAATCCAGTATATCTATAGTACTGGTAACTAACAATAATACAGTATATAGTACTTGGTAATGAAGTAACAATTTATGTTCATATGGTCAATAGAATTGATATTATCGTGTATTTATGATTAATGGGTTATTCAACATTATCATAGCATTATTCAGAATGGCTAAGCTGAAAACAGACAACAGTTGGCTTGACCGTTGGCTTGATCACACACCCACACACTATCTCACCCCCACACAGAAACCAGTTTTGTTGTATACCTGATGAACGAGACACACACACACACACACACACACACACACACACACACACACACATACACACATACACACATACACACACACACACAGACAGAAACCCAGGGTGGGGCCCTGACCCACCCCTGATCACAAGAGCATTGTTGTTAAAAACCTGTTTATCAAAGAAACCTTTTTTTTTTTTTTTTATTATTGATATTTTTGCACAAATCTTTCCATTATTTACAGTATACCTTTTCACAGCATAATATGCAACATCCGAGATTCGCCTTTTTCATTTTTGTAACAACATACAAAACATGTAATAGACTCATACAAACACATTAATAACTGACATGGAAATTAAAAAAGCACTTACAAAAAAAAAACATACTATACATTGTGCATATACATCCCTGATATATATATATATATATATATACGTCATACGTTACATGTAGACCGATCTACCTGCGAGCAGGTATGTGCTGCATCTTTTCTTTTTTCTTTTTCTTTTTCTTTTTTCTTTTTCTTTTATTTTTTACGTTTCAGCTACGTATGTGTGTGTCTCCTATATACTTGTGTACCCCTATGTGTCAGTGAAAGCCTATATCTCAACTATGTGTATATGTAGGTGTGTGTATGCCTATTTCCTATACATGAGTATGTGCTTGTATGTGTGCCCCTGACGTGTATACCTTATCCTTGTGTATATGCGTGCATGTAAACCTATTATGTACACATATGAATATGTGTATCCTAGATACTTGTATGTGGCTATATCTGCGCACATGTGAGTGTGATAGAGACAGTGACCGTTCCATAGACACACCATCCGGACATAAAATATATGTACATATATACATAATATATTATAGAGCACAAGTACCATCAGATCAAATCCCCTTTTTCATATTCATCCTTGATAATATTGTAATCCCATTTTACTCATTTGTCCTCAGATCGTTCAGTCAGGTGTAGAAAACTGTCCCATATCTCAGCGAAAATATCCTCTCTCCCTGCGACTCTATACGTCACCCTTTCATATGATGCTGTCCGAAACATTAGTTCCATCCATTTTTTAAAAGTAATATCAACAGGTGATTTCCAATGTCGTAATGCAATTCTACATCCTGATATCATGGCCATTCTATACCACATTCCCCGGTATTTAGGCAGCTTAATCCCTTTCGGTACTATACCCAAAACACATGCCATTGGGGCGTTATTTATCTTCACATTCAGGACCTTACTTAGGAATATCACAATTTGATCCCACATTTTCCGGACCTTCTCACATTCGTACAACATGTGCAGTAAGGTGCCTGTCTCCTTCTCACATCTCCAGCAGATGTCACTGTCCCTTAATTTCAGTCTGGCCAGTTTACTAGGCGTCCAATAGCTTCTGTTCAGCACTTTGTAAAAAATAAGTTGTGATTGCGCCTCCCTAGAGAATTTATTCCATTTGGACACCAGTTTCTCCCACATTTCCTCAGTAATATCCTCATGTACATCGTTCTCCCAGCTCAATCTCAGACCCGCCAATTTGGGTGCATTGTATTCTCTTATAACATCATAAAATCTTGACGCACCGCCTTTCCTGCGCCATCCTTTATAGAATATTTCTTGAATTGCAGTAATTGGGCCGCACTTTGGTCCTCCTATTGATGACGATATACAATGTCTAATCTGTAGGAATTTATCAAAGTTTTTATTATCTATATCAAAATCCTCCTTAATATCCTCAAAAGGCAAAACCCCATCCTCCCCGGCTATATCACCTAGTACATGTATCCCCCTTTTAACCCAATCGTCCCATATGACTGATTTCTTCCCAATCTTTAGTTTCTTATTATACCATATAGAGGCTCTCGTAGTTAAGTATGGGCTATCACCAGTCATTTTGTGCGATTGATTCCAAGTTTCCCTGATACATGCCATCAAAGGGTTTTTAAGAGGTATAGGTCTGTCTGATTGTGTCAGGAAGGATTCCAGAGATGAGGGATATATCATTTCCTCCTCCATCCTGACCCAAGCAGGTGCCTCCTCAGACGAGTGATTCAGTTTGGAGAGCTGGGAGAGCGAGAATGCATAGTGATACCAGTCTAGTTTAGGCAGGGATAAACCGCCATTTTCCTTTGCTGCATACATTTTGGCCCGTCCAAATAGCGGCCTTTTGCCCCCCCACAGATATATATTAATGACTTTGTCATACTGTTTGAGTAACTGGGTCGGGAGAGTCAGCGGCAACATATATAGGATATAATTTAATTTGGGAGCTAGTATCATTTTCACTAGGTTTATCTTTCCCAGGAGGGACATATTCATTTTGGCCCAATTCTGGGTCAGAGCACTAATGTGTTCGATTATAGGGGCAATATTGGCTTGCATCAACTCTTTCAGACCTGGGATCCCAAAGAAACCTTTGTAATACGTGTGATTTGGAGCAGCTCATTTTTGATGAGAAGAGGGGTCAACAATTTAGATAAAAACCCTGTTTGACCATTGTAAGGGACTCAGTCTAGAAGAGGCTGGGTCATGGATGGACGTCTTGTTACTGTGCTGTGGAAACCATGCTTGTATGCTGCATTAAATCACTTTCTTCACCAACTGAGCCATTGCCTCTGAAAACCATCTCCAGTCTGAATTCTTCTTGAAACCAGCGCCACTCTCATCAAATGATACTTCAGTAACTAACAATAATCAAGTCTATCTATAGTACTGGGTAACTAACAATAATCGAGTCTATCTATATAGTACTGGGTAACTAACAATAATCTAGTCTATCTATAGTATTGATTGATTGAATTTGATTGGATAGTTTATTGGTTTAGAATGGAAAATCACACATATACATTTGATCACAATATGAAACAGGTATACATTTTCTCCATTTACCAATAGGATTTCATAAAACACAATAAAGCCATAGGCTTGTTTCCATTGTGGTCCTTCATCATTGGTGTCAGTGGATTTATGTACTGGTGTGTGGTATTGGTACTGGTAACTAACAATTCTATACATCTATAGACTATAGATAGACTAGATTATTGTTACCCAGTGATTAATTCACATGTGATCGATCCTGCACGGACCCAGAGATGCAGAAAATTCTTGCGGGTAAGTCACACGTGAATGTGGAATGTCTTGGCTCAACAAAAGAAGCCCATCACTATGAATGCATGAACAGCCAAAAGAAAGTGGAAGATATTGTAAAGAAAAATAAACAAACCAAGTCAGATGTAAAAAGTGCCAAACCTCTCTCTGCTTAATGTGTCTGATGTTTTCGCTGTTTCCTCCAGTTGGTTCAGAAGGAGATTCTCCAACCCCCCGAGCCAGGAGGATAGAGGACACGCAGAGGTACAGTACATTCATTCATTCATTAAAAACATATTTATAACATTGTGCATTTAGATGTAGAAGTAAGAAGAAAAAATATATAAACAATGACAGTAGTCCAGAGGTTAGAGGAGATGGAAAGTTGTGACTGGTCGCCAGTTTGAAACCAGGGGCAGTTGGAAAAATTATAAAGTTGTCTCTTATCTTATTTGATTTGATCTTATCTTAATTGACAAAGAAAGCAGGATAGGGAGGGTAGACCGTTGCACTTCTGCGTTACATGGAGCTCATGGGAGAGCGTGGGGGGATCAAATTATTGTTGAGTGTTGATGAGAGCCTTGACGTAAGTGGTTGTAGCTACGGCTGTGGGGGTGCTGGAGACATGATCCAATATACTTTTTATACGCCTGAGTCTCCTGAACACACAAATGATGATGCCAATAAACAAATAATATAGCGTTGAAAAAAGAAGCTTGAACAGATAGCAAACAAACATGCAATAAATGCCTAAGTCGACACAGTGTGAGGGGGCATAGGAGACGTCCATTGCGTTTCGTTAACCCTTATAATTTCCTGAATCAGTCACGAGGTACGGCAAGGCTTTGAACGTCACCACATACATCCTCAACACGAGCCTCGATACGCGCTCCACATCAATCTTCCTGGATTACTTGACACACGATTTGAAGCCTCGCTTTAAATGACACATCACTGCTGAACAGTCGTATCGGAATTCATGCAACTTTTACGTCACTCTAGATTGACATTCATCAAATTATTTGCGCTGGCGGGAGAGTTTACCATATTATTTGGGGTGATACTTTGGGCAAAACTTTATTTACACATGCGGGTCAGTTCAGGAGAGTGTGACCAGTTCAGGAGAGAGAGACCAGTTCAGGAGAGAGTGACCAGTTCAGGAGAGAGTGACCAGTTCAGGAGAGAGTGACCAGTTCAGGAGAGAGAGACCAGTTCAGGAGAGAGTGACCAGTTCAGGAGAGAGAGACCAGTTCAGGAGAGAGTGACCAGTTCAGGAGAGAGTGACCAGTTCAGGAGAGAGTGACCAGTTCAGGAGAGAGTGACCAGTTCAGGAGAGAGAGACCAGTTCAGGAGAGAGAGACCAGTTCAGGAGAGAGAGACCAGTTCAGGAGAGAGTGACCAGTTCAGGAGAGAGTGACCAGTTCAGGAGAGAGTGACCAGTTCAGGAGAGAGAGACCAGTTCAGGAGAGAGAGACCAGTTCATGAGAGAGTGACCAGTTCAGGAGAGAGTGACCAGTTCAGGAGAGAGAGAGACCAGTTCAGGAGAGAGTGACCAGTTCAGGAGAGAGTGACCAGTTCAGGAGAGAGTGACCAGTTCAGGAGAGAGTGACCAGTTCAGGAGAGAGTGACCAGTTCAGGAGAGAGAGACCAGTTCAGGAGAGAGTGACCAGTTCAGGAGAGAGAGACCAGTTCAGGAGAGAGAGACCAGTTCAGGAGAGAGAGACCAGTTCAGGAGAGAGTGACCAGTTCAGGAGAGAGTGACCAGTTCAGGAGAGAGAGACCAGTTCAGGAGAGAGAGACCAGTTCAGGAGAGAGAGACCAGTTCAGGAGAGAGAGACCAGTTCAGGAGAGAGAGACCAGTTCAGGAGAGAGTGACCAGTTCAGGAGAGAGTGATCAGTTCAGGAGAGAGTGACCAGTTCAGGAGAGAGAGACCAGTTCAGGAGAGAGTGACCAGTTCAGGAGAGAGTGACCAGTTCAGGCGAGACTGACCAGTTCAGGAGAGAGTGACCGGTTCAGGAGAGAGTGACCAGTTCAGGAGAGAGTGACCAGTTCAGGAGAGAGAGACCAGTTCAGGAGAGAGTGACCAGTTCAGGAGAGAGTGACCAGTTCAGGAGAGAGTGACCAGTTCAGGAGAGAGTGACCAGTTCAGGAGAGAGTGACCAGTTCAGGAGAGAGTGACCAGTTCAGGAGAGAGTGACCAGTTCAGGAGAGAGTGACCAGTTCAGGAGAGAGAGACCAGTTCACACTGGAATCTGATATTTGCCACATTAAAAAAGATATTTGAACAGCCAAACAAAAAAAATCTGATCAGATCAATAAATCAGACTAAGGCTTGCAGTGTGACTGTAGCCTCTGTGTTGTTTTCTTGCCCCCTGCAGAGCGTAGAGGATGGACCAGACTATGTCAACAGAGTGGTGGAAGGACGGAGGCCCCAGCAGCCTGCTAACTGAACCCAGAGCGAGGAGAGGAAGACGGCGTCCTCGTCAGTCTATTCCAATATCACTGACGTGTCCTTTAACATGTGCCGCTTCGGCCCCCTGACTTTGTGCGCCACTTGGGGCGTGAACAGCGTTTCATATTTTTCTGTGGTCGTAGTACTCGTTCTTTTACACTTATTTTTTTAACTGGATAGAGATGTACTGTAGATATTTAGATTCAAACGCACATTTATATAATAATATAATAATGTCGACAGTTATTGAGAGTAAATGAGTTTGAGTATGGTCATTGGTCACCAGTGATGTCATTGACATGGACATTGAATCCTTGTGTTGTTAATTATAGTTCCTTAAAATTATGTAGATGAAAAAATAGCAATGCCTTGTCTTATAGGAACTGTCTGCTACCTTGTCATTTCATTGAGCTGTAAGTATTCTCCACTTGCACAATCTGAAAGTAGCCACTTCCGGCTGACTTCCGGTTGCCAATGGCACTTCCTGTCCCATCCAAATACATTGGTTTTAGCTACTTTTCTCCCCTTATTTAAACAACTTTGTCGTCACAGAGAGGCAATGAAACGTTTGTATTATTATAGTATAGAATGTATTTAATAAGCAAACGTTTGTCAGCAGGGTTTTTGGGCTGTATTTCATGTAAAAACGTTTACTGTTAGTTTCCTTGCTCAGCCAGCATTAGCTAACAGAAGCTAGTGGTTAAACAGGCCGGATTAGCTTTGAGCTAACTATCTTTCCCGACCCATGTATTCATTCCATTCTAAACATAACGTTAGTTTACAAAACATGACCTGTCTATATAACGTTGAGGAACAAATTATAAGTGTGTGGGTGTGTGTTTTGGTGAACATTGGACTGCAAACAGAAAATGCATCACAGTTACAGACAGTAGCTACTGTTAGCTGCACTCAGGCTGGCTGCACTCAGGCGGCGCGATCAGCCTGTTGGACAGGGAATGAAGATCTCCAGCGAACACTTCATTGCCTCGGATTATGTTGTTGGGGGTGGAAGGTTTGTCCAGAAGACCACTAATCAGCTGAAGCCTGATGCGGTTCCCTCGGTCTTCGACAGACAGACCGGCGCAGGCTCCCGGGAGCGATGGCTAGCTAGTTAGCACCAGCCGAGGACCGGCGTTAGCTGCCGGGAGCGATGGCTAGCTAGTTAGCACCAGCCGGGGACCTGGAGCGATGGCTAGCTAGTTAGCACCAGCCGGGGACCTGGAGCGATGGCTAGCTAGTTAGCACCAGTCGGGGACCGGCGTCAGCTGCCGGGAGCGATGGCTAGCTAGTTAGCACCAGTCGGGGACCGGCGTTAGCTGCCGGGAGCGATGGCTAGCTAGTTAGCACCAGCCGGGGACCAACCGACTGGTGCTAACTAGCTAGCCATCGCTCCCGGGAGCTGACGCCGGTCCCCGGCTGGTGCTAACTAGCTAGCCATCGCTCCCGGCAGCTAACGCCGGTCCCCGACTGGTGCTAACTAGCTAGCCATCGCTCCAGGTCCCCGGCTGGTGCTAACTAGCTAGCCATCGCTCCCGGCAGCTAACGCCGGTCCCCGACTGGTGCTAACTAGCTAGCCATCGCTCCAGGTCCCCGGCTGGTGCTAACTAGTTAGCCATCGCTCCCGGCAGCTAACGCCGGTCCTCGGCTGGTGCTAACTAGCTAGCCATCGCTCCTGGGAGCTGACGCCGGTCCCCGGCTGGTGCTAACTAGCTAGCCATCGCTCCCGGCAGCTAACGCCGGTCCCCGACTGGTGCTAACTAGCTAGCCATCGCTCCAGGTCCCCGGCTGGTGCTAACTAGCTAGCCATCGCTCCCGGCAGCTAACGCCGGTCCTCGGCTGGTGCTAACTAGCTAGCCATCGCTCCCGGGAGCCTGCGCCGGTCTGTCTGTCGAAGACCGAGGGAACCGCATCAGGCTTCAGCTGATTAGTGGTCTTCTGGACAAACCTTCCACCCCCAACAACATAATCCGAGGCAATGAAGTGTTCGCTGGAGATCTTCATTCCCTGTCCAACAGGCTGATCGCGCCGCCTGAGTGCAGCCAGCCTGAGTGCAGCTAACAGTAGCTACTGTCTGTAACTGTGATGCATTTTCTGTTTGCAGTCCAATGTTCACCAAAACACACACCCACACACTTATAATTTGTTCCTCAACGTTATATAGACAGGTCATGTTTTGTAAACTAACGTTATGTTTAGAATGGAATGAATACATGGATCGGGAAAGATAGTTAGCTCAAAGCTAATCCGGCCTGTTTAACCACTAGCTTCTGTTAGCTAATGCTGGCTGAGCAAGGAAACTAACAGTAAACGTTTTTACATGAAATACAGCCCAAAAACCCTGCTGACAAACGTTTGCTTATTAAATACATTCTATACTATAATAATACAAACGTTTCATTGCCTCTCTGTGACGACAAAGTTGTTTAAATAAGGGGAGAAAAGTAGCTAAAACCAATGTATTTGGATGGGACAGGAAGTGCCATTGGCAACCGGAAGTCAGTCGGAAGTGGCTACTTTCAGATTGTGCAAGTGGACGGATTTAAAAGCCACTAGATGTCACACTAGAGCACCAGCATGTCATTTATCCAATCAGGTCCACATGGGGACATGGGAAGTAGGGAGGGGATACATACCTGGAACACTCACATGATAGGTCAAATGAGTGGGGGGGGGGGGGGGGGGTACACAGGATAAGGGACAAAGGAGAAGGGAGGGGGATGTCTTTACATGAAAGTTGGGGGCTCCTCAATATATTATTCCACAGTGGCCATATTGAAACTACATTTACATTTAGTCATTTAGCTGACGCTTTTATCCAAAGCGACTTACAAGTTCTGTGCGACAAGACAGCAAGAAGGGTATAACTCTATCAGCTGAGTAACAATGTTCATCAAAGTGTTGCGTGTTACAGTGTAGGTTAGTTTATTAGGACAAGTGCATGACAGTAAGGTTAGTCGGGGTTAGATTTTTTTTTTTTTTTTTTTTTTATCATTTCAGATAATGGTTGAAGAAGTGAGTCTTTAGTCGACGGCGAAAGATTGGACGTGATTCGGCTGTCCTAACTGGGATGGGTAGTTCATTCCACCATTGTGGGGCAAGGACTGAGAATAGGCGGCTTCTCTTTGATGACCCTCCCGGAGCTCGGATAGGAGTAGGTCTGAGGCGGCCAGAAGATGCAGAGCGTAGGGGTCTTGAGGGTGTGTAGTGTTGATGAGAGCCTTGACGTAAGTGGTTGTAGCTACGGCTGTGGGGGTGCTGGAGACATGATCCAATATACTTTTTATACGCCTGAGTCTCCTGAACACACAAATGATGATGCCAATAAACAAATAATATAGCGTTGAAAAAAGAAGCTTGAACAGATAGCAAACAAACATGCAATAAATGCCTAAGTCGACACAGTGTGAGGGGGCATAGGAGACGTCCATTGCGTTTCGTTAACCCTTATAATTTCCTGAATCAGTCACGAGGTACGGCAAGGCTTTGAACGTCACCACATACATCCTCAACACGAGCCTCGATACGCGCTCCACATCAATCTTCCTGGATTACTTGACACACGATTTGAAGCCTCGCTTTAAATGACACATCACTGCTGAACAGTCGTATCGGAATTCATGCAACTTTTACGTCACTCTAGATTGACATTCATCAAATTATTTGCGCTGGCGGGAGAGTTTACCATATTATTTGGGGTGATACTTCTGTACAAGCAAAACTTTATTTACACATGCGGGTCAGTTCAGGAGAGTGTGACCAGTTCAGGAGAGAGAGACCAGTTCAGGAGAGAGTGACCAGTTCAGGAGAGAGTGACCAGTTCAGGAGAGAGTGACCAGTTCAGGAGAGAGAGACCAGTTCAGTTGGGGGCTCCTCAATATATTATTCCACAGTGGCCATATTGAAACTACATTTACATTTACATTTAGTCATTTAGCTGACGCTTTTATCCAAAGCGACTTACAAGTTCTGTGCGACAAGACAGCAAGAAGGGTATAACTCTATCAGCTGAGTAACAATGTTCATCAAAGTGTTGCGTGTTACAGTGTAGGTTAGTTTATTAGGACAAGTGCATGACAGTAAGGTTAGTCGGGGTTAGATTTTTTTTTTTTTTTTTTATCATTTCAGATAATGGTTGAAGAAGTGAGTCTTTAGTCGACGGCGAAAGATTGGACGTGATTCGGCTGTCCTAACTGGGATGGGTAGTTCATTCCACCATTGTGGGGCAAGGACTGAGAATAGGCGGCTTCTCTTTGATGACCCTCCCGGAGCTCGGATAGGAGTAGGTCTGAGGCGGCCAGAAGATGCAGAGCGTAGGGGTCTTGAGGGTGTGTAGTTAGAGACCATTGACCGGAGGTAGGCGGGAGCGGTTCCCTTTGCCGCACGGTATGCTAGGTCGAGGGCCTTGAAGCGGATACGTGCAGCAATGGGGAGCCAGTGCAGGTCCCTAAGAAGTGGGGTGACATGGGCCGACTTCGGTAGGTTTGAGATCAGGCGGGCCGCTGCGTTCTGAATGAGTTGAAGAGGCTTGGTGGCAGTGGCCGGGAGGCCAGCTAGCAGTGCGTTGCAGTAGTCGAGGCGGGAGATGACTGTTGATTGGACGAGGAGTTGGGTGGCTTCTTTTGTCAGGAAGGGGCGTATCCTTCTGACGTTGCTCAGGAGGAATCTGCAGGTTCTGGTTGTCGCTGCGATGTGAGCAGAGAAGTTCAACTGGTCGTCGAGGACTATTTTCTCAAACTCTATTTACTCTCAATAACTGTCTAACTAAATTAACTAAATGTGTACAAAACTGTTTAGACTTTTTGGATGTGTGTGAGATTATGTGCAAAGTTGTTTTGGTGAAGTGGCTCTTTAATGCTCCCATGAACATTAGTGTGTTTCCACCGCACATGCCGCAGTGTTACACTCTTCTTAATTTTGTGCTCAAAACGTTACACAAATAAATGTAATAATAATGTTAATACAAATAAATTATGCGATATTAATGAAAAAACAGAACTGAATACATTTTAATTCATTCATTAAAGGAACACGCCAACATTTTGGGAAATTAACTTACCGTCTTCTCCAGAGAGAGACAGAGGACAGAGAGGAATGAATGAATGAATGAATGAATGAATGAATGAATGAATGAATGAATGAATGAATGAATGAATGAATGGATGAATGAATGAATGAATGAATGAAAACTTTATTTAACAGATTGCAGAATGGGTACAATACAGTACGGCTCAATACACACAATTGTTAAGGGGATGCAGACCTGAGAAAGACGTTTGTCTTGTTTCCATCAGGGTCCCCCATTTTCAATTCATATAGACATTTATGACATACACAACATACATGACATTTATGGCATAGGGACATATAGGTATTTAGCACTGATACATTTGTGACATAAACGGTATTCAAATATCCAGTACTGTTACCCCTAGATCCTGACAGAGTATATACATATGATGGGGAGGGGACTGTACATTAGGAGGGGGTGGGTGGGTGGGAGAGAGATATACATACGGCGGGGAGGGAATATATACATGCGGTGGGGAGGAGACTGTCTATTAGGAGGTGGTGGGGGTTTTGGGCATTTACGGTGGCCAGTTTCGAATTGCAGCCTCCCGTAGGTGCTCTTTAAGAGCGGTTTTGAATGTAGGTAGGGATTCACATTCCTTTACAGCTTTGGGTAGGGCGTTCCACATTGATGTGGCATAATTGCGAAACGTATTTAGTCCCTTGTTTGAGCCGAATCTGGGTTTAACATGATTTGTTGAGCTTCCTCTGGTGTAGTGGTTGTGGTATTCACTGACCTTTGGGAAGTATTTTGACATGTACATGGGTACCTTAGTCGTATAGTGTATCTTGTAGACCAGGCCCATTGCAAGTTGCTGTACTCTGTCGTTTACTCTAAGCCATCCTAGGTTGTCAAAGTGGGCAGGGGTGAGGTGGGTTCTGGGGGTAAGGTCAAGTAGTAGTCTGACCAGTTTGTTTTGTGATGTTTGTAATTTTGTTTTAAGCGCCTTTGAGGTGCTTTGGTACCATGAGGTGCACTCATAGTCGTCTGGTATCTATCTTCTTGTCTCTCTCTGGAGAAGACGATAAGTTACTTTCCCAAAATGTTGGCGTGTTCCTTTAAGAAGATGGTCCCTGGGCCTGGGCTATCTCTGGAAAGCCATCTTCTTGTCTGCCTGACGCACACAAAGGACAAAGCCTGCTGCCTTGGGTTGTAATTCCAGCGTTGGTTCTGAGAAACACGATCAAACTAAAGTGTCAGCATCCATTTTCAAACAGGCCTGTTTAGTTTAACTTTAGTCAGCTCAGTTCCGCAGTTCTGTGGTTTTTGGGTGTTGTTTTTCTTCTTCTGTTTTTCTGTAGAGGAGCAGATCGAACTTGAAGCCTCAAGATGGTTGTTAGATTATGTTAACAGGACATATAGTGAAAGAGGAAGGAGTATACATAGAAAATTAACCTCTTATCATATAGCCCTAATCATGGAGATTATGGAGCATTGTTTTTTTTATTAAGAAACATTTTATTCATTGTTTTGTTTTTGTATTACACGTAGCTTTATGGTATTTATGATATGATGTTTTGTTCCTGGAATTGTAAGGTTTCATTTAACATTTTGGCTAAAACATTAGTTATTAATATAATGTAACAAGCAAACAAGCCTTCACATCTGGCTAAATGCAGAAATTGTTTAAAAGAAAGTAGAAGCTAGTTAAAAAGGTTGTAGTGCATTCGTTTTGTTGAATCAGATTTGAAAATATAAACACTGTTGCAAATCTGCTTTCAACACGCGACCAAATTCAATGTTATTTGAATGTTATTCCCAGCATGTTGTTTTTGCCTGTACATATTATGTAATGTTAATGCTGCAAGTGTGACTTGTATAATAATATACATCTATAAGTATAATAAATAACTTCTCAGCTATGATGACATATTTGAAGCCAAAATGAGTTGTCATAGGGTGTAATCTATGACACACAATATGAGGTTTTTGATGATGACAAAATCATAATTTTCAGTTCATATGTCCAGTGTGTTTTGTATTTACAAAGACAGCTATAACTTTGCTTTAACATTGGTTGCAACAAAGCACTTTAGCCCGAGGGCCGTCCTGCAGACACGCAATGTGTCTAGGGCCCCACCGTCCTTAAAGGGCCCCCAACCAATCAGAATTAGATTTGAAAGATGGACTTAAAATGTATTATTTTAGACATCGTGTCTTAAGTGAGGGTGAATGGAATAATAGTGAAATGAAACTGTAGCAGTCGACCCTGCCACACAACAACAAAGTGGCTTTTTACAGGGCTCTCTGACACAGAGACACAGGCAGGATGGAGAATACAAACCAGGTTTGTTGAAGAGGTGACACGATGGTACAAGCCAAGAATCATGCGTGCGAGCGAGCGAGCGAGCGAGTGAGTGAGAGAGAGAGAGAGAGAGAGAGAGAGAGAGAGAGAGAGAGAGAGAGAGAGAGAGAGAGAGAGAGAGAGAGAGAGAGAGAGAGAGGATGGCAGATGAACCTGTGCACATTGATTACCTCCATGTGCATCCCAGGTCTGCTCAGCTTGACCCAGGGCAGGTGTGGCTGATCCCAGGTCTGCTCAGCTTGACCCAGGGCAGGCGTGGCTGATCCCAGGTCTGCTCAGCTTGACCCAGGGCAGGCGTGGCTGATCCCAGGTCTGCTCAGCTTGACCCAGGGCAGGTGTGGCTGATCCCAGGTCTGCTCACATCACAGAAACAACTCTCCGTTTTGCTAGGGACCCCTGAAACCCCCCCATGGTCCCTGGACTTCACGTTCACAGAGTAAAAAAACGTGTTTTACTGCAATTCAGGTAAACACTTTGTCTAACATACTGTAAATATAACTATCATGTAGTAAAGCTACTTCCTGAACACGCTCTACTTCCAGTGCTGAGCGTCACACAGCACTCGCTGTTACTAATTGGCTCTACAATTAGGGAAGTCGGCCCGTGGGGTGGTACAAAGAGGGGCATTACTGTAATTGTGTCATCTTGGTTTCTGAATTGCACATATTCACTATACTTCTCTTTTAACTGTGGATTCTCTTGAAAGATAAGGCAAGTTTTCCCTTTTTTTTACCATCTATTAGACTTGTTAACATCAAATATTTTCTATTCTGTTTATCAGTCTTTGTTAAGCTTCTGACTATAGGCTTACAGTATGTTTAGCAGACTGTGTTATTGTTGACTGATTCACTTGTTACAGTTTCATTGTAGAAAACAATGAATCCTTTCATGTAGGTTTGTTTGAATGTGTTGTCAGTAGAATTATACTACTAGAGCTTCAGTGGCCAGTATCTATGTGACACCATCATCAGAATGTTCAGATCTTCTAATCTCATGTGAGACAGACAGCACACCTGAAAGGGTTAAAGAGACGGTAAAAGTGACACTGGGTGTCAAAGAGTGAAATTTCATCTGTCAATATTTAGATTTGACTTGTGTAGTTGGATTAGTTGTGGTTTTAAGGAAGGACATTTTGAGGAAATGTGTATTTCAGTCAGTGTAGTTAATCAGCATGTCTGGGTTTTATTATTCTATAGTAAGTGTGTGTTTGTGTGCAGGACTGTGTCCCTGATGCAGAACATGTTATATTATTCTATAGTAAGTGTGTGTTTGTGTGCAGGACTGTGTCCCTGATGCAGAACATGTTTTATTATTCTATAGTAAGTGTGTGTTTGTGTGCAGGACTGTGTCCCTGATGCAGAACATGTTTTATTATTCTATAGTAAGTGTGTGTTTGTGTGCAGGACTGTGTCCCTGATGCAGAACATGTTTTATTATTCTATAGTAAGTGTGTGTTTGTGTGCAGGACTGTGTTCCTGATACAGAACATGTTTTATTATTCTATAGTAAGTGTGTGTTTGTGTGCAGGACTGTGTCCCTGATGCAGAACATGTTTTATTATTCTATAGTAAGTGTGTGTTTGTGTGCAGGACTGTGTCCCTGATGCAGAACATGTTTTATTATTCTATAGTAAGTGTGTGTTTGTGTGCAGGACTGTGTCCCTGATACAGAACATGTTTTATTATTCTATAGTAAGTGTGTGTTTGTGTGCAGGACTGTGTCCCCGATGCAGAACATGTTACTGGTTGCCTTCTTTCTGGCAGGTGAGTCATCAGTCCAATGAATATAACCTTTGGTCCATTATTATCCACCCCCTTGTTAGTTAGCATCTGTATTTGATATATTCTGTAACCTTGGGATATCTCCTCTGATTTAAGGCTAAGTGTGACACTTAGTGCAGACAAACTTCCACTTTGAGTGATTATTTGAATGATTTATGATGATGATCAGTTCAGTGCAGAGGAAAAAAAAGTTAAATCTGTAAAATGCTCAAATATATATATATATATATACTTTAAAGTGTCTTTGAGAATCTTGACAAGTGCTAGGGTGGCTACGTGGCGTAGTGGGCAAGGCGCTCGCCACGAAATCTGGAGACGCTGGGCTTGCCTGTTCGAGCCCAGCGCTCCACATTTGCTTTCAGTTTAGCTGGTCGTCCGTACTAATACACATTGGCCGTATTAGGGGGTGGGAAACTGATGGGTGGGGATCGGGCGTTGTGGACAGCGACTCCTACAGGTCGGTTGGTGCGCCTGCGCAGTAGAATCAGGAAGTGTCGGGGGCAGCGTGAGCCTCCCACGCGTTACTCCTCGCCACTGAGAGATCGAGCTGCGCAGGTGAAAAGATGCGACTGCTGTTACCTCAAGTATCGGAGGGGACTCGTGCTATGTATGACTTAGTCCACATTGCAGCCGGCTTGTGGGAGGCAAGAAACAGCATCCGTGACAGGGGAGGGTTGAATTGGACGATACGAAATTGGGATGGGAGGAAAATATAGAAAATGGGAGAAAAAGTGGATTAAAAAAAAAGAGAATCTTGACAAGTGCTATAATAAAATGTATTATTATTCGTGTGGGTGACCTGGCAAGGCCAGTCACTCTTAGGATCTATATATTATTATTCTTCCAGCTATCCTCCCTTTTCTTGGGACTTCTCCTCCCAGAGCTCTCGCACCACACACACGTGTAAGGTATCAAAACGACCGGCTTGCTCCAACTCCAGTTGCTATTACTTTTTGGAAACTTTCACTACACCGTTTGGGAAGAATGTGACTTTCTTTTGTGAGCAATTTTGCTCCATATGAATGACTAGAGTGTAGCAGCTGCATTTCTGAGTTTTTGCTTAACTTTTTGTAAATTGCAACAGGGGCCTAAATTCTGGAAAAATAAATAAATAAATAAAAACTAGACAATTCCGCAGGGAAATTGTGAAAGTAAGTGTGGGTGACGCCTGTGCATCTTCCAGCCGAGTCTGTGACAACCCCTCTCGCGAGTCTCTACGACAAACGGTTCAAAAGATACAAAAAAGGGGCGGGACTTAAGCATAGGGTGCGGGGGAGAAATAGACCAATGAAAGAGTATCTCCCTGCCGAGTCCAAGTCCTGTGAGTCTCTACGGCAGACGGTAAATGGCTGCATTTATATAACAGCTTTTTATCCAAATCGCTTTACAATTCGTTCCTCACATTCACATACTCTCTTTTCTGGACTAATACTCTCTTTTCTGGACTATACTCTCTTTTCTGGACTCTTTTTGTATCACAAACAGTACTGTATTTGCAAATCTGGTATGTCATAAATGTATAGATGTAGCAGTACTGTCTATCTGTATGTCATGTATGTCATATATGTCCTGATAAATTGAAAATGGGGGACCCTGATGTAAACGAGATGAAAGTCTTTCTCTGGTCTGCATCCCCTTAACAATTGTGTGTATTGAGCTGTACTGTATTGTACCCATTCTGCAATCTGTTAATAAAGTTTTCAATCAATCAATCAATCACCGACAGTGGACAGTGGACACACCATGCAAGGTGCCAAACTGCTCATTTGGAGCAGTTAGTGGTTAAGTGTCTTGCTCAAAGACACTGACACGTGGCCTGGGAAGAGCCGGGAACCTCGGTCAAGCAATAAGAGCACAGATGGTTAAGTTAGGATCAAGAGAAAGCAGTAAGTCGTTTGTGACTTTAGTAAGCGCCCTTTCGGTGGAGTGGAAAGTTCTAAAGCCAGATTGAAAAGATTTGTTTGATTGATTGATTGAAAACTTTATTAACAGATTGTAGAATGGGTACAGTACAGTATGGCTCAATACACACAATTGTTAAGGGGATGCAGACCAGAGAAAGACTTTCATCTTGTTTACATCAGGGTCCCCCATTTTCAATTCATCATGACATTTATGACATAGACGACATACAGATATAGATATTGTGAAGGTTGATTTATTTATTTGACAATCAAAATTACATACAATACCGGTACACACATGTACAGCCATCACATATAATCTAAAATCGTCAAGGATTAAAACACAATAAAACCTTACGGTTTATTTCCATTGTGGTCCTCACAATGGACAATGGACAAGATGACTCGTATCCACCATGCACAAATAAGACATATAAATACAATACAGAAATAAATGCAATAACACAAACAAAACACAAAGTCTACAGCACACCCCCATATATCATCATCCTACGTGATTAAGCCATTTCTTCATATATTTTTTTTTTATTCTTTCTGAGACAATAATTTTTATGGACACTCGCAGTTTGTTCCACTCATAGGCTGCAGAGTACCGAAAGGTATTTTCCCCCATTGAGCTACTGAAAATGCACAGTTTGATATCAGTTAAACTGCCCCTCGTTGCATAGGAGTGGGTGTCCCTAAAGCACATAAAATAATTTTGAGAGATATGAGGGGACCCTATTATACATTATTTTATGGGTAAGGCCCAACTTGATTTGAATAACCCGTTCTTCCACTGGGAGTTGTTTAAATATGGCTACATCCAGGGGAGTGCGGGTAGGAAGCTTCAACACTACTCTAATCAATTTGTTTTGGGCAGTCTGACATTTATTTATTTATTTATTTATTTATTTATTTATTTATTTATTTATTTATTTATTTATTTATTTATTTATTTATTTATTTATTTATTTATTTATTTATTTATTTATTTATTTATTTATTTATTTATTTATTTATTTTTCTATCCAACATCTCAGACTTACGTGCTAGGAATTTGGTCCTTTGGCTTATCCTAGCCAGGGCTTTCAAGGCCATAGCCTCCCCTGTGAGACATTCGTCCAAGGTGCATCCTTAATACACTACCGAATCATTACCAGCAATGACCGACTCTCCTGCCTGGATCTTCAGCCCCGGGGACCTTCCCAGCTTTCCTTTGGATCCAAAAAGTATGGCCTCAGTTTTACCAAGGTGGAGAGACAGCTTATTGTCGGCCAGCCATGTTCCCACACTCTGAAGCTCCTTCTTAAGGTCTTCTCTACCTCTCCTAGGTCTTTGTGAGACACAAGAATGGCAGAATCATCGGCGTATAAAAACAGGTCAGACATACAGGCAGGTTGTTACTTGATAGGTAAGTTGCGTTGCGACAATCCGTTCTAATATTAAAATAATAACTTTATTACATCAACCAACTCCTAGAGGGAGACATTAGACCACACATAAATGAATGATAATATTTGTAGTTATTATAATAAGTGATTATGTAATCTATATGATCAAACAGGGTGGAGTGTCGTAGAAAATATTATCATGTCATTATAGATCTGTGTTGAGATATCATTGTATCTTTGTACAGCTTGATTGGTTCAATATGGCCAGCTAGTATAATGTGTGTGTGTCTCTTTAAGAGACTCCAAAGTACCAAGGTTATGGGAACTATTAGACGAAGCTGTTTTCCTTCCAGGCTATAGTCATAAAACATAGTCGTATTATTAATTATTCTAAGCAGCCATCTTGTTCTTTTCCTCTTCTCCTACGTCATTTCATGTATTTAATTGTATGTCGGACCAGAGCTCGTTCTCACTTCTTAGTCAGACATTTGTGTGAATGACTTTCTGGTTGGGAACTGAGCATTTCCTTGTATGGCCATTCGTGTTAGGATTGGGGGTGCTGTGAGGGGGTGCTGTTAATTCTATTACTTTGAACCAACATAAGATGGCCGCCTGCACCATCAGGCTTTGGTCTCTAGAGGGAGGTAGGGGACCAATGTCAGGAGGGAGGAAATGTCCACTGTCACTGCCAGTAAGGGGACGTTACAATTCGAGGAATAAATCGATCTCATTTTTATTCAACTTTGGACTCAGAAATTGTTACTTGCCGCTCAAATGATCTATTATTATTATATTTTTCCACGACAGTACAGACTTCAGTCCCGCCCCCATGGACAGGCCTCGCTCCTTTCATACCTCAAGAACCGCTTGTCGTCGTAGAGACTTAAAGGAGGTGTCAGCAGAGGGGTCGTTGGACTCGGCACGGAGATCCACTTTCATTCATCTATGTTTGCCCCGCCCCCTTTGCCTAAGATCCGCTCCCATTGGTCGGTGGTGCACAGGTGTCACCCACACTTCCACAATTTCCCCCGGTGGAATTGTCTAGTTATCATTAGTATGGATATTTATCACTATCACTGATGTCACTGATGTTACAGGTACAGATATGAACCTGGCTATAACCATCACAGCACCAACTAAACTACTACTGAACTGAACTGTGTACAAACTATGATAGAATAAACTAAAACATTTCTGTTGTACTACAATAGATTTGTCTTTTTACTGACGTTAATGATTGATTGATTGATTGATTGATTGATTGATTGATTGATTGATTGATTTGGATTGATGTTACAGGTACACTGATAACTGTTGCTGAGCCCCTGCCACTGGCGTTGACCATCACAGCACCAGAGCGTATGGAGTCACTGAGTGGCTCTTGTGTGCAAATCCCATGTATCTTTACTCCACTCCACTCCACTGAACCAGATAGATTTAACAGCATAATAGTTAGCTATGGAGTGTGGATTAAAAATGGCCCGTATTTTAATGGATTCGATTCAGGCGAGGTGATCTTCAACAGCAGTGGGACAGTTACTACGTATCCAATGAAGATTATTGGAGACCTGACTCAGAAAAACTGCACCACACTATTTTCCAATTTGACTACAGATTACACAAACATTTACCACTTCAGAGTTGAGAATGGACCATTCAAGAGAACAGCCATTCACAACCGCCTTTACATATCAGTTAAAGGTAAGAGAGTATTCTTTTCTTAATTTTTCTATTTATTATCTAGCCTATAAAGTTACTGTTTATGATATGATTAAAAGAAACATGTATAACAGTTACAAGTGTTTTAATTTCAACAATAGAGCACATTTTCAGCCATGACCCCACAATATATGATACGCTATGTGAAGCTATTTAATCGATGCTGCTTGTTGATTGTGTCAGTGTGTTGTATGCTGATGCTATAATTACTGTTCTTCAGTTTAACACCAGAACTATCATGTGTTATTTTGTCTCCTGAAAGAGGAAATACAGACACACTGGTATTTTGACTCCTTCAGTGACGTGTTTTGTTCCTATGCATAAATAAGAACAAAAACGAGTCACTTTCTATTTCTATAGCTGCAGCACATTTCATATAATAACTCAAAGTGCCTTACGAGAAAATTACAATAACAAGACAAGGAGACTACAGCTCTCTATACAACTTCAAGAATACATGACAATCCATGATATTCACAAGAGGAGATGGCAAAATATGAGCAGCTACGGGCCAAGGAGTAACATATATTAAAATAAATAATGTAAAATGTATTTGTAAAGCCTGCAATCACAAGTTTATGTCCCCATGGGCCGGACAAGTCTTCTTTAAACTAAAATAAATGCAACACTGCAGACATACCCCAGCGAAGGTAAGGAAAAACTCACTAAAAACCTAGCAGTAGGAAAAAAGCACCACAGGCGACGTGGAGGAGAGAAACTTTAGAAGGGCCATTCAAGGGGGGATCCCCCTTCTTGGATCATGTCGGTAATAGTAGTGTTGCTATGGATGATCGATGGGTGGAGAATAAAACAGGCAGAATAGTTGGTATGTATGTGTAACGGAAGGTATCGTGAAGTGCAGTCACGAAGGGCTGGGGTGAGTAGCGGTGCTATGGGTTAAACTCACTGTCACATCCTCAAAAGACACATAGACACGTTACAAAGCAGTGAGTTCACTTCTTGGTATAGCGGTCTGTGCTGTGGCCCGCGGCGTGGGAGACCCGGGTTCGAAACTCCCTCGGGGCATCGAAGTTTAAGGTGAAGATGTCACAACCGTTACATATGTACATATACATGTAATAAAACACAAATATGAACATGCAAAAGCAACTGGGTTACATAAGAAAATGTTTTAAAGATTTAATAATAATAATACATTTTATTTGGTGGCGCCTTTCACGACACCCATGGTCACCTTACAGATCATAGAAAAAAACACAGCAAGGCAGTTAAAAGTCAAGGTTAAAACAGCAGGGGGTATAGGACAGTGACAGAGGTTATAGTGAATATGCTAGTTTGAACAGATGGGTTTTTCAGTTGTGATTTGAATGATGATAGTGAGTCAGACTATCGGATGTGTGGAGGCAGGGAGTTCCAGAGTCTGGGAGCCGAGCAGCTGAACGCTCGGGCACCCATGGTGCTAAGGCGTGAGCTGGGGATGGATAAGAGTCCAGTAGAGGATGAGCGGAGGGTGCGGGAGGGGGTGTATCCTGGAGGAGGTCAGTGATGTAGATGGGGGCTAGATTGTGGAGCGCTTTGAAGGTGAGTAGGAGGTTTTTGAAGTCGATCCGGTAGTGCACAGGGAGCCAGTGTAATTGAATGAGGACGGGGGTGATGAGTTGGTGCGGGTGATGATCCTGGCAGCAGAGTTTTGGATGATTTGTAGTCTGTTGAGGAGTTTGGTGGGAAGGCCGGTGAGGAGAGCGTTGCAGTAATCGATCCGGGATGTGACGAATGAGTGGACCAGGGTTTCCGTGTTTGATTGGGACAGAGATGGGCGTAGTCTGGAGATATTGCGGAGGTGAAAGAAGGCAGACCGGGTGATGTTTTTGATGTGTGGTGCAAAGGAGAGGGAGCCGTCCAGAATGACACCGAGGCTTTTGAGAAGGGTACAGGGAAGCCGTCGATGATGATGTTCGGAACTGGGGTGTTTTGTCATTTGGTGAGGGTGGATTTGGAGCCGATGAGCAGGGCCTCAGTTTTGCTGCCATTTAACTTCAATACGTTTCTGCTCATCCAGCTCCTGGTGTCCTCAAGGCAGGTGGTGAGGGAGGTGGGGGGAAGGGCAGTGGTGGGTTTGGAGGAGATGTAGACCTGTGTGTCGTCTGCATAGCAGTGGAAGTGGACCCCATGGTGACGGAGGATTGTGCCCAGGGGAAGGAGATAGATGGTGAATAGGAGGGGACCCAATACTGACCCCTGGGGAACACCCAGTGAAACAGCTGAACACCCTGACTTGTGAGTCATGAGTTGAACAAACTGTTGTCTGTCAGTGAGGAAAGATGTGAACCAGGATTTAAATAGAATAGAGCTAAGAAAAACAACAACAACAAAAGTGAGAGGATAGGGAAACGAGCGCTAGTATGAAAATAGGATAACGGCTAATGTCAAGGCTCTGCGCTCAAAATATCATATTCCTATTCCGTTTGCACATGAGTATCTATTCCGTTCAGATCCATTTGAAGTATGGGGGCGACGTAGAGAGGATCACATTATCTTGGCCATCACCACGAGACATCCAGTCACAGAGAGACAGGGAGACGGGGACAGGTGTTAGACAGTTTGCGTGTTTGTGGTGGGTGGACATAGCAATAGATACATATTAACTTTAATTGGGGAAAGTATATTGTGGTCTGATTTCATTCGTTTTGAATAACAAAACTTTAAATGTACATTTTCTCATGAAAAACGAAATAAATGACTGGGTGAGGCTGAACAAGAGAAAACCCTCCCAACACTGTGTGAAATGTATCATACGAGCTCTCCTGATCGTATATGTGTCCAGTGCCGCAGAATCCATAAAAAGATACAGTCTCCGACTCTGGACCATAAAATGTGAACGACATACATTAAGAAATGTGTTATTTTGTTGCCATTTTCTCTTATCCTCCATGTTTTTTTTTTTTTTACGGTTTATTTTTTGGCGTTTTATCGCTTTATTTCTACTGGGCAGTCCAGTAGGGAGAGACAGAGGAGGAATGGGAGACAGAGTGGGGGGAAGACATGGCCACAAGGTGCCAATCTCCCATACTGCAGCTTTGATATTTTTGTAGTGACCTTCTTCACATTTGTATCCAATCTCAAGGCACATCTGGACACACCTGTATGTCAGCTGAGAACCACTGATCTATTCAACCAACTGGGTGCATGAGTTTTTCCTCTTTCTAGTTGTGTCTCCTGTTCAGAAAACTTGAAACAAAACAAGGTGTGCAAACATATTATATTTCCCCATCTTGCCATAGATGAACCACCAGCCCCCCACATTAACATCACTGGTAAACTGAAGGAGGGGAACCCTGTCACTGTAACCTGCTCTGCCATCGCTCCCTGCCCACAACACCCCCCTGACCTGAAATGGAATCTTCCAGTGGAAGCTAAGAACCAACTAGAGGAAGAAGATGACCGAACCATTACAGCTAGATCCCAGGTGACCTTCACGGCCTCAGACAGCATGGACGGGGTCAACATCACCTGTTCTGCTGTCTACCCTGTGGAGAACCACGGAACCAACACCAAGACGGCTGAACGGACGGTGACTCTCAACGTTTCATGTATGTCTGTGTTTGTTACTCTTAAAATAGTGTGCGGGTGTTCTTCCAACAGAGGACAGATTAGTGGTGGGTACTGCTGTGATGCAAAAGCAAAACTACTAGTACGGAACTAATCCTCTCTCCTCTGACACTTCTCTGGCAGTTCACCTACTGAGTTAGTCTTGTATCCATTCCAAACAAACTGCTGCTGGTGATGTAAAACGCATCACTTCCTGTCACCGGATGAATGTCCTACCAGACACCAGTGTTTAGAACAGCCAGGAACAGCAAATGTAAAAACTGGGTTTAGGTAGAATCCCTATTGTGTTGTATCAGTTGGCAATAGAGAGTGGCAAAAATAGAGATCTATTTATATGAAAATGTTCAAGATTATTACTTTAAAGTAAAGTAACTTTAAAGTAATAATGCAAATGACATGTCGTCAGCTTGTGACTGCAACTTGTTCTTGTTCGCGGACGACTCAGCCCTGCTGGTCTCTGACAAGAACAAGTTACAGGTTGAAAAAACCCTCAGCTCGGAACTCGGCAGAATCTGCACCTGGCTCGCTGATAACAAACTATCATTACACCTGGGTAAAACAGAGTCCATTCTCTTCGGTTCAAATAACAAACTCAGCAAGACCGACGGCTTCTCGGTTACAGTGGGTGACAATATTGTCACAAGGAAAGATGAAATTACCTACCTGGGCTCCATCCTAGAGGCTAATCTCTCCTGTGACAAAATGGCATCCAAGGTAATAAAAAAAGTCAATCAACAAACTAGATTCTTGTACCGGATCTCCTCTCTGGTAAACAAGAATACCCTGAAGACTCTGGCAGGAGCACTCATTCAAGGGTACTACGACTATGCTTGCACCTCATGGTACCAAAGCACCTCAAAGGCGCTAAAAACAAAATTACAAAACAATCTGGTCAGACTACTACTACTTGACCTTACTCCTAGAACCCACCTCACCCCTGCCCACTTTGACTACCTAGGATGGCTTAGAGTAGACGACAGAGTACAGCAACTTGCAATGGGCCTGGTCTACAAGATACACTATACAACTAAGGTACCCATGTACATGTCAAAATACTTCCCAAAGGTCAGTGAATACCACGACCACAACACCAGAGGAAGCTCAACAAATCATGTTAAACCCAGATTCGGCTCAAACAAGGGACTAAACACGTTTAGCAATTATGTCACATCAATGTGGAACGCCCTACCCAAAGCTGTAAAGGAATGTGAATCCCTACCCACATTCAAAACCGCTCTAAAAGAGCACCTACGGGAGGCTGCAATTCGAAACTGGCCACCGTAAATGTCCAAACCCCCCCACCCCCTCCTAATAGACAGTCTCCTCCCCACCGTATGTATATATCTCTCCCCACCGTATGTATATTTCTCTCCCACCCACCCACCCCCTCCTAATGTAGATGTCTCCTCCCCACCGTATATATATATTCTCTCCCCACCGTATGTATATTTATCTCTCACCCACCCACCGCCTCCTAATGTACAGTCTCCTCCCCATCATATGTATATACTTCTCTCTGTCAGGATCTATGGGTAACAGTACTGTATATTTGCATATCATATATGTCACAAATGTAACAGTTACGTCATGTATGTCCCTATGCCATAAATATCATGATGTCATGTATGTTGTGTATGTCATAAATGTCACTATGAATTGAAAATGGCAAATGGGGGACCCTGATGTAAACAAGACAAACGTCTTTCTCTGGTCTGCATCCCCTTAACAATTGTATGTATTGAGCCATACTGTATTGTACCCATTCTGCAATCTGTTAAATAAAGCTTTCATTCATTCATTCATTCATTCATTCATTCAAAGTAAAAAAATTTAAGATAAAGGTTTCTGAGCATGTGTACATGTTATTTCACATACTGTACATAACTTAAACTTGTGTTCCTACCTCTTTTATCTCTTTATTTTACCTCCACCGTGGAGAATATATAATCGGAGACCTTTGCTTTAGCATTACCATCAACCCAAAATGTCCAAATGAGTTTATTACCGGACTTTCCATTTTCAAAATACTTTTTTTTTCTTCTCCTGACTTTGCTGTGAATATTTATTCATTCAATATTAAATATTCATGACTCCTTGAGGGAGAAACCTGTTGATTTTGGTGACCTTGTGACGTTTCATCTAGCGCCACCTGGTGGATTTATAGCATATACAGTCTATTGAGACTGGCAATACCACAGTTAATGCCCAGCAAGTTGTTGTCTGTGAAAGTAACAAGAAAGTGAGGAGATTGTTGGCAGAGCATTCTGCACTCTACTTCTAGTTAAATATATCTATTTTTTTTTTATCATAATTATTTTTCTTTTTATGTTCTTATTTGCCTTTGTATTCTCTTCCAACCACTGGTATGTAGTGCTGTTGACAACAACACAGTTTTTCAGGGACAATAAGGTTCCTTCCTACAGTATTTCTGATCTCTTGACTCTCCCACAGACTCCCCCAAGGACACCTCGGCCTCCATCAGTCCCGCTGGTCCAGTGTCAGTTGGCAGCTGGGTGAACCTGACCTGCTCCAGTAGAGCCAACCCTCCTGTCAGCCACTTCAGCTGGTTCAGGATCAGTAAAGACGGACCACAGAAGCCGGTATCTGGTGGAGGTTTCTTCGGCTTCAACGTGAGCGACGGCGATGAAGGAGATTATTGCTGCGTGGCCTCGAACGACATCGGCAACCAGAGTTCTTCAGTCCTGCTGACTCTCAGAAGTAACAGCTGCTCTTATAGTGTTTCTGTTGTACCTTCTTCTTACTGTTTGTATGAAGTAGTGGAGGAAGGCCAGTTATGGTGACTGTAGATACAGTCCTGGTTCTCAAGCTTAGGGGCCCTAAACAGGGGGACACCTATTCAGTGTTTCAGGGCCAATGTTAGTGTTTGTGTCAAATGTTTCCTCTTTTGGACGATTCCAACAATATAACATATACAACACTCTCAGAAGTAACACCTGCTCTTATAGTGTTTCTGCTGTACCTTTTCTAAGAGTGATGTTTGGGGGTAATTTCCTACCAAACTGTTGTCAATGTATCAATGTATTACATTTACATTTAGTCATTTAGCTGAACGCTTTTATCCAAAGCGATTTACACGTTCTGTTCAGCAGGAAGGGCACGACTCTTACAGCTGAGTGACGATGTTCATCAAACAGTGCTGAGACCTGGGTGCTGCAGACAGTGTTGAGTGCAGAGCAGTAGAGACACACAGTATTAGTATAGTAGAAAGAGTGCATGATAGAAGATGGTAAGAAGGTTATTTATTTTTATATCTTTTTCATTTCAGATATTGATTGAAGAAGTGTGGTTTTAGTCGACGGTGAAAGATTGGTGGGGTTTCGGCTGTAGCCTGTATGTAGCATAGAAGCAGACTATAGACATAGTGACAACATGGTGGACATAGTGACAACATGGTGGACATAGTGACAACATGGTGGACATAGTGACTACATGGTGGACATAGTGACTACATGGTGGACATAGTGACAACATGGTGGACATAGTGACAACATGGTGGACATAGTGACAACATGGTGGACATAGTGACAACATGGTGGACATAGTGACAACATGGTGGACATAGTGACAACATGGTGGACATAGTGACTACATGGTGGACATAGTGACAACATGGTGGACATAGTGACTACATGGTGGACATAGTGACTACATGGTGGACATGGTGACAACATGGTGGACATAGTGACAACATGGTGGACATAGTGACAACATGGTGGACATAGTGAGTACATAGTGACAACATGGTGGACATAGTGACAACATGGTGGACATGGTGACTACATGGTGGACATAGTGACTACATGGTGGACATAGTGACTAAATAGTGACTACATAGTGACAACATGGTGGACATAGTGACTAAATAGTGACTACATAGTGACAACATGGTGGACATAGTGACAACATGATAGTGACAACATGGTGGACATGGTGACTACATGGTGGACATAGTGACTACATGGTGGATATAGTGACTAAATAGTGACTACATAGTGACTACATGGTGGACTTAGCTTGGTGAGCCACCAGGATGCCTGGGCTGGGTGTTTGCACCATAACATTGTATTACTATTGTCTTCCAGGACCATCAAGTGAGTTGTTTGGTGTCGAAGTGGTTCTGAAGACCCTCGGTATTCTGCTTCTCACTGGCACCATGGTCGTCCTTGAATGGTAAGAAAACCCCTCTATTACTCTTCAAGGTGATCATGGTTTGATGCCTTATGTCTAGCCATTCATATAGATTACGGTTAGATTCATGCCAATAGTATGCATGATGTAGGGAATGTGCAGTTTTTAAATGTATTTAGTTGTGTAAATGCATTTATTCATTTGAAACTGACCGATCAGATTACCTCTGTTTGATTGACAGATAAATGCTACAAAATGCTATGGAAACCATAGTATAAATTATAAGGGCGCTTTAGCCCCTCTGAAAGAAACAAGAATCTAGTCTATCTATAGTAATGACCCTGGCCTGATCTATAGTACTTGGTAACTAATAATAATCTAGTCTATCTATAGTACTGGGTAACTAATAATAATCCAGTATATCTATAGTACTGGTAACTAACAATAATACAGTATATAGTACTTGGTAACTAACAATAATCGAGTCTATCTATAGTACTGGGTAACTAATAATAATCTAGTCTATCTATAGTACTGGGTAACTAATAATAATCCAGTATATCTATAGTACTGGGTAACTAATAATAATCCAGTATATCTATAGTACTGGTAACTAACAATAATACAGTATATAGTACTTGGTAATGAAGTAACAATTTATGTTCATATGGTCAATAGAATTGATATTATCGTGTATTTATGATTAATGGGTTATTCAACATTATCATAGCATTATTCAGAATGGCTAAGCTGAAAACAGACAACAGTTGGCTTGACCGTTGGCTTGATCACACACCCACACACTATCTCACCCCCACACAGAAACCAGTTTTGTTGTATACCTGATGAACGAGACACACACACACATACACACACACACACAGACAGAAACCCAGGGTGGGGCCCTGACCCACCCCTGATCACAAGAGCATTGTTGTTAAAAACCTGTTTATCAAAGAAACCTTTGTAATACGTGTGATTTGGAGCAGCTCATTTTTGATGAGAAGAGGGGTCAACAATTTAGATAAAAACCCTGTTTGACCATTGTAAGGGACTCAGTCTAGAAGAGGCTGGGTCATGGATGGACGTCTTGTTACTGTGCTGTGGAAACCATGCTTGTATGCTGCATTAAATCACTTTCTTCACCAACTGAGCCATTGCCTCTGAAAACCATCTCCAGTCTGAATTCTTCTTGAAACCAGCGCCACTCTCATCAAATGATACTTCAGTAACTAACAATAATCGAGTCTATCTATAGTACTGGGTAACTAACAATAATCGAGTCTATCTATAGTACTGGGTAACTAACAATAATCTAGTCTATCTATAGTATTGATTGATTGAATTTGATTGGATAGTTTATTGGTTTAGAATGGAAAATCACACATATACATTTGATCACAATATGAAACAGGTATACATTTTCTCCATTTACCAATAGGATTTCATAAAACACAATAAAGCCATAGGCTTGTTTCCATTGTGGTCCTTCATCATTGGTGTCAGTGGATTTATGTACTGGTGTGTGGTATTGGTACTGGTAACTAACAATTCTATACATCTATAGACTATAGATAGACTAGATTATTGTTACCCAGTGATTAATTCACATGTGATCGATCCTGCACGGACCCAGAGATGCAGAAAATTCTTGCGGGTAAGTCACATGTGAATGTGGAATGTCTTGGCTCAACAAAAGAAGCCCATCACTATGAATGCATGAACAGCCAAAAGAAAGTGGAAGATATTATAAAGAAAAATAAACAAACCAAGTCAGATGTAAAAAGTGCCAAACCTCTCTCTGCTTAATGTGTCTGATGTTTTCGCTGTTTCCTCCAGTTGGTTCAGAAGGAGATTCTCCAACACCCCGGGCCAGGAGGATAGAGGACACGCAGAGGTACAGTACATCATTCATTAAAAACATATTTATAACATTGTGCATTTAGATGTAGAAGTAAGTAAGACTTCAGCACACAAAAAAAGATAAACAATGACAGTAGTCCAGAGGTTAGAGGAGATGGAAAGTTGTGGCTGGTCGCCTGTACGTTAATGCCAAGCAAGCAGTGCAAAAATGCTTCCGCATTCGTCACCGCACGCTAGTGCGGTAAAGCGCCCTTCTTTTCAGACAAATGCTACCGTGCGTGCACCGGCGGCGGCGTGCTCGCTCAGGTGCGTGCGTGCGCCGGCGTGCTCGCGCGAGGTGCCCGCGCATGCGCATGAGATCCCGCCTTGCGGAGCTCAATATATATAAGTCACCGCCCCTTATTCAGTATCTAGCAATAGCTCAATTGGCAAGGACACATGGCTGTGGATCCTATGGCTTGTTTGCTGGCGAGTTCGAATCCCATCGAAAATATTTTTTAACGTGATTTTTTTTTAACGTGTATTCTTTCGCCGGTTAAGGTTAGGCATGGTTAAGGTTAAGGTTAAGGTTAGGCATTGTTTCGGAGTTGGTTAAGGTTAGAACGGTTAAGTTTAGGCGCTGTTAAGGAGCTGGTTAAGGTTAGAGTTTGTCAAAGAGAATGGCAATATAATTTCTATGGTTAAGGTTAGGCATGGTTAAGGTTAAGGTTAAGGTTAGGCATTGTTTCGGAGTTGGTTAAGGTTAGAACGGTTAAGTTTAGGCGTTGTTAAGGAGCTGGTTAAGGTTAGAGTTTGTCAAAGAGAATGGCAATAGACAGCCTATTTCCGCGCGACCTGGGCGCTGGGCGGCGGAAAATGAAAGGCGCATTACTGCATGCCACTACGGTAAATTTTTGCACTGCTTGCTTGGCATAAAGCTACACGCTGACTGGTCGCCAGTTTGAAACCAGGGTCAGTTGGAAAAATTATAAAGTTGTCTCTTATCTTATTTTATTTTATTTATTTGATCTCATCTTAATTGACAAAGAAAGCAGGATAGCACTTCTGCGTTACATGGAGCTCATGGGAGAGCGTGGGGGGGGTAGAATTATTGTTGAGTGTTGATGAGAGCCTTGACGTAAGTGGTTGTAGCTACGGCTGTGAGGGTGCTGGAGACATGATCCAATAGACTTTTTTATACGCCTGAGTCTCCTGAACACACAAATGATGATGCCAATAAACAAATAATATAGCGTTGAAAAAAGAAGCTCGAACAGATAGCAAACAAACGTGCAATAAATGCCTAAGTCGACACAGTGTGAGGGGGCATAGGAGACGTCCATTGCGTTTCGTTAACCCTTATAATTTCCTGAATCAGTCACGTGGTACGGCAAGGCTTTGAACGTCACCACATACATCCTCAACACGAGCCTCGATACGCGCTCCACATCAATCTTCCTGGATTACTTGACACACGATTTGAAGCCTCGCTTTAAATGACACATCACTGCTGAACAGTCGTATCGGAATTCATTCATCGACTTTTACGTCACTCTAGATTGACATTCATCACAATTCTGCGCTGGCGGGAGAGTTTACCATATTATTTTGGGTAATACTTCTGTACAAGCAAAACTTTATTTACACATGCGGGTCAGTTCAGGAGAGAGTGACCAGTTCAGGAGAGAGTGACCAGTTCAAGAGAGAGTGACCAGTTCAGGAGAGAGTGACCAGTTCAGGAGAGAGTGACCAGTTCAGGAGAGAGTGACCAGTTCAGGAGAGAGTGACCAGTTCAGGAGAGAGTGACCAGTTCAGGAGAGAGAGACCAGTTCAGGAGAGAGTGACCAGGTGACCAGTTCAGGAGAGAGTGACCAGTTCAGGAGAGAGTGACCAGTTCAGGAGAGAGTGACCAGTTCAGGAGAGAGTGACCAGTTCAGGAGAGAGTGACCAGTTCAAGAGAGAGTGACCAGTTCAGGAGAGAGAGACCAGTTCAGGAGAGAGTGACCAGTTCAGGAGAGAGTGACCAGTTCAGGAGAGAGAGACCAGTTCAGGAGAGAGTGACCAGTTCAGGAGAGAGTGACCAGTTCAGGAGAGAGTGACCAGTTCAGGAGAGAGAGACCAGTTCAGGAGAGAGTGACCAGTTCAGGAGAGAGTGACCAGTTCAGGAGAGAGTGATCAGTTCAGGAGAGAGTGACCAGTTCAGGAGAGAGTGATCAGTTCAGGAGAGAGTGACCAGTTCAGGAGAGAGTGACCAGTTCAGGAGAGTGTGACCAGTTCAGGAGAGAGTGACCAGTTCAGGAGAGAGTGACCAGTTCAGGAGAGAGTGACCAGTTCAGGAGAGACTGACCAGTTCAGGAGAGAGAGACCAGTTCAGGAGAGAGTGACCAGTTCAGGAGAGAGTGACCAGTTCAGGAGAGAGTGACCAGTTCAGGAGAGAGTGACCAGTTCAGGAGAGAGAGACCAGTTCAGGAGAGAGTGACCAGTTCAGGAGAGAGTGACCAGTTCAGGAGAGAGTGACCAGTTCAGGAGAGAGTGACCAGTTCAGGAGAGAGTGACCAGTTCAGGAGAGAGAGACCAGTTCAGGAGAGAGTGACCAGTTCAGGAGAGAGTGACCAGTTCAGGAAAGAGTGACCAGTTCAGGAGAGAGTGACCAGTTCACACTGGAATCTGATATTTGCCACATTATAAAAAAAGATATTTGAACAGCCAAACAAAAGAAATCTGATCAGATCAATAAATCAGACTAAGGCTTGCAGTGTGACTGTAGCCTCTGTGTTGTTTTCTTACCCCCTGCAGAGCGTAGAGGATGGACCAGACTATGTCAACAGAGTGGTGGAAGAACGGAGGCCCCAGCAGCCTGCTAACTGAACCCAGAGCGAGGAGAGGAAGACGGCGTCCTCGTCACTCTATTCCAATATCACTGACGTGTCCTTTAACATGTGTCGCTTTGGCTCCCTGACTTTGTGCGCCACTTGGGGCGTGAACAGCGTTTCATATTTTTCTGTGGTCGTAGTAGTAGTTCTTTTACACTTATTTTTTAACTGGATAGAGATGTACTGTAGATATTTAGATTCAAAAGCACATTTATATAATAATATAATAATGTCGACAGTTATTGAGAGTAAATGAGTTTGAGTATGGTCATTGGTCACCAGTGATGTCATTGACATGGACATTGAATCCTTGTGTTGTTAATTATAGTTCCTTAAAATTAAATACACAGGATAAGGGACAAAGGAGAAGGGAGGGGGATGTCTTTACATGAAAGTTGGGGGCTCCTCAATATATTATTCCACAGTGGCCATATTGAAACTATTTTCTCAAACTCTATTTACTCTCAATAACTGTCTAACTAAATTAACTAAATGTGTACAAAACTGTTTAGACTTTTTGGATGTGTGTGAGGTTATGTGCAAAGTTGTTTTGGTGATGTGGCTCTTTAATGCTCCCATGAACATTAGTGTGTTTCCACCGCACATGCCGCTTCCAGTGTTACACTCTTCTTAATTTAGTGCTCGAAACGTTACACAAATAAATGTAATAATAATGTTAATACAAATAAATTATGCGATATTAATGAAAAAAACAGAACTGAATACATTTTAATTCATTCATTAAAGGAACACGCCAACATTTTGGGAAATTAGCTTACCGTCTTCTCCAGAGAGAGACAGAGGACAGAGAGGACACTGGTATCTATCTTCTTGTCTCTCTCTGGAGAAGACGATAAGTTACTTTCCCAAAATGTTGGCATGTTCCTTTAAGAAGATGGTCCCTGGGCCTGGGTTATCTCTGGAAAGCCATCTTCTTGTCTGCCTGACGCACACAAAGGACAAAGCCTGCTGCCTTGGGTTGTAATTCCAGCGTTGGTTCTGAGAACACGATCAAACTAAAGTGTCAGCATCCATTTTCAAACAGGCCTGTTTAGTTTAACCTTAGTCAGCTCAGGGTCACTGATGGAAACAGTTCTGTGGTTTGTGGGTGTTGTTTTTCTTCTTCTGTTTTTCTGTAGAGGAGCAGATCATTTCCTCCTTCCTCAGAAGCCTCAAGATGGTTGTTAGATTATGTTAACAGGACATATAGTGAAAGAGGAAGGAGTATACATAGAAAATTAACCCTTTTATCACATAGCCCTAATCATGGAGATTATGGAGCATTGTTTTTTTTTATTAAAAAACATTTTATTCATTGTTTTGTTTTTGTATTACACGTAGCTTTATGGTATTTATGATATGATGTTTCGTTCCTGGAATTGTAAAGTTTCATTTAACATTTTGGCTAAAACATTAGTTATTAATATAATGTAACAAGCAAACAAGCCTTCCCATCTGGCTAAACGCAGAAATTGTTTAAAAGAAAGTAGAAGCTAGTTAAAAAGGTTGTAGTGCATTCGTTTTGTTGAATCAGATTTGAAAATATAAACACTGTTGCAAATCTGCTTTCAACACGCGACCAAATTCAATGTTATTTGAATGTTATTCCCAGCATGTTGTTTTTGCCTGTACATATTATGTAATGTTAATGCTGCAAGTGTGACTTGTATAACATACATGTATAAGTATAATAAATAACTTCTCAGCTATGATGACATATTTGAAGCCAAAATGAGTTGTCATAGGGTGTAATCTATGACACACAATATGAGGTTTTTGATGATGACAAAATCATAATTTTCAGTTCATATGTCCAGTGTGTTTTGTATTTACAAAGACAGCTATAACTTTGCTTTAACATTGGTTGCAACAAAGCACTTTAGCCCGAGGGCCGTCCTGCAGACACGCAATGTGTCTAGGGCCCCACCGTCCTTAATAGGGCCCCCAACCAATCAGAATTAGATTTGAAAGATGGACTTAAAATGTATTATTTTAGACATTGTGTCTTAAGTGAGGGTAAATGGAATAATAGTGAAATGAAACTGTAGCAGTCGACCCTGCCACACAACAACAAAGTGGCTTTTTACAGGGCTCTCCGACACAGAGACACAGGCAGGATGGAGAATACAAACCAGGTTTGTTGAAGAGGTGACACGATGGTACAAGCCAAGAATCATGACAACACTATCATGACAAATGTGTGTGTGTGTGTGTGTGTGCGTGCGTGTGCGTGCGTGTGTGTGCGTGCGTGCGTGCGAGCGAGCGAGTGAGAGAGAGAGAGAGAGAGAGAGGATGGCAGATGGCAGATGAACCTGTGCACAGTGATTACCTCCATTTGCATCCCAGGTCTGCTCAGCTTGACCCAGGGCAGGTGTGGCTGATCCCAGGTCTGCTCAGCTTGACCCAGGGCAGGTGTGGCTGATCCCAGGTCTGCTCAGCTTGACCCAGGGCAGGTGTGGCTGATCCCAGGTCTGATCAGCTTGACCCAGGGCAGGCGTGGCTGATTCCAGGTCTGCTCAGCTTGACCCAGGGCAGGTGTGGCTGATCCCAGGTCTGATCAGCTTGACCCAGGGCAGGCGTGGCTGATCCCAGGTCTGCTCAGCTTGACCCAGGGCAGGCGTGACTGATCCCAGGTCTGCTCAGCTTGACCCAGGGCAGGCGTGGCTGATCCCAGGTCTGCTCAGCTTGACCCAGGGCAGGCGTGGCTGATCCCAGGTCTGCTCAGCTTGACCCAGGGCAGGCGTGGCTGATCCCAGGTCTGCTCAGCTTGACCCAGGGCAGGCGTGACTGCTTAAACCAGCCACCCCACACCACAACTACATTTAAAAGAGGTCCTTCTGCAATTGGGGACTGCAAATATAATGTGTTTGTCGATTAAAGCAACTAATCGATCAACAGCACTTCCAGTTTGTTTTGATATTTGCCCTGCGTCATGTTGGCCATTAATGATAGAGAATAGAAGTATCACTTGAGTTCTCTAACCGTCTTACCTGTGGTTTGGTAATGTGCAAAGACAGGCTTCCGCCTCTGTCTGCTTGGCGTCGAGACAAAGAGACACTTTAAGAGCTTTGACTCTGGTTGAAAGGCCACACAGTCACATGACTAAAACAGTAGACCAGAAATAGCTGGTCGAATAGAATAGAAGTACTTTATTGATCCCGAGGGAAATTCTCATATATTTGTGAATGTAACATGGTCAAAACACTGCTAAGAGTGCCTGGGGTTGGGAGTTCTATTCCCTCTTGGGACGCCCATGCACTTGTGGTACTGTAAGGCTATGTTCACACTGCAAGCCTTTTAGTGCTCAATTCTCATTTATTTCTCATGTCAGATTTTTGGCTGTTTGTTCACATTATAAAAAATGTCAATATCAAATTCCGGTGTGAACTGGTCACGCTCCTGAACTGACCCGCATGCGCAAATGAACAATAACGAAGGTGGAACGTAAACAAAGATGACACTGAAGTTACAGTTTATGATTGATTTTACAAGTTGATGTGCAATGGAGGCCAGCTAATCTGTGAGCAGATGATAATGGCGGCGAGGAGGAGGTGAAAGAGAGCTTTTTCTTTCAATATGCTTTCAAACACAGACCGGTTAAGTTCCCTCAACCTTTGCTTGTACAGAAATATGACCCTAAATACTTATTAAAGGTAAACACCTCACTGTTCCCCCTCTGACCACCTCCATCACAGCTGTCTTCCATGAGTGACTCCCGCCAGCGCAGAATTGCGATGAATGTCAATTCTAGAGTGACGTAAAAGTCACATGGATTCCGACATGACTGTGTTCAGACTGAGGTCGCATTGCAAAGAAAATACTTGTATCTCATTTAGGACCACATATGAAAGTGGCCCCAATCAGAATGGGAAAAGATCAGATTCCATGTGACGTGTGCTGTTCACACTTGAGTCAAATTTGGCCCACTTTCACCTGCACACAGTCTGAACGTAGTCTGTGATATTTAGAATAAAAGCATCCACCAAATGGCACGCATCATGTTATCTATGTAAAGGTAGTATGGTCACGCGTCATGTTATCTATGTAAAGGTAGTATGGTCACACTTCATGTTATCTATGTAAAGGTAGTATGGTCATGTTATCTATGTAAAGGTAATATGGTCACACTTCTCTAGAGATGGAGGTACCAGACAGTCCATACGTCATGTTATCTATGTAAAGGTAGTGTAACAGCACATTTTCACCTTCCAATGTCCTGTTTTCTCTTGCACGTTACTTCACAGGTAGGGTATGGCCGGGAGTGATCCTACGCAGTCGACACAGAAACTAACAAAGATGGATGTCCAGTCGTAATTCCAGGTTTAGGTGTATTTATTAGATTAGATTAGATTGTACTTTATTATCATTATATTTTGCATACAGCGAGATTTGGGACTCAAACTTAAGGTGCAGTAGTGGAATATAAAATCACACAGGTAATAAAGGAGAAACATAAAATACTATACAGAGACATAAAATACTATACAAGAACCATAAAATACTATACAAGAACCATAAAATACTATACAGAGACATAAAATACTATACAAGAACCATACAATACTATACAGAGACATAAAATACTATACAAGAACCATAAAATACTATACAAGAACCATAAAATACTATACAGAGACATAAAATACTATACAGAGACATACAATACTATACAGAAACATAAAATACTATACAGAGACATAAAATACTATACAAGAACCATAAAATACTATACAAGAACCATAAAATACTATACAAGAACCATAAAATACTATACAGAGACATAAAATACTATACAAGAACCATAAAATACTATACAGAAACATAAGATACTATACAGAAACATAAGATACCACTATACAATAAACAAGTTGCGTTGAAGTTGCAGTTGTAATGATGAACATACCATTCATAATGCCAGTGTGGGTTCTGTAGTGATTCTCGGTTCTTCTGTATTTCTGTCTGCTTCTGGCTGCTGGTATAAGAACGGTGTGGCTCCTGTTATGGAATATTTTAAATGAGCCATCGACAGTGAACTGTAGAAATCAGATCGAGTCATTTGTTTATAAAAACATAGAACATGGTTTAATATCTGTGCTTCCACAGAGATCAGTTTATAGAGAGACACAACACACGAGCGTCTGGCCAAAAAGTGACCAAGAGGTCTGGTCAGACGTACATTAATACACAATTGAAAGACGTAACACTAGACATTCAGGTATGACAGAAATGTACACAAAATGGGCCCAGTTAGGGAAATCCTTTGTTATGGCTTAGCTAGGGAGAGAAATAACCTTGGTTGGCACCTTGGAGTCCTTAAAGAGACACACACAGACTGTAGCCTAGTGTCTGGGCTGTTAAATACTAGTTGGTCACATTACTATAGTCAAGCTGTACAGAGATAGAATACATATTTGGACACAGATGTATAGACATAGATAACATTACCATAACAATCCTCACTACGTGTGTCCTCCCTAATCACTGCACCTGTGACCCTCATACACACCCAGTGTGCTGTCAATCTAAAGCCCGCCACCAGGTGTCCAATAATAATACTACAAATAATAAATAATATGCCACCATCATATGGAAGCGGCATTGTCCAACTAACACCTCTCCCGAAGGCTAACCTACCACTGTCCGCTTCCATTCATTGTGCTAAGCTAGGCTAACGTGCAGCCAGATAGCTTTCTACTGAACGCACAGAGAGGAAACTGGTATCTATCTTCTTGTCTCTCTCTGGAGAAGACGGTAAGCTAATTTCCCCAAATCTTGGCGTGTTCCTTTAAGTCAGTGTTTCTCGGAACATGACAGGGGGGCCTTGAGATATTAAAAAAAAAAAAAAAAAAAAAAATTGGATTACAGAAAATTATCACCAAAGTGCTATCTGTTGCAGCTGCACTGTTCTCCATGAGAAAACCATATTTGGATAAGTTTGACCATTTCTCAAAATCTGAAAATCATTATTTAATAAAACACAGAAAAGGATCACAAAATCACAAAGTTACTCTCGATAAAAAAAATACTTTACAGACAACATTGAGACAAAGCTTCCTGACACATCTCCATCCAAACTCTTGGAAGAACTCATTGAAATCTCATCTGATACCACCTGGAGAGCTAGTTTCAGAGTGTGGTGCTGAGTACCAAGTATCTCATGATGCAGCAGTTAAGGTGTTGATACCATTCAGCACCACATATCTGTGTGAAGCTGGCTTTTCATCCATGACAGCTCTGAAAACTAAATATAGGGCCAAGTTGAGCCTTGAGGATGACATGCGTGTTGCCTTGTCAAAGACTGACAGCAATAAAGACTGTTTGCTTATTTCCTATGTTCGCTTTGTAAATTTAAAAAGCGATCATACTAACTCAATTGGCAGAGTTAGCGGGTGGGAAGTCGATGGGTGGTAATCTGGTCGGTTGGGGCGCCTGCACAGCAGAGACAGGAAAATGGCGGGGGCAGTGTGAGCCTCCTACACGTTACTCCTCGCCAAATGAGAATCCGCGCTGGCAGGTGAAAAGATACGACTGGCTGCCTCCACATGTATCGGAGGGGACATGCGATGGGCTTCTATCCTCCCTACAACCGGCCAGTGGGGGGCACATGCAAGCAACGTTCAAGACAGGGGAGGGGAGAATTGGCACGGCTAAATTGGGATGGGAGAAAAATAGAAAAAGAGGAGAAAAAGTGGGAAAAAAAAAAAAAAAAAAAAGACAGAGTCAAATAATGCAGTGCAATAAAATAGTAGAATAGAATAGACGTAAAGTGCAGACATACAGTATAAAATCGAGTTTTTTTTTACAGTGCAATACAATAGTTCTGGATTACTGTTTAACAGTTTAAAGTCGTCTTTACCTTCTCTGTTTGGTATCCACAGTTTAAAACCTGACAGTCCATTTTGACCCTTCGAACCTCCCACCCAGGGCAAACCTCCCTCTCGGGGCGCAGTTCCCTCTCTCAGGGCGCAGTTCTAGGCCTGGGTCCTCTTCACAGTTTTAAAAGCCTGACTCTACTGTGTATGTCAAGGAGTATCTTAATATTATTTCTTGTAATAAGCTAATCATTTCAATGTCACACCTCAAATACAACTGAAATGCATACAAATTAAAATGGAAATAGAAACTCTTTTTAATCTCTTATCTACATTTACATTTAGCCATTTAAGCTAACGCTTTTATCCAAAGCGACTTACAAAATGTGTGTCTATGAAACCCCTTGGTGGGTCAAAGCAAATGTTGTGGAGGGACAGATTTGGCCTGTGAGCCCCATCCCTATATACTGTGTAGATCCAATGATTCATTCTACTTTAAAGTGGTCCTGTTGCCTTAAAACACTGCTATCTTTCGCAATATGTTTTTGTTTCTGATTGATTGCATAGTGTCTCACTTTGTTTTGATGGATGGTGTTTGAAGGCTGTGGGTATAGCGCGAGGAGGGGGGTCCGTCACCATCTGTCAACTGGTCCCCCCCCCCCCCCCCCCCCCCCACACTCTGTCTGTCCAAAGCTCGTTTGTCTCCATCCCTCCCTTCTTCTCATGCGCCCTGGCCACTGGGAAATGGGACGCCATGCTCTATGCACAAAATCAATCATGCACCCTGATGAGGTGGAATTATGAATTGTCATCCACGTTGGCGGGGGTGACGGCGGCGGTCCCACCAGGGAGCCCGCACCTGCCTCGCCCTCGCCTGGCACCAGATGGACAGAGAACAATAGGCATGATGGCGATGAGGTGCCCGCGCACGGGGCAACAATAGGGTGAGTAAGTTCAATAGTGAGGCGCACGACACCGCGTACCAAATGATCCTCTGGCACATTTTTATCCCTTATATGATTTGATAAATGAATGAGAAAATAAAGATCACAAAAATAAACAAGATTTCCAGGCTCCAGATAGACCATTTCAACTTGATTTCAAATATTCTAATAGAGGTCTTGCACGGAATCAGTGTTGCAAAACCCAAAAAAAAACGTATACTTCAAAAAAACAACATCCAAAGAGTATGAAGGCTGACTAGGCCAAAACGTGAACACTGAATACATTCAGTGTTTTCAGATTGCACGCAGCAATACATTCAGTGTATTCAGATTGCACGCAGCAATACATTCAGTGTATTCAGATTGCACGCAGCAATACATTCAGTGTATTCAGATTGCACGCAGCAATACATTCAGTGTATTCAGATTGCACGCAGCAATACATTCAGTGTATTCAGATTGCACACAGCAATATATGTATTGAATTTGAAAACACTCTTCAGTGTGGTTGTGATTGTTCGTTGGCAGGGTTGAGCTTCCATCACTGCCACCATGCACTCCATTTGAGATGTGCTTCTTGCTGTGTTTCATGTTGTGCTTCACGCTGTGTTTCATGCTGTGTTTCATGTTGTGCTTCACGTTGTGCTTCATGCTGTTTCATGTTGTGATACTTGTTGTGTTTCATGTTGTGCTTCATGCTGTGTTTCATGTTGTGCTTCATGCTGTGTTTCATGTTGTGCTTCATGCTGTGTTTCATGTTCTGCTTCTTGTTGTGCTTCTTGTTGTGCTTCACGTTGTGCTTCATGCTGTTTCATGTTGTGATACTTGTTGTGTTTCATGTTGTGCTTCATGCTGTGTTTCATGTTGTGCTTCATGTTGTGTTTCATGTTGTGTTTCATGCTGTGTTTCATGTTCTGCTTCTTGTTGTGCTTCTTGTTGTGCTTCACGTTGTGCTTCATGCTGTTTCATGTTGTGATACTTGTTGTGTTTCATGTTGTGCTTCATGCTGTGTTTCATGTTGTGCTTCATGTTGTGTTTCATGTTGTGTTTCATGCTGTTTCATGTTCTGCTTCTTGTTGTGCTTCTTGTTGTGATACTTGTTGTGCTGTAAGAGTTTGCAAGATTTCCAGCAGCTCTCCATTACTGTCTCGCTTCCTTTTTCCTGTGTACACGAACAAACACAGATGTTCATTGAATGCAAATGCTGGTATATTGTCTGTGCCATGTAGTTCAAGTTCAAGTTTCAAGTTTGTTTCTTTTATCACAATAAAATACACTTACTTTACGGTAGGGCTGTCCCCGACTAAGGATTTGGATGGTCGACTATGATTGGACAAAATTTGCCGTTATTCGACTATTGGTCGACTAAAGAAAATTAAAAAAAATAAAAATAAAAGTATATATATATATATTTTTTTTTTATCATTCCATTTGGGCTGTGGGGGGTGCTTAATGTCTGAAGGAGTCGACTGAAGGCTTCTTGTCCTCTGCAAAAGCATGCAATTGGTCCACTGATGGATACATCTTGATATTTGTCTAGTCTAGTGTGTTCATTAGATGGGTGACATCCTCTTTCAGTGCCTCTGTGCCTGTTTTCGTAGGCAGTTAGCCTCTGGTATGCGTGCCATTAGCGTTAGCCACGCTTCTAGGCCTCTTTTCTTTTGGAAAGAATGATAAAAAAAAATCTAAAAAATATATATATATATATATATATTTTTTACTAATGAATGAATGAATGAATGAAAACTTTATTTAACAAATTGCAGAATGGGTACAATACAGTATGGCTCAATACATACAATTGTTAAGGGGATGCAGACCAGAGAAAGACGTTTGTCTTGTTTCCATCAGGGTCCCCCATTTTCAATTCATATAGACTATTCGACTAAGAGGTTGGTTAGTCGACTACGGCCCCTTTCGACCGATTAGTCGACTAATAGGGGTCAGCGCTACTTTACGGTGAAATGCTTGGTTCTGCATGAGCCCCTGGGAGTGTGCTTCGTACAGTAAAAAAAAGGTAAGTAAGAAAGTAGTAAAAAGTAAGGTAAAAAATATATTAAGTAAAGAAAATGTATTGGATTTTTTTGCATTTGTTAGTATTTCTAAGGCTTTCTCCATGAATTAATGGAGATGCCAGAGGAAAATAATTGAATGTCCAGCTACCTGCCACAGTGGTGAAGAAAAAGAGAAACATGATGTCTGAGCCTGATGTTAATATAAATATACTGTCAATGTTCGCATAACGTCTGGTTAGCCCTAGAAAGCATGTATTCCATATAACAGGACTGTGTCTATTCAGCCAATAATGAATGGCTATGACTTGGGGTCAGCAGTCATGTAGTATCAAATTAATTTGAAGGTTCTCGCAGAAAACCTATAGTTAGGTTAAAATGTCAACACTTTTTCATACACCACAAGCTTCAAACCGACCACATTCTATGAACGCAATGGGATGCCAATCACAGCAACACGATCAACACTGTTGATGAGCCCAGGTGTGTTTACAATTGCCCAATTGCCCCTGGCCATATTTGTGATTAACATTCTTCTTCTACACCAAGTTGTTCATCTCTAAATCCTTGTGGTGATTGAAAGAATCACGCAAGGATTGTCCCTCCTATATGTAAATATAAAATAAGATATTCCTTTATTGATCCCCTTGGGGAACTTCGGGTGTCATAGCAGCATGGGGGAGGGGGGAGGGGGGAGGGGAGGTAAAGGTAAGGGCAGGGTAATAGTAGAAAGACATGAATATAGGCAATAAAATGTAATCTGAATATAATGATATGAGACAAATAAACAATGTATAATACAATATAATTAACTGAATATAAAATATTAGAAAAATAAACAGTGTAAACAAAGGTGCAAAAGAGGGTCTGACTCTATATGCCCTATATCGGTTATATGTTACAATAAATATAGGCAATACAAATAAATAAATACAAATACAACTGTTGTTGTCTCTTATGAAGAATGGAATGTCCACAACATCCAATCATTTTAAAAGCTGTTTGGTGTGACATAGTTACATGTTATTCTCAGATAATAATAATAATAATAATAATAATAATAATAATAATAATAATAATAATAATAATAATAATAATAATAATAATAATAATAATAATAATAATAATAATAATAATAATAATAATAATAATAATAATAATAATAATAATAATAATAATAATAATAATAATAATAATAATAATAATAATAATAATAATAATAATAATAATAATAATAATAACAATAATAATAATAATAATTCATTATATTTATATAGCGCTTTTCTAGACACTCAAAGCGCTCCCCACAATGTACTGTAGGGTGGAAATTGCATCCTTCACCACCACTGGTAGCACCCAACCTTGGGCTACGCAGGCTCAATGGCTGCCATACACTGGCACCAGGCACACGTCACACTAACTACACAATGGCTGAATGGCTCAGGAGACAGGGATTGATACCAGCCAATTAAGGGGAAGGGATGACTATGTGGCCTTGATGTCAGAGGCCTGATTGGGAATTTGGAACATGACACCGGTTTGCATTTTCTGCCCATCTAACTCAGGATTTAACTTATTCTACATATGCACTCTGCCTTAGTACAGTGTAGGATCGCCCCCTACTGGACTGTTCATTAGCAACAGCTTCTAACAGGTGTGTATCATCAATATTTTTTTTACAGGTCAGTATCCATAGGTAAGTATTACTATTTCAATAGCTGGGATACCAAAACAACGATGTTGAAAAAGTTAATAATTGGCACACATGGAGCCAACTCAACACTGTATAATATGTTCACTATAATAGTATTTTAGAGAATTGCAGTTCATAGAGAAGATCTGAGTTATGTAACATATTTTATAGAGTCCTAAAGCAACATAAAGGTTTTGAGTCCCGTGATCAATAGATCACTAAAGCAACAGAATTGGTCCATTCCATTTTACTTTTTATTGCACTGCACTGTTGCATAATTGTACTGTCTATTCTATTCTACTATTGTATTGCACTGCACTATTGCATTATTTTACTCAGTCTATTATCTTTTTTCTTTAATTTTTTTTATTGTATATGTCTGCACTTTATGTGCTCATTTGATGTCTATTATATTCTAATACTTTATTGCACTGCACTATTGCACTATTATACTCAGTCTATTCTATCTTGCTCTTTTTATTATTGTCTATTTTTTTTAACTGAATCAAACCATAAAACAAGGTGGTCTATTGGGATGTTAGATCCTAATGTGAAAAACTGTGATTTTATATGTCTGCACTTTATGTGCTCATTTTGTGCCTTATTATTATTATTATTATTATTATTATTATTATTATTATTATTATTATTATTATTATTATTATTATTATTATTATTATTATTATTATTATTATTATTATTATTATTATTATTATTATTATTATTATTATTATTATTATTATTATTATTATTATTATTATTATTATTATTATTATTATTATTATTATTATTATTATTATTATTATTATTATTATTATTATTATTATTATTATTATTATTATTATTATTATTATTATTATTATTATTATTATTATTATTATTATTATTATTATTATTATTATTATTATTATTATTATTATTATTATTATTATTATTATTATTATTATTATTATTATTATTATTATTATTATTATTATTATTATCTTTAGAACAATAAGAAGTCTGCATGCCTGAAGTGACAGATAGCAAGAGAAGCCTTTCAGTTGGTTGAGAATAGAACTTCTAAAAGGACCAACGCTTATTTCCTGTTGCAATAATGTTAGCTAATGCAATAGTTGACAAAGATAACACTTTTATAGTTTCCTTGATAGGTGACAGGATATACACTTTGGTCCAACTGTTCCCTATAGCAACAGAATTCCAGTGAAACCGTATATAATATATAATGTTTAAACTAAACAATGCGTTTGCTATAATGTTGATATGAGAGAGTTCTGTTGGGTGCCACCTGTCTCCTCCCCTTGTATTGGAATCTCTGTGTGCATTGGCTATGCATGCTTTTGTGACACTACTTCCTATGATATAAGTAGGTTTGTCTGTTTCTCTGTCTATTTACAGCATGTCTCTGTGGCTATAATGTCTCTCTCTCTCTCTGTGTGTGTGTGTGTGTGTGTGTGTGTGTGTGTGTGTGTGTGTGTGTGTGTGTGTGTGTGTGTGTGTGTGTGTGTGTGTGTGTGTGTGTGTGTGTGCGTGCGTGCGTGTGTATATCTGTTTGTCTGTGTATGTCTGTGTTTATCTGTGTGTGTGTGTGTGTGTGTGTGTGTGTGTGTATGTATCTTTTTGTCTGTGTATGTCTGTGTGTGTATCTGTGTGTGTATCTGTGTGTATGTCTGTGTGTGTATCTGTGTGTATGTCTGTGTGTGTATCTGTGTGTCTGTGTGTGTATCTGTGTGTCTGTGTGTGTGTATCTGTGTGTATGTCTGTGTGTGTATCTGTTTGTCTGTGTTTGTATCTGTGTGTGTGTATCTGTTTGTCTGTGTGTGTATCTGTGTGTGTGTATCTGTTTGCCTGTGTGTGTATCTGTGTGTGTGTATCTGTTTGTCTGTGTTTCTCTCCCAGCTCTAGCTGCATGGTGCTGCAGTGGATTAGTCACCTGCGTTTATTTAAGGTCGGCAACGAGCCGCCGAAGCCTCGTCCAGTCAGTGTCAGTCAGTGTGAATGTGACTCAGTGTGTGCGTGTGTGTCCTCAACATGCAGTGTGTCTACAAGCACAATGAACACTTCGAGGTCTTCACTACCGTCATTGTACCACAAGGTGAGTGCAGGAGTCACGTCGGGACTATGCTATATATACAGTCACACAGACGGGGCAGAGCATCCAGCCAAGTACTCGCACGTGAATATTGTAATTGTAAACATTACACGTTTTGATGTTACGTCAACTGCCAATGAGGTGACGACTAGTCATCCCGAGATCATCATTATATATATGTGATAGATCATGTCGGCTATATTCATTCCTGCTTGTTATTATAGTCACTGGACAAGGTTCCAGCAGTTACACAGAAATAGCATAACTGTGTCTGTATGCATAATTAATGCTGATGTGTATGCCGATGCAAACTGAAAATGATGTCTGCATTCACTGTTTTCCTTATTAAAGAATAAAGTATTTCTATTATATTCTATTGTGGCCGATAAACACTGAGTTGTCCGTTTGTGTTTGAACTTTTTGCCGACTCATCTACACAGCAAGATATCGATACAGACCAGAGGCTGAAAAGGCAAGTCATCGTTTCCTTTTGATACGATCGTCCAGCAAATAGGTCCTGATGAAAATGATCAGTTTCAATAAGTACAATATTTAACTCCAGGTTGCTTGTGCATTCATGTTGTTTGTGTGCAACACCACACACTTATATTCATAAATCCCGGTGTCTCGATTGATTTCAGTGTTATATTAATGTCACTAAGCTAAACAAAAAACAATAACCTGTGGTTCCAGCTCCACTTGGTATTTCAGATGTAGTTCCTTTGATAAACATCAACCTTATTTAGAAGGAGCGGATAAATGTAGAGCAGCAGGTTTATCCTTTAACTATTTTCTTAATAATGTAGAGCATGACACAGGTTTATCTTTTAACTCTTAATAATGTAGAGCATGACACAGGTTTATCTTTGAACTCTTAATAATGTAGAGCATGACACAGGTTTATCTTTGAACTCTTAATAATGTAGAGCATGACACAGGTTTATCTTTTAACTCTTAATAATGTAGAGCATGACACAGGTTTATCTTTTAACTCTTAATAATGTAGAGCATGACACAGGTTTATCTTTTAACTCTTAATTATGTGTAGAGCATGACACAGGTTTATCTTTTAACTCTTAATTATGTGTAGAGCATGACACAGGTTTATCTTTTAACTCTTAATAATGTAGAGCATGACACAGGTTTATCTTTTAACTCTTAATAATGTAGAGCATGAGACAGGTTTATCTTTTAACTCTTAATAATGTAGAGCATGACACAGGTTTATCTTTTAACTCTTAATAATGTAGAGCATGACACAGGTTACTTTGAAGCAGTATGAATGAGACATTTATTTTAATACCAAAAATCTGATGCAGCAAAAGAAAACGTCCATGATCAGAAGAACTGTGGTCTTATAGAGAGCACAGTCTGTTACATTCTGACACAAAACATGTATTTGCTGATAATAAAATAATAAAAAAAAAAAACATGAACCTGTTTCAAACTGCAATTCTTGTTTCGTCCACCAGATGGTGGTGAGGCACAGCTACAAGCCCAACTGGCCAGATGAGGTGGCTCTGTCCCCGGGTGACGTCATCCTGGTGCTATCCAAACACGAGGAGGAGCGGTGGTTTGGGCGGCTGCAGGGCGGCCAGCGGGGCTACTTCCCCGCCTCTTGTGTGATGGAGCTGGGCCAGGTTGGTCGGCTGGCTGGCTGTGTGTTCAGCAATGCAGCATTCTGATACAAAATGGACTGTGTTGCTGTTGCCCAGTCCGGCCTGAATTCTAGGCTATTCTTTTTCATTCTATTCTGTTCTACTCTATTCTATTCTATTCTGTTCTACTCTAGTCGTCTTTTAAGCTATTTTATTCTATTATTTATGTTCTCTAGTCGTCTTTTAAGCTATTTTATTCTATTGTTTTCTTCTATTCTGTAGCTACTCTATTCTATTCCATTATATTCTGTTTTATTCTGTTCTGTTCTAGTCTTTTACAAGCCATTCTATTCTATTCTGTTTTATTCTATTCTGTTCCATTCTATTCAAATCTATTTTTATTCTATTCTGTTCTACACTAGTCTTTTATACTATTCTAAATGAAACAGACCCGCTTGGGTAATGGGGTTCATTCTGTTACAGAATGTCTTATTCTGGTCCATAATCATGTGGGCTTGGGGGCAGAGAGACGAGTAGGTTATCATGAACTTTAGAGGCAAGCGACACGATTAAAGCCCTTTTAAATGCTAGTATGTGAAGCTTCAATCTTGCAGGTTTTGTTTTGCGTGATTCAACATAATTTCCTGAATGTACTTTTTGTTAAATTATTTATTATCCAATTACTTCAGCTTAATATGTATATATATATATATATATATATATATATTTTTTTTTTGTCAAGATTTGGAATATGCATATGTACATTTGTGTGGGTATGTACGTATGTAAGTATGGACAGGTGCAGTTGTGTATGTGTATGTGGGTACACTTACTATACCTAAATGTAAAATGTTTTTCATTGACACAATAAAGTATATAAAAAAAAAATGTATATTTTACGTTATGTATTTTAATTTGAGTCTTGAATTCAACTACTTCAAACTTTGAATATCCAGCTTAATATGTATATTTTACGTTATGTATTTTAATTTGAGTCTTGAATTCAACTACTTCAAACTTTGAATATCCAGCTTAATATGTATATTTTACGTTATGCATTTTAATTTGAGTCTTGAATTCAACTACTTCAACCCTTGCATATCCAGTTGTAGTACTTTGCCACTATAGGCCTATATGATTATGACCCTGAAGTCATCAAACTCATCATCACCAAGTTTTAATACCATCTTCAAGATGTGGACACCATGGAGTGTTCAGATCAACTTTTTAATTGACCATATAAAGCAACGTTTTGGCTTTATGTATTAAAAATATTAAAGTCCACTCGTATTGTTTCTTCAGAATCGTTTTATAGTCCTACTGGTCTGCAGTCCAGGTTATTAAGTATAGCTCCCTAAAGCAGCCTGTAGGCGAGAGCAGGAGATGGGGAGAGTAGTGATCCTGGTGTACTCTGTTGTCTGTTACAGTAGGACAGTAGTGATCCAGGTGTAACACGGTCCTCTGTTACAGTAGGACAGTAGTGATCCAGGTGTAACACAGTCCTCTGTTACAGTAGGACAGTAGTGATCCTCATGTACTCTGTTGTCTGTTACAGTAGGACAGTAGTGATCCTGGTGTACTCTGTTGTCTGTTACAGTAGGACAGTAGTGATCCAGGTGTAACACAGTCCTCTGTTACAGTAGGACAGTAGTGATCCAGGTGTAACACAGTCCTCTGTTACAGTAGGACAGTAGTGATCCTCATGTACTCTGTTGTCTGTTACAGTAGGACAGTAGTGATCCAGGTGTAACACGGTCCTCTGTTACAGTAGGACAGTAGTGATCCAGGTGTAACACAGTCCTCTGTTACAGTAGGACAGTAGTGATCCAGGTGTAACACGGTCCTCTGTTACAGGAGGACAGTAGTGATCCAGGTGTAACACAGTCCTCTGTTACAGTAGGACAGTAGTGATCCAGGTGTAACACAGTCCTCTGTTACAGTAGGACAGTAGTGATCCAGGTGTAACACAGTCCTCTGTTACAGTAGGACAGTAGTGATCCAGGTGTAACACAGTCCTCTGTTACAGTAGGACAGTACTAGTGATCCAGGTGTAACACGGTCCTCTGTTACAGTAGGACAGTAGTGATCCAGGTGTAACACGGTCCTCTGTTACAGGAGGACAGTAGTGATCCAGGTGTAACACAGTCCTCTGTTACAGTAGGACAGTAGTGATCCAGGTGTAACACGGTCCTCTGTTACAGGAGGACAGTAGTGATCCAGGTGTAACACAGTCCTCTGTTACAGTAGGACAGTACTAGTGATCCAGGTGTAACACAGTCCTCTGTTACAGTAGGACAGTAGTGATCCAGGTGTAACACAGTCCTCTGTTACAGTAGGACAGTAGTGATCCAGGTGTAACACGGTCCTCTGTTACAGTAGGACAGTAGTGATCCAGGTGTAACACAGTCCTGTTACAGGAGGACAGTAGTGATCCAGGTGTAACACGGTCCTCTGTTACAGTAGGACAGTAGTGATCCAGGTGTAACACAGTCCTCTGTTACAGTAGGACAGTAGTGATCCAGGTGTAACACAGTCCTGTTACAGGAGGACAGTAGTGATCCAGGTGTAACACGGTCCTCTGTTACAGGAGGACAGTAGTGATCCAGGTGTAACACGGTCCTCTGTACAGTAGGACAGTAGTGATCCAGGTGTAACACAGTCCTCTGTTACAGTAGGACAGTAGTGATCCAGGTGTAACACAGTCCTCTGTTACAGTAGGACAGTAGTGATCCAGGTGTAACACAGTCCTCTGTTACAGTAGGACAGTAGTGATCCAGGTGTAACACGGTCCTCTGTTACAGGAGGACAGTAGTGATCCAGGTGTAACACGGTCCTCTGTACAGTAGGACAGTAGTGATCCAGGTGTAACACAGTCCTCTGTTACAGTAGGACAGTAGTGATCCAGGTGTAACACAGTCCTCTGTTACAGGAGGACAGTAGTGATCCAGGTGTAACACAGTCCTCTGTTACAGTAGGACAGTAGTGATCCAGGTGTAACACGGTCCTCTGTTACAGGAGGACAGTAGTGATCCAGGTGTAACACAGTCCTCTGTTACAGTAGGACAGTAGTGATCCAGGTGTAACACAGTCCTCTGTTACAGTAGGACAGTAGTGATCCAGGTGTAACACAGTCCTCTGTTGGTTGTCTCTCCTCAGGGGACTGAACCTTCCAGAGACCTGCGGCGCCCGGTGTCTCTAAGCTCAGCCTGGGACAGTGTTACTGACCGTCTCTCTGGTCGATGTGGAGGGTGAGTGTAGTCAGCTATACGCACACACACACACACACACACACACAGACACAGACACATACACACGTCACACACACACACACACACACACACACGCACGCACCTTACGACATACAGACACACACACACACACACACACACACAGACACAGACACAGACACATACACACGTCACACACACACACACACACACACACACACACACAGACACAGACACAGACACAGACACATACACACGTCACACACACACACACACACACACACACACACAGACACAGACACAGACACAGACACAGACACAAATACCTTACGACATACAGACACACACACACACACACACACACACACCTTACGACATACAGACACATACACACTTGTGTATTGCACACATAGGCACTCACCTACAGTACACGCAGTCAGGCACCCATGCACACATACTGGTACACTTTACAACACACACGCACACACACACACGCACACGCACACACACACACACTTTAATTTACTGTACGTCCACAGAAATGACAAACACACACACACCCCCGCCCCCCCCCCCCCCCCCACTCAACAAGTGCACACACACACACTGCATGTACACAACACCCAGCAGCTGTTCCCCGACCCTCTCTCACCCCCCCCCCCCCCCCCCATCCCATCCTGCTGCACCCCGCCCAGCGCCCTTGAACAGGTGGTCTTTCTCTTCCCTCATTAGTTGACAAAGCACACAGATTACCCCCCCCCCCCCCCCCCACACACACCCTGATCAATTCCCTCTCACTGCACTGCTGCTGCTGTCGTGTGTGTGTGTGTGTGTGTATGTGCGTGTGTGTGTGTGTGTGTGTGTTTATGTGCGTGTGTGCGTGTGTGTGTGTTTATGTGTGTGTGTGTGTGTTTATGTGTGTGTGTGCGTGTGTGTGTGTGTTTATGTGTGTGTTTATGTGCGTGTGTGTGTGTGTGTTTATGTGCGTGTGTGTGTGTGTGTTTATGTGCGTGTGTGCGTGTGTGTGTGTGTGCGTGTGCGTGTGTGTTTATATGCGTGTGCGTGTGTGTATATGTGCGTGTGTGATGATGGCACACAGCAACATAGGGATGCAGATAATCAGTTCTACCAAAAAAATACAAAAAAACTGCATTTTAACAAGTAATTTAATATTGTATAAAAGCCCCAATCCACGATCTTCTTGTCAGTATGGGGTATATTCTGTACTTGGGGAAAAGAAGCGTTGTGGAACCTTCTGAACCCATGATTTAACACAATATAGATATGACGCAACGCAGCAAATACACTTTACAACATCTGTGGTCCAGTGTTGGTTGTTGTATCAAGAGCTCAGTCACTCAAGTACAGAATAAAAACATGTCTTTATTGTTGTTGTTGTTGCTTTGGGTGATGATGATTTGGGTGATATGATTAAAATCGTATTTTCTTAAATTTAGAGAAGAGATCTGATATTGGGAGAGATAATTCCCCTCATTAGCATCCTGTCTAATAGAGGTCCTGCACAAAGTGTCTAGGATGCCTGATGTTTGTCCTCCACGTTATAAGAAACAACGGTTGCTATGTGAGAAATATAGCAACATAAATGAAATAATTTGGCTTATGAATTGGTTTTGTAAAGATGTCATAGCGGAACAGTAATGTCGTGCATTTCCACTTCTTTACCTACTCTACTACTGCACAGAAATGAGGAATCTTCTTTCAAACGTGGTTACTGATGCTTAGGTACATAATAATAATAATAATAATAATAATAATAATAATAATAATAATAAACTGGACTTTTTGAACAAGTCTTTATTTATCATGCAGTGACACACATGCGATGGGCGGCACACACAGGAAATTGAGTGAAATTGAGTCTCTGCGCTGGCTTGACCCATCCCGTCGTCCTTCCCCCCCCAAGGGGGCAGCCGGGAGCACATAGGGGTGTGTCGGCGTGGGGGGGCCGCGCCCCGGGGACCAGTCCAAGTGCTCCTGTCCGTCTTCGTCAGGGACGCGACAGCGTTAGCGATCTGTTGTGCATGTTTTTCCATTGGGTTTATCTCATCGGGGGGGGGGAACCCTTGCGAGCACACGGGGGGAGAACATGCAAACTCCACACAGAAAGGCCCGGGAGCAGTGGCGTAGTGGGCAAGGCGCTCGCCACGAATGACGGAGACGCTGGGCTCGCCTGTTCGAGCCCAGCGCTCCACATTGCTTTCAGTTTAGCTGGTCGTCCGTACTAATACACATTGGCCGTATTAGGGGGTGGGAAACTGATGGGTGGGGATCGGGCGTTGTGGACAGCGACTCCCACAGGTCGGTTGGTGCGCCTGCGCAGTAGAATCAGGAAGTGTCGGGGGCAGCGTGAGCCTCCCACGCGTTACTCCTCGCCACTGAGAGATCGAGCTGCGCAGGTGAAAAGATGCGACTGCTGTTACCTCAAGTACCGGAGGGGACTTGTGCTATGTATGACTTAGTCCACATTGCAGCCGGCTTGTGGGAGGCAAGAAACAGCGTTCGTGACAGGGGAGGGTTGAATTGGATGATACGAAATTGGGATGGGAGAAAAATATAGAAAATGGGAGAAAAAGTGGATAAATAAAAAGAAAAAAGAAAGGCCCGGGAGCGTGAATACTTTCCCCAAGGCAGTTGTCCTTCCGCGTTCGGTTTACCGAAGGACAACTGCCTTGGGGAAAGTATTCACGCGGCCCGGGACACAGGCGCCATACTGGAAGAGGGATAACTACACAAACATTCTGTGCGAGGACTCTATTTCAGTTGTGTTGAAAAAGTTTAACTCTCTTACCCCCATTGTCTTGGGGGGGGCGACAGTGGCTCAGGAGGTAGAGCAGTCGTCTGGTAATCCGGAGGTTCCCGGTTCGATTCCCGCTCCTCCCGGGCAGCGTGTCGAAGTGTCCTTGAGCAAGACACTTAACCCCTAATTGCTCCCGATGAGCTGGTCGGCACCTTGCATATTGGTCGCCTCCGCTTGTCGGTGTGTGAATGTGTGAGTGAATGGGTAAAATGTGAGGAACAAATTGTAAAGCGCGTTGTATAAATGCAGCCATTTATTTACCATTTATTGGCAGATATTTCTACTTGCTTTCTGAAAATGTAGATTTTTAAGACTCACCACGAGCTTAACATTATGTATTAAGAAGACATGGATGTTTGCAGTTTACCTTTCCCCCTAAAGGTATGCAGTGATTCACAGTCGCCGAGGGACAGTAACATCGTACACCATCCAAAATAAACTGTCTTTATTTAGAGTCATCCGTCTATGTTTGGTTCCACGTGTTTCAAGTGTTGAAGTATGATTTGCTGTCTTTATAGGCCCTGCGGGGTGGGTCTGTGTGTGTGTGTAGGGGGGGGGGGGGGGGGGGGGGGGTATATTTGACAGTCCGCCATTGAGTTGACACACACACCCACACGCACACGCACACACACACACACTGTATTCACAAACACACACACATGCATGCATACACAAGCACGCACACACACCCACACGCACCCACGCACATATTCACAAACACAAACACACACATGCATATATATATACACACACACACACACACGCACACACGCACATATTCACAAACACAAACACACACATGCATACATATACACAAACACAAACACACACATGCATACATATACACACACACACACACAAACACACACATGCATACATATACACAAACACAAACACACACATGCATACATATACACACACACACACACACACACAAACACACACATGCATACATATACACACACACACACACACACACGCACGCACACACACACACGCACACACACACGCACACTCTCTGAACAGGTCCATGCTTGTCTTGTCTGCTCGTGGTGGAATTTGGGTCAGAAGGAATAAACAGGCTCTTTGTATTTGTTGTTTCCTCTTTGTTCCCCCCCCCCCCCCCCCCGACGGACACAGGCCGCGGGCCCTTGGGAGGGGGAGCAGAGCAGGCGGAGAGGGAGGAAGAACGGGGCAGGAGAGGGGCCCCTCCGGCCCCCCGGCCCCCCGGCCCCACAGCTCCCCGGGCCTGCTCCACAGGATCCTGTCCAAGTGCCGGAGAAAGACCGAGTGCCAGGGGGCCACCAACAGGGCGTTCGAGGCAGACTGACTGAGAGGCCTCTCTCTCTCTCTTTTCTCTCTCTCTCTCACTTTCTCGCTCCCTCTCTCCCCCTCTCTCTCTCTCTCGCGCGCGCTCTCTCTCCCTCTTTCTCTCTCTCTCTCTCTTGCTCCCTCGCTCCCCCTCTCTCTCTCTCTCTCTCTCTCTCTCTCTCTCTCTCTCTCTCTCTCTCTCTCTCTCTCTCTCCCTCTCTCTCTGTTGGTTCAGCGTTGGCTTGTCGTGGGTTGGGCCACGGGAGTAGGTGAGGTAGGAGGAGAGTGTTGTAATGGCGGGTGTTATTTTTGAAAAGTGAAAACATTGAGCCCACCCCTCCTTTTGGGCAGGTAATCGTCACGCTTAGCCCGTAGAGAGAACTACGCCCCCCCGCTGCATATCCAGGAGCACGGGGATACGTTGCTCCTCTGACCTCACCGTATAATGCAAAAGAAACATCACAAAAGAAAAAGCGAATTTAGAAAATGACTGTAAGCTAACGTAGGTGCAATATACGAGCAATTAGTGGCTATGCAATGCCTTGAAGGGGGATCAGATTTATGACATCATTTATTTCCAAAGCTTCGCCACTGCTGCTACTTGAGCCAAATACTGTTCCCAGTGTCTGTACTGTACTGTTTTTGTTCCATGATGTCATTCACGTGTACTGTACAGTGGCAACTGGCTCATGTGAATCTAACCAGATGTATTTCTTTGACCACATCATTTGTAAGTATTTTTTCATAAAATCATCAAACCCTTACTGGCTTAATGTTTTTTTTATCATCAAACCCTTACTGGCTTATTAATGTCTTTTATCATCAAACCCTTACCGGCTTAATGTTTTTTTTTATCATCAAACCCTTACTGGCTTATTAATGTCTTTTATCATCAAACCCTTACTGACTGACATGTTCTTTTAGAGCAATAACATTCTCTAGTAGTATATTACCTCACTCTCCAGTTCCTGGAAATGTTCCTTTGACCATACAGGGGCCTCCATCCTATTTAACAGTGTTCCAGAAAAATGCTCTCACCCAAAAGGAAGTGTGATTGAGGCCTGCTGAAAGCCTCGCCGGAGGATAAATGATTGTGCCGGTTGCCGGGGGCGACGCCTAAAGCAGCTCTCAGAAGTTGCGTGCGGTCCCCTCCAGCGGTGCCTCCCAGCGTGTCCCCGGTCCTGGGACCTCTCTACAGGGTGGGCTCTTTCAGAGTGTGTCCCTCCAGTGGACACAAAACACCAATCCTAATCCTAACCTTTAGCCACGACCCCTGTGAGAGCGAGAAACACACACCGCCACCCCCATAACTTGTCCCTTGGTATAATCCATTGTAACAGACACTATGGGGGGCAGTCACACAGGGGCCAGTGTATAGGGGGGCATGTCTTAAAGTTCCTCTCCGTTTCAAAAACATGTTTTTTTTGTTAACCCTTTCACTGCCACACTACAGTTCCCCCGTCGGTAGTGTGATAGTAAAGGGTTAACCTTCTGTAGTGTGGCAGTGAAAGGGATAACCTGCTGTTGTGTGGCAGTGGAAGGGTTAACCTTCTGTGTGTTGTCGCAGTGAAAGGGTTAACCGTTTTGGTAGTGTGGCGGTGAACGGGTTAAGGTCAACTCCTTTTTCACATTCTTCCCCTGAAGAGGGAGGGCTTTTCTGTACTTCTGCCTTGCATGTGTGACGTCACTAATCGGTCGAACCTGTCATGGTCCAATATGTGGTAACTTGACACCTTCGTCTTCAGCTACACAGAGAGCTGACTAGTTATTGACATGTCTTGAAACAATATAGTAGAAGCTGCTGCCTTGGAGTTCCTGGTAAAATATCAACGGGTGTTTGTTGCCAGTTTGTATATATTTTTTCTTTTGTATTTTTTTTTTTTATTATTTAAACAAACACATAAACAAACATGACAACACACGATTAGATATACAAGCATTGTAAAACAGTGTACATCAGTTAACTCATCGTTTGGATAGATGTCTTATACAAGATATACCCCTAATACCTGCTATCTATTCCCCTACACACATAATTATGCTCTTGCTCGCACCCCCCGCCCTGGACCCCCCCACGGATAATCCATCCATTTTCCCTCGCTCCTAACCAGACACTACCATTAAATGCTAGCTTTTATTCTCTCCACCACTTCTAACCACATTGTCAATTTGGATTCATTGAGACCCAAAATTCTTGCTGTAGATATTTCTAGATAAATCACATCGAGATATGTAAGAATCCAGACCTTTCGGCAAATTTTTTCCGGTTGAAACCATCGTGATGCTATCAGTTTTTTAGCCACTGTAATACCAGATAAAACCAATCCCTTTTGTTGTATAGGTACTGCATACAGTTTGTATATATATATATATATATATATATATATATATATATTTTTTTTTTTTTATTGATCTTTTTCCCCCTCCTTTTTCCTCCGTTTTTCTCCCATCCCAATGTTAGTCGTTATGCCAATTCCCAATCCCCTTCCTGGTCGCTGCGCACTTACCCCCCACAGTCGGTCTGGGAGAGTGGAGGCTATCACGTGCTTCCTCCGACACACGTCTAGCCAATCAACCGCTTCTTTTCATCTGGCAGCGCGGACTCTCACTGAGAGAGTGTAACGTGTGGAAGGATCACACTACCCCCCTTAGATCCTATCCTCGCTGAGCAGGCGCCCCGACCGAACTGTAGGAGTCGCTGTTTACAACGACCAGGACCCACCCACCAGCTTTCCCACCCCTAACACTGCCAATTGTGTTAGTATGAACGACCAGCCAAGCTGATAGCAATGCAGAGAGCTGGGCTCGAACCCAGCGTCTCCTGCATTGGTGGCGAGCGCCTTGCCCACTACACCACCTAGCCGCCGCGCCAGTTTGTATATTGATTGATTGATTGATTGATTGAAAATTGTATTAACAGATTGCAGAATGGGTACAATACAGTACGGCTCAATACACACAATTGTTAAGGGGATGCAGACCAGAGAAAGACTTTCGTCTTGTTTACATCAGGGTCCCCCATTTTCTTAATTTCTTTATGTTTTTGGTAGATTTTTTAAATTGTTTTTACTACCGGGCAGTTCGGTAGAGAGAGAGAGAGAGAGAGAGAGAGGAATAACGGGAGACAGAGCGGGGGGAAGACATTCGGCAAAGGACGGCGGGTCTGGGAATCGAACCCGGGTCGGCCGCTTCGCGATGCAGCGTGTTACATGGTTCGCCACTTGGGCGCCCGCCGCCCCAGGGTCCCCCATTTTCAATTCATGATAACATTTATGACATACACGACATACAGATATACAGTACTGTTTATTTACATTCATAGATCCTTGCATTCTCCAATTTATTGAACAATTTGGTGAAAGAAAAACATATTGATACACATTTGTATTCAAAATGGACATTTGAAGGGTTTAGAATACACCTGGAGTTGATACTGTTGGAATATGGGCATAGAAACTACCATAAAGACATGCATGGTAGGCAGGGACTACAGATGAAAACTACCTCATTAGCTAATTCTGCCACATTTATTTTGATGTGGAAACTGAAGATGTTAATTAATGTGCAGTCCCTGGGAAAAACATTTATAAATAACAAAACTTAAAACACAGATCTGGTGGTCCTCTGGGGCAGTGATTCACAAATTAGAACAATGGACCCCCCCACCATTTTATACGATTCCATCCTGCAGTCCCCCATCTGATAAGATCTTTGATTTGAGATCAAGTTCAGTACGTTATTACTGTCTAGACTAGACTGTAATAGTAATTTAATTAAAGTGTCATGATAGTGAGTGAAAGTGGTTCTTCCTCTTGATGGGCACCCCATGGGGGTCTCCTCTCGAGACCTCACTCTGAGATCCAATGCTTGAGGGAAAATATGATTTGTGAGGCAAACATTTGAGTGGGGCCTAAATGACTGCCGTCTATACAGCTTAGTACCACAGCCAAAATCCTGGCTTGAGCTATTGCCTCTGGGTCTCACATAGAAGGGAATTATGACTGAGAATATTTCACATTTATGTTCACTCTAATATTTATTTTGATGTGAGTGTGTGTGTGTGTGTGTGTGTAACAAACATCAACATGTGTCAACATGTGAAAGAGAGTGAGTATTAGTTCATAGAACTGTGTGTTTGTGCATGTGTGTGTATATACTGTACATGCATAATTGTGTGTGTGTGTCTGTGTGTGTGTGTGTCTGTGTGTGTGTGTGTGATGAATCTGAAATATACACAGTCCACTGTGTTTACCACTCAATAATAATTACCCTTCTCCCAGGAGTGAATGCCACTCAATTTCAATTCAAATGGCTTTATTGGCATGACACAGCTTGTACATGTTGCCAAACTCTCTCTAACTCCTAACCCATACATCCCTCTGTGTGGATAATCCTATAGTTTCACTGTGACCACATGTGGAAGCGAGACGACCCAGGCAGAGGATTAAGACAACGGGACAATAGATAATACCATGTGTCTGGGCAGTATGGACAAAATATCATAATCACAATATAGGTATGAAGGTATATGACATTGACTATATATATTTCCCCAAGGGGATCAATAAAGGAATATCTTATCTTATCTTATATAGTTATTTTACATTTTAATACTGCTGCACGGATATTGTTTTCTATTCGCTTAAATATACAGTATGATATATGTATATATTCTGGACAATAGTATAGTCAGAATCCATAGTACCTTTGCATGGATCCATGATGGTATACCTTCATATTCAGATTCAGTATATGTCCGACTCCCAGGACTCCCAGCCCCAGCTACTCTAGTGCCTGTGTTTCACTACACATATGAGTGCATGCCTACCAACCAACTGCTCGCCTGTTTTATTGCAACACTACTATCACCGACATCTAAGAAAGGAGATCCCCCCCTTGAACGGCCCGTCTAAGGTTTCTCTCCTCCACACTGCCTGTGGTGCATTTTTTCCTATTGCTATAGGTTTTAGTGAGTTTTTCCTTACCTTCGCGTGGCGTATGTCTGGGAGTGTTGCATTTATTTATTTTGCATTTATATAAAAAAAAATTGGACTTTATGGTGTTCTTGTTTTGTTCTTGACTTTATTGTGATGTTTTCTTCTTGACTTGTTTAAAGAAGACGTGTCCGGCCCATGGGGACATGGACGTGTGTTGTCGGGCCTTACAAATACATTTGATTTGATTTGTCTCCCTTAGCTATGTTTAGTCTGTCTGGGGCGAGCCATGGTCTAGCATGGTATGGTATGGTTGGGTTTGTGTCTCCATTGCGTTTCTTGTAAACTCTCTGGTTGCTAATCCATGATGATACTACAACAGTCCCAGCCGGCAGCTTTGGCCAGGTTGTGAAAGGTGGCGGTCTCAGCCAGGGGTCCAGCCAGGTTTGGCCAGGTTGTGAAGACAATGGAGACGCTCACTGTGTGCCAGACAGGCCACAGCAACACCGCCGAAGAATGAACTTGTTGACATAGACTGGTTACTGCACACGCTGCATTAATGTTATGTTTGATGCTTAGCCTAACCTGACCTTACCTGACCTCTCAAATAATCCCCTGGCTGTTGCTTGCTCTTTTATCTTTCTCTTTTTGTCCTGTTCATTTACTGTCCTGTATGGTTGTTCTTGACTCTAAAGTTTGTCGTTGTTTTATGTCAGGTGTTGCTCGAAAGAGAGCTCTTTGAGCTCAAGCTTCTTACCTGGTGAAATAAAGGTGAAATAAATACATAGAGAGGTCACAGTGAGAGGCCTTGTCGACAGCACTACTACTTAGCAAAAAATACAGTCAAATATTGCTATAGACCTTTTCTAAGTGACAACATGAACGCTCTAAAGGGGAACGCGTTTACTTCCTGTCGCAATGTTTGCTAATAAAATGGCTGACGGGAAATAAACTTGGGCGCTAGCTGTTGCCCTAGCGATGGCATTCTGAAAAGGTCTATGAGGGGGGGGGGGGGGGGTCACATCGTGTGCTGTGACATTTTGAATGTGCCTTTCCAGGACTAGAACACAGTGTTTTACAATGAAATGTCTGATGATGACTGCATACAATTTCTTCCAGTGTGGACGGGGCCCGTTCTGAATCAAACCCCCTGTTTTACGTACCCGTCTCACCTCTCTCACCCTGAGGGAAATCATCCCCCCAGCTGCCCACGGTGAACAACACACTCTCTGCCCCTCTACACCCCATCTTCATTACCTATTCAACAAGGGCCCCTTCGCACTCCAGCACCTATTCACCAAACACACACACACACACACAAGCATGAGTGCACACACACACACACACACAGAATCCTAGAAAGTCACATGTATTACACTTATAGTGTAAACAGTCAAATAGAACATGCACATTCTGGTTCAATGAATTGAAAGAGGATAATAGTTTGCATCTCTCCATCTACCTGCAGTATCTATCTCTATCTATCTCTCTCTCTCTCTCTCTAGCTACCTACCTATATCTCTCTACCCACCTATCTATCTATATCTCTCTCTACCTCTATCTATATATCTCTTTCTAGCTACCCACCTATATCTCTCTCTACCCACCTATCTATATCTCTCTCTACCTCTATCTCTTTCTAGCTACCCACCTATCTCTCTCTATCTACAGTATCTCTCTATCTCCCTACCTATCTCTCTCTCTCTACCTATCTCTCTCTCTCTACCTATTTCTCTCTCTCTACCTATCTCTCTCTCTATAATACATATCTCTCTCTCTCTCTATCTCTCTCTCTCACACACACTTCACATAGAGCATACTGTATGTATGTTGCTACAGTGGATCAGATGGAGTATATGGATCACCTCATACACTCCAAACACAACAGGAGCAGGGGAAACTCTTGACCTAGATACTGTAGGGCAGAAAGGCCAGGATACAATTCCACACACACACACACGCTTGCACATGCAGAGGGCTGTGGACTTTCCCGCCTAAAGCGGCCTGTCCCTGCTCCGCTGGGTGTTTTGGGAGGTGGGGGGAGGGGCGGGGTGACAGGGTGCCTGCCAGATGACTGCCTTGTCAGCCCTATAATGGGCAACCATCTGCTGTCTGGCATACACAAAGAGTAACACTGTGTGTGTGTGTGTGTGTGTGTGTGTGTGTGTGTGTGTGTGATTGCATGCTTGTGGGTGTGTGTACATGGAGAGAGGTTTAGTTTATGGGGCAGAGGGCTGGTTCATGCCTTTCGCTCAGTTTTCTGTATAGAATGTAAACACAGTAACACACACACACACTTATCTTCACTGTAATTGGTAGAGGATATAGTTGTTTAAAGGGTACGGACATTTAGTTTACATAGTGTAAGAGAATTTATTTTTTACAAAAATAAAATAAAAAAAAACTAAAAACATATCAAAAAACATATCAAAAACATTTTGATATAACATGGAAACGTGTATTGTGTACGTATGAAAGCTGTGTGTACACACAGCGCGTCTTGTATGGAACAGGTGTACGTTGTCAATAAGACGATTGCTTTAGCTGAAACAAACCCATTATAGCCCACAGGAAGTGTAACCAGGCACCTTTGGGCAGGGCCGCTGACGACAGCCAATTAAGAAGCGACGGGCCTCGGACATCACCCTGATTGTGGGTCACTCGGCGACAAAGGGCTCAAGGCCTCCCCACATACGAGAACGAGAGGGACGAGAGACAGATTCATTTAGTAGTGGGACATAAGTGTTTGTGCGTGTGTGTGTGTACCGCCGCCGTTCCTCGGGCATACGGCGAGTCGTCGGGGCTCTTTCCTCCCCTCTATTTGGGGGCAATTGAGTGAATGGTCCCGTAAAAACCAACAGCCCCGGGGACAAAGGAGCCCCCAGGGGCATCAAGTCACGGGTGAGCAGGCCCCTTCAGGGCCAGCAGCTGACCCCGTGGAGAGGCCTCTTGTTCTGCCGGAGGGGGCTCGTGCCCCTGGACCCCCAGGCCAATCTGACAGCCACGCAACACACATACGCGTGACAGGGGACAAGGGGTTAAGATCCGCCGTCAAGCTCGGCCACTCGATCAATACCCCCCCCTATATACACCTGTCCGTCTTAGCTGTTGTCACCACCACCTGATTGGCTGGATCACAACAGGACTCTCTAGGCTTGGTTCAGGTGTTTGGATTTCAACCCAACACATACGCGTGACAGGGGGATAAGAGGTTAAGATGCGCCGTCAAGCCCGGCCACTCGATCAATCGCCATACGTACCCCCCTGCCCCCTGTGTACACCTGTCTGTCTTAGCTGTCACCACCACCTGATTGGCTGGATCACAACAGGACTTGGTTTAGGCGTCTGGATTTCTATGTTGACCAAGAATTGGGCTTCTAAAGGAAGCAGCTTTTGGCAAACGGTCCAGATCCGAAACAGGGGCCACTGGAAATCTTTATTATGTGGGAAAAGGTAGAGCGGTTTGTACGAGCTGGGGTAGTTAGAGGTCGTCTTTTCTCCCGACTGCCTCGCAGGTGTCAACAGAAACGGCTCGTTATTAATAAAGATGAAATGACAAAGACGGGATGCAAAAGAAAAACACATTTTATTTTTCCATATTAAGTACGCGGTTATGTTGGCAGTTGGCAGCAAGTCTATGACACCTCGGCTATGATTTCAGCAGAAAATACTGTAAAACTGTATACTGTGTTGTATTCATGACTGTAACCTAGTTAACGTTTACAAACCTTATAAAAAATGTAAAAAAGAAGCTACAATCCAGCATTTTGTGTATTTGTCTCATGCATAACTACAGTAGTATGGCAGCTGCTACGATACTGTGTGCATGTACTTCATTCCCTCAAAACCTAGGGCGGCGTTACATGGCCAAGTATTGTTAACGCGCAAACATATTACACAGACCTACAAATGGAATGTACACAAACAAGTCAAACTCACAAACAACATAAAACACACACATATACAAATGTATCTTTTAGACGCTTCTCAGCCCACCTTAATAGGCACCTCTGAGCTGTAAAGACGTTAATCGAGTCAGGTTGGTTAGCCTAGTACTGTACTTGTTGATCTGTCGGGCTCTCTGGTCTTTCCACTTGATCTCCCTGATAAGATTCCCTTCTTTTTCTCACCCACACGCTTAATGCTGCAGGATAATCCTCAGTGTAGATCCAGATTAGATTACATCACTGGGAGGACCGGTGACTACAGCCGTAGTGTGTTACTTCATTGCATTTAGTCATTGGACTGGTATGTGTGGTACGCAAAGCCGTGATGTAATTTAGGTTAAAACACGACCTTGAGTGTTCTATCGCTTTTATAGAACAGTTTTTTTTATACAATATCTGATTTTACACTGAGATATTGAGATATCATTAGTTATTGACGAAGAGCTAATTCAGCTCTGTGCGTTGCTAAGCGACTCCTAGCCTAGATTGCTTGATCATAACCAACTGTTATATATTTGCTATAAGAGATCTTAAAACATGCTCTTGGCCATGAAAGGGTGTTTAAAGATGATTATGATCACAATCGTTGATTGTAACGGCATCATATAGGCTAGCTAGCTTAAACCTTTCAGGTGTGTGGTTTCACAAGAGAGAAAGAACTTTGACAAGTGATCATTCTGATGACTACGTGACAGTGAAAGCCACGGAGGTCCACATTTTCCCAGATGGAATTCGGAGAGAAAGTTCCAGAAACGCACACTTGAAAGGGTTAAAGTAGGGACGCACAGTGCGGTACAGTTTCAACAACGTCACAGCCCCAGACTCCTGCAGCTTACTAGGTTAGCAGTGTATCTAGAACCATCCATCTAGGCCTTCTAGAGGCAAGACCTCCATCTGACCCAAGAACAGAACATCATAATACAGAAGACAGAGACTGACTGAGGAGTGAGCACTGAAGATAAGTATCAGCCAATTGACCTATCTCAAACACCACCCTCTTCTCTTTGATCCTCCAATCACGGCTGTTGCTTTGAAGGAAGCAACGGTTGTGATTGGAGGATCAGGAAAAGAGGGCGGGACTTGAGATAGGTCTGATCTGATCCGTTGCCTTTACCGAACAGAATAGATTTAGACTATTCGTTTTTGGAGTACTCGTTGGACCAAAATGATTTGAGATGTAAATGCGTTAGAAATCCAACATGCTTCTTTGTGCCAGAACAAAGGTAGGACATTGAAGTCGTTTTTAGATTTCTGGCACGTTACACATGCCCTTTGGTATCAGATTTTTAGTATTGGGGTAGTTTTCTGATACCGATACCCTGTTTTAGCCCGACATCAGCCCCCCGATATCTGAACCAGCATAGGTGCATCCCTGTCACAAACCAAGCAGTTCCATCTTAACGTCAGTATCTTCAGTAAATCATCACATGGGTCATTTAACGGCAAAAAAAACAACACGCAATTGAGAACTACATCCTCGGCACAAACAAAAACAGAATAATCCAACACTTAAAACAATGAGGAGGAAAAAAAAGTGCAATTTGCCTATGATTAGTGTTTGGAGACGGACCCCTGCCTAGAAACAACACACTCTGATTCCAGGGAGAAACTGTTCTACTGATATGAACACATCAGTGATAAAACTACATTCTGGTTATTTGTTTTTGCTAGTTCTTGTCCGATCAAAAGAAAAGAGATAATAAAAATGGACGGATGAGATTATTAGTGGCAGTGCAGGTTTAACTTTTAGACCTGGAGAAATAAACAGTAGCCCAATCCTGAACAAAGAAAATATAATTATTATTAAATAATCTCAAAAAAAAAAAAAAAAAAAAAAATACTTTTAGAATTAAATAAATTAATTAGTAGACATTTAATAAATAAAAGCTACAGCCTTCACGTGAGCATTAAATCCTTCGCTAAACACTCACTCTAGAACACTGATGATATAACACCTAGGGCTGCTGCAATAATGGGATAATCGCGTGATTATATGAGACGGACAATTATTTTGTATGATCAATGGATCATTGTTTTAGTTTCCCCTTGAGAATGTTTCATCTTCCATAGTAACCATAGTAACTAAAAGCAAACAGGTTTGCAAATTCATCAGAATTCTGTCACCCTATCAGGTCACCACTCTGACTGCAGATGAAAGTGGCCCAAATCTGACTTCTTTGCTCATATTATGTCATTCAGATCAGCGACCCCAGTCTGAACAGTGACTTTCATGCGACTTTTATGTCACTCTATATCAGCGGTTCTCAAACTACGAAGTGGGGTCGTGGGTAGGTGACAGTGGGGTCGCTAAATATGTTTGGCTAAATATGTTTGGCTAAATATGTTTGGCTAAATATGCCTCGCATTGGCAAGTAAAAAAAATAAGTAAATTTTTTTTATGTTCTGGCAACATATTTTGGCTAAATATGCCTCGTTTTATAAATGTGTATTGATAACATAGTGCTGTAATTACATTTTCTAATAAATATGCATGATCAAGTTCAACAACGTGTGCTTTTATTTTGATATTCCTTAATTCCACGTTGAAATTACACGACACATTAAGTGTGGGGTCGCCAAAAAAAAATCCTAAATAAAATGGGGTTGTGAGAACCCCTGCTCGTCTAGATTGACATTTTGTCCAAAGATTTTATGTCCATCTTCTTTATTGTTCATTTGCACATGCGGGTCAGTCCAGGAGCGTGACCAGTTCACACTGGAATCTGATATTTGGCCACATTAAAAAAATTATATGAACAGCCTAAAAAAAACGGATCTGAGTAATAAATCTGAATTGAGCATTACGGCTCAGTGTGAATGTGGCCTTAGATCCAGATCCATCTGTGTGTTTATAGATCTAGTTAAATCTCTGTGTAGGACAGGTGGCGGTTAGATGCCGTTTCAGTGCAAACCCTTTGAAGTCTACCAACGCTGGTTCCCCTCGACACGGATCTGGTTGCTAAGCGACATTATGACATCAACCAATCTGGGCCGACTTTGGATTTAAGCCGAATGAGACGATAATCACAATTGTTTGTAAGACAAGCGAAACGTCATGATGGCAGCAGCCCTAATGAGGACTATGGGTCAGTACCAAACACACTGAAACATATAGGACCAAAGTACTGTCAACACTTTCTATGTCAGAGGTGAAAAGCTGAACTGGGCATGAAAAGGGTTTTAGGCAAAACAGGGTTTTAGGCTGTCTTTTTAGCCATGGTCAACATCTCAACATAAACGTGTGGTGTCCGATTGACATTTATATTAATATCTAAGCTTTAGAACTGTCAGACAATAAATAGAATAAAATTAAATAAAAAAAAAAAGGTACCCTTCCATTTTGAGGTTCTTTCACAATTCCATGCTATGAAATACATTCAGTCTATGTCTCAGAAAACACTATGGCCTTGGAAAGGGAACTCTTGAAGTTGTTAGAAAAAAGATATCATGTCGCAAGTGCTCTCCAGTTTGTCCTTAAAAGACCAAGAACACCCAAGATAAGAATTCAAATATGTTATTTCCATGGTGCAAGAAAGTTCAATCGGCTTTGGGAGAGAGTAGCTAATGTTCACATATTATGTGAACCTTAGCTACTCTCTCCCAAAGCCAAACCAGTTGTGATGTCATCAGGTATAAGGTGTGGAGCTGCTCCATAGACAATTAACTGATATATATATATATACCCAAATAAGCATAATTCTATACATTAGTGTTCTCAGTTCTGAAACAGAAAATGCCATCTTTACCATCAGTCTCCCAATGCATTGTCTATAGCAGGGGTTCCCAAACTTTTCAGGCCGGGGCCCAGAAAATAAGGCGTCAGAGAGCCGCGGCCCAATGCACATCGTCTGTTTTTTTCAGGCGACCGATTTTTTAAGCCAAATATCACTTCAATCCTATTAAGTTAGTTCAAGTTAGTTATTCATTTATATGTGCTATTTATGAGAGGGCTAACTTGTTGCAAAATAATAATGATAATAATAATAGCCTCATTAAAATACTATTGTTGCTTTGGTTGTTTTCAGCGTTTTATGTGCATAATCTGTTATTTAGTTTGAAATGTTCGTTGAAATAAGTAGATTTTTCGTTTTTGTTTATTTATTAAGTTAATATAAAACCATATAGTCACATTTTAGAATACAATAGAATAGAATTTTAGAATACAACTAGAAACACTGTCCTGGCCTGCTTCTAAGTTCAGTGGCCTGACAAAAAAAATTTAAATAAAAAAATAATTTTTTTTTTTTAATCATCTCGCGGCCCATCCGTGGCTGCTCGCGGCCCACCTTTGGGTCGCGACCCCGACTTTGGGAACCACTGGTCTATAGAGCAGCTAGTTTATACCTGATGACGTCACAAGTTTGAGTTGTGCGTTTTCACTCATATCTATTATGGACTTGGTCTTAAGACGTGAATGAATTCTGAAATTGGGCATAGTTCCCCTTTAAACACGTTACTCTTTCCTCGGCAGCAAACACAACCTCAGCAGTGCAATACTGACGGCGTCCTGTTTCCGCCCTGCGAGACTTCATATCACCAGGGATGAGCATCAGAATAGACCACTGCACCTCCGCGTTACATGGAGCTCATGGAGGAGAGAGCGGGGGGAGAACATGTATGAATGTGGATGAGAACCTTGACATTAAGTGGTTGTAGCTACGGCTGTGGGGGTGCGGGAGACATGATCCAATAGACTTTTATACGCCTGAGTCTCCTGAACACTTTCTCGGCCGAGCTATAGTCAGTTTCTCCGCACCTACTACCGAACTCCGCATGTGCAGATTGATAAACCTGGCTAGATCGCTGGACAATCCAGAGAGACTCTGTGGGCAATCTGCGAATGCGGAGTTCGGGAGCAGGTGCGGAAAAGTGACTATAGCTCGTGGATGTGCCGATTAGGGCTGCACGATTTTGGGAAATAATCTAATTGCGATTTCTTTCTGACAGATATTGCGATTGCGATAAAATTTGCGATTATAATTTTATTTTAACAGCCCCACAGAGGTTTATTGTAAAATGCGGCTTGCATCTGGCCTACGCGGTGGGTCTTTTCAGGACACCGAGCCTGAAAATGTTTCTTTTTACCTGGGAATCGATACCGGTACCCAACGGTAGCTTTTTTTCTGTCCTTTACTCTCCCTCTCTGAAGTCTAAACTTCACAACAACACAATCTAAAACCCCTTACCTCCCTCTCCCAAACCGATCTTGTATCTCAATGGGACTTCCTGGTTAAATAAATAAAAAAAATTATAAATATTGCGATTTATTTTTTTGTTGCAATTTGACAATTGCATCATTCCAAATCGCGATTTCGATTTAAAATCGATTAATCGTGCAGCCCTAGTGCCGATCGACTTGGGATTGGTCTCTCCGTGTTCAGGAGACTCATGTGTATACAAGTCTATTGGATCACGTCTCCCCCACCCCCACAGCCGTAACTACAACCACTTAATGTCAAGGCTCGCATCCACATTCATTCATTTTCTCCCCCCGCTCTCTCTCCCATGACTTCAGAATACCGGCGGTGTCGCGGTGGTCTATAGGGTAGTTCTACACTAGGATTCTAAGAAGAGGACGTCAGGCACCGCGAGAGACAACACGGCTTTTTTTTTTACTACGCAAACCGTTTCTATGACGACACTGACCCCGCCCCTCTTCTCACAATCTTAGGTTCATACGAACAAGCCGGAAGACACAAACGATAAAGAGTAACGTTACAATATAAAAATGTCTTATTCTTTCCCCCTCCCCCCCCCCTTCTTCATTTAAAACAATATATTAACAATATAAAAGTCAGAAGCAGCCACTGCTGGTGATAAACAGTCTAAAAAATATCTAGAGCCTAGTTTATGTGCAGGTTGTTTCAACATTGACTAGTGCAGGGGGGGGGGGGGGGGGAAACTAAAAACTTTCCCTTAACCTGTACAAGTGTTACGTAGCCGGGACTAGAGAAACACGCGTTGTATAAAACAAGTAAGTAGTTTGGCGGCGACCCTGGAAGCATGAAGGAGACATAACAGCAGCCATGCCTCTGTGTCGTACGCGTCCTGTGTCGTCCGCCACGTCTCCGACAGCTCAGAAAGGAGAGCTTCCGTCGCCTGCGCTGGATTGTCCGCTAGAGAGAGAGAGGATACAGTGAAGGGTTTTTCTAGCCAAAGCCGCTCCTATGGCAACCGCTGTGTCTTGGACGGGTGTGTTGTGTGGCAGTGTCGCGTCGGAGCGCTTTCAGGGGGGGGGGGGGGGGGGGGGGGGGGGGGGGGGGGGGCGGGCTTCAGAGCACGAGGGCCCTCGAGGCACAGCCGGAGGACGGGTAGGTGTTCAGGTACTGACGGGCCTGTTCCGTCATGATCAGCTGGTCCTCTGTCTTGCCGTAAACCACCGCTTCCCACTCGTTCTTCACCTGCGGGGGGGGGGGGGGGGGGGAGACGGTCATGGTTAGCGGCTGTCGCGTCTGACGGATGTAACGACGGTAACGACTCGTTAGTATAGGGTTGGGCATCGTTTGGATTTGAACGATTCCGGTTCCGATTCCCGATTCTCCATTTCGATTCCTGTTCTAAACGATTCTCGGTTCCGCTTCTTTGAGGTGCAGGTCAAAACAGGTCACAGCTTATTTCGCAGGAGTTTTTTTTCTTTTCTTTTTTAAATCTTTAATTTTTTCACATTGTCAGTTGACTTGATACAGTTTAATTTGGTTGCTGTACTGTAACTAGGGTATTAATTAACAAAGTAAAATTATTATATATATATTTTTTTAAGAATCGAAATTAAGAATCGAAATGCAAATATGTTACGGTTATGTTCCAGAACCGGAAGTTAGGAACCGGTTCCTATTAGAACCGGTTCTCGGTGCCCAACCCTACTCGTTAGAGAGAACTTCACGTCTGACAGCTGCGCAGAGCGCGGCGGCGTGTTGTAACGACAGGAGCGACTCGTTGGGGAGAACCTCATGTTATTGCTTCCTGGTTTGCTTAACGTCTTGATAGAAAGACGCCACACTGCCACCAAAAACGTCAATTTGACATTAATCATTTAGAAATGTGACAAATACACATTTGCGTTCTATATCTTGTCATCGTGTCATTTAAAAAAGGTTGTCTCTAAACCACAACATAATCATCTAACATAATTAAATTGTATCAACAAAGTTATAGAATAACTTGTTTTGCCTCTGGCCTCTGTGCCCTATATAACTCTGGCCCTACTAACGTATAGATTAACACTTTGAATGCCAGCCACGCGTTTTGTCGTTAGTTCATGCCGACCGTTGAGTGCCGCCAGCGCTATATAGCGTTTGTATTCATATTTCATCAATCGAGTCTCAGGTTAGTGTTGCAGACTCTCTCTGAGCTCAATTGGGAAGATACCGCCCCTATCGCCTCTCCCTGCGTAACTGCACCCCATTACTTTAGACTGATGATGGCGTGCATAAGTACACATATACTATCGATAATCTAGCGTTTATTTGAAAACGATTCATAAATAGGCAGAAAAATGACAACGTTTTTGTGTATGCCCGAATATTCCAGTAAATGCCGTTTATCACGGAATCTTTATATTTTCCTTGAAAACGAGGGCTTTTCAAAATGCTATCAAACGGAAATGAAGCGATTAAAAAAACAATCCGTTTCGACAATGTTGACTGCAAACAAGTCATTGATAAGCGACGGGCAGATTAGACACATAGCCATAATTTAAGACAGAGATTATGCGTTCACAACGCTATCATTGAAGTGGGTGGTGGGCGGCATTTAACGGGGGGGGGTAAGGCACACCGCATGGCCGGTAATCAAAGTGTTAAGGACGTCTCTCTCTCTGTACCTGTGCTGGTGTGTCAGGCGGCGGGGTCTTGCGGGACGGGGGAGGCTTCTTCCCTCGGGGACTGGTGAGGCAGGACAGGGGGACCAGGCGGGGACTGGTGAGGCAGGACAGGGGGACCAGGCGGGGACTGGTGAGGCAGGACAGGGGGACCAGGCGGGGACTGGTGAGGCAGGACAGGGGGACCAGGCGGGGACCAGAGGACGGGGGACGCCTGCGCTCGGAGATGGGGGTCATCAGCAAAGAGCTGGTCAGGAGGCTCTCGTCTGGAAGCTGAACGTGTCAATGAAACAAGCAGTCGGGGGGTTAATCAGTATATTAACAACGTAATATTTTGTATTGATGAACATTTAACCCTTTAGATGAGGAACTTAAAGCTCCACAGCAGTTTTTTTTTAAAAGAAGAAAATAACCTTAAAATAACGACTTAAAAATGTTTAGAACCTTATCTCAACACAAATCCAACAAATGACCTCTAGAAACCACGTTGACCAACTGCTGCCAGACATCCAACTACAACCTAGCAGCTGACTCCCACCTAAAAGGACAATGCACTTACCTTATGCATACCGCACCTTATTTTAGCATCTAGCCTTTCTTAGATTATATATGAGATTAGAGTTAGACTATTGGATTACTAGATTATATATTGCATATAGGTAGCATTTAGCCTTTTAGATTATATATTAGATTAGATTTAGACTATTGGATTACTAGATTATATATATTGCATATATTAGCATTTAAGCATTTTGTTTCTTTAGAGTGACTAGTCCAGAAAAACGTCAAGGATGCTACACAAAAAAGTCAAGACTTATTTCCATTGTAGTCCTTGGTCTCAGACAGACAAGCAAATACAAAACATCACCATAAATAACAATTTGACAAACTACATAGACATGAACATTTTAAATGCAGTACAAACGTAGCCACAGACAACAATGTATCAGACAACATTTTCATTGCATTTTAAAATCTAGTTTTTGACATTGTCGAGGAGCCATAATTTGACTTTTTTTCTTAAAATTGTGTCGGCTACTGATGCATTTTAGCTGTGAAGGTAGCAAATTCCAATTTGTGGCTCCCCCAGAATTTAAAAGAACATGTGCCCATATTTGTTTTGAACCTTGGAATACGCAGGTCAGCAATGCTGGCTCTGGTGTTATGGGTATGGCGGTATGCATGTCCCTGTTCCACTGAAAATTTGTAAGATAAGAGGGGGCCCTATTATTATAACTATGTTGAGCTAAAGTTGAACAGACCTGGCTTCCAGAGGGAGCCAGCCCAGCAACTGGAAGTGTTGTTTGCCCACATGTGCTCTAGTCTAGAGGCTAGTCCTAGAGTTAATCGGATGAGTTTGTTGTAACCATATTTATTGTAGGGCAAAATAACTGAGAGGGCATACATACCCTCATCTCGCACCTTGTTGCGCATGTCCAGAGTTAACTATATTGTATATTGTTTACACTGCCTTTTATTCTATTTTTATTTGTACTTCTCCACTGTACTATAATTCTATGACCTGTATGTCTTCTACTACCTGTACCTCCCCCTCCCCCCCCTCCCCCCTGCTGCTATGATGCCTGCATTTCCCCAAGGGGATCAATAAAGGAATATCTTATCTTATTAACCTTAGAAGCTGTTTCCTTTTGTAAAAGTATGTATTGTAAATGTGGTGGGAGGGTAGGATCACCACAGCCAATCGGATCATTTCTGACTTCATACAGTGTTGCTATTGATATACTTTAATAATAAAGTTATAAAAATATATTACACCATTTTTTATCAAATGTATATCCCAGACTACAGAGTGCAGCTTTGAAACTGTCCATTTAAAATGTCATACAGGGAACTATTAGTTGGAGGGGTTTGTCCATTTGAAGTAAAAGATAGTAGAGTCTGGAAAGATTTACAGAGCACAAATACTGTTAACACCTTTTCAACTGCAGTGGCGCCACTGGAGAGAGTGGGGGTTAAGTGCCTTGCTCAATGGCACTTCAGCGGTAAGTCGTTGAGGCAGGGGAGAGCGTTACTCTTTTACTTCCCCCGAAGAGACTGAACGCCTATATTCATAGTATTGTCATGATGCGGTATGCCTACCAATATGGCGTAACCTTTCAGGAATGAAGAAAAACAACCAAATTTTCAGATCGACATCCATGGATTCACGAGGTTCTACATTGGGTTTTGGAATAGATTGTATTCCAATCTGACACATTTACATTGATGTGGAAACTGAAGATGTTGATTAATGTGCACTGTCCCTGGGTAAAAAATGTATAAATAAAAAATAAAAGTGTATACTTCTTCCTACTCCTTTTTGTACATTGAGTTGTGTTATTTTTTTCTTTTCTTTTTTCATTGCTAGAGATGAAAGATTTGTTTTTGTTTTATTTTGTTTTATTTACATCAAATCAAACACGTGAACATTTACAAAATTAGACACAACGTTTTCACCCGACAGAAACGACATGCCGTGAACACTGACTTCAGATCAGCTGTACCTGTGCGTTGTTGAGTGTCTCCTGGAAGAGCTGGACGTTGAGGCAGTCCTTGCCCCAGGGGTCGAGCACCAGAGACTTACGCACCTTCCTGGCCGGGCCGTCCATCTGAGAGGAGACACGTCATATTACAATACATACATTACCAATGATACTATTTAGCATTTTTAGATTATATATATTAGATTAGATATTAGTTATTAGATTATATATATATATAGTAACTATATTTATTGTAGGGAAAATATAACTGAGAGGGCATACATACCCTCATCTTGCACCTTGACCTTTTTACACTGCTTACTTGCCCATTATGCGCATGTCCAGAGTTAATTATATTGTTATATCGTTTACACTGCCTATTTTTATTCTATTTTTACTTCTCCACTGTACTATAATTCTGTGACCTGTATGTCTTCTACTACCTGTACCTCCCTCCCCCTGCTGCTATGATGCCTGAATTTCCCCAAGGGGATCAATAAAGAAATATCTTATCTTATCTTAATTGTAGTATTATAATATTGTGATACATCCTATATTGCTTATGCAGTCTACACGTGTATAATTTACAATGCACGTTTTCCTGTACAAAAAGTTATGTAAAATGTATCTTGTAGCAGTGGTCAGCCAAATATAATCAAATGCTGATAAATACAATTATGGTTTTGGGCGCCAGACAGGCTAAACCTGTCACCAAATTAAATAAGCGAAATGAAAGCTTACTGTTATATACCGGTTAGCTCAGCAGTAACCTCCACTGTAACCTTAAATGGCAATTAACTAATGAGAAAACCAAAAGTGAGTTCCAATGACAACTTGGTTAAGACTTAACTTAATAAGAGGAAGCAGGCAAACAGTAGTTTAGTTAAAATGATAGATATTGTATTGAACTCAGCCAAATAAATCACAGTTCAATAATGACTTCTAAATCAATCAATTAGACAGGGGATACATCAATGAAACAATGGCATTTTGGCAATTTATGCTTGTCTTAAAAGGGGCAGTACCACATTTCTGGTTAAAACATATTCTTAAAGGATAACTCCACTATTTTGGGAAATTAGCTTATTTAACATCTTCCCTGGAGTTAGACAAGAAGATGCATACCTTTTTTGTCTCTGTGCGTGCATTTTAGCTTTGGGAATAGATGCTCCGTTAGCATAGCTTAGCTTCATCACTGGAAGTGAGGCAGGACAGTAGCCTTACAGTGCCTTACAGTGTATTGCAAGGTCTGACATTGACCAAACTTGATATGCATGACCTTGGTGGGCTCTAGGTCAACTCCTGAAAAGGGGGTCAATGTCAGACCTTGCAATCAAAAGTTAGGGGGCTAATAACCCTTGCCATAATTTCAGTGCGCCCCCTAACTTTTGATTGCAAGGTCTGACATTGACCCCCTTTTCAGGAGTTGACCTAGAGCCCACCAAGGTCATGCATATCAAATTTGGTCAATGTCAGACCTTGCAATACACTGTAAGGCACTGTAAGGCTACTGTCCTGCCTCACTTCCAGTGATGAAGCTAAGCTATGCTAACGGAGCGTCTATTCCCAAAGCTAAAATGCACGCACAGAGACAAAAAAGGTATGTATCTTCTTGTCTAACTCCAGGGAAGATGTTAAATAAGCTAATTTCCCAAAATAGTGGAGTTCCCCTTTAAGAGGTTAAGACTTTAAGTTGTGTGTGTTACACGTACGTCATGTTTCCATGACCGGTAGTCAGGCTGGAGGTCTGCTCTGGTGAAGATGTCGGCTCCCGTCTCCTCCTTCAGAACCTCTCGGATGTCCTCCTCTAGGAACGCCAGTGGCTGGGGCTGTGACGGAGATAACACACATGTATTACCCTCTTTTACAGAGATAATACACATACATTACCCTCTTTTACAGAGATAATACACATACATTACCCTCTTTTACAGAGATAATACACATACATTACCCTCTTTCACAGAGATAATACACATACATTACCCTCTTTTACAGAGATAATACACATACATTACCCTCTTTTACAGAGATAATACACATACATTACCCTCTTTTACAGAGATAATACACATACATTACCCTCTTTTACAGAGATAATACACATACATTACCCTCTTTTACAGAGATAATACACATACATTACCCTCTTTCACAGAGATAATACACATACATTACCCTCTTTTACAGAGATAATACACATACATTACCCTCTTTTACAGAGATAATACACATACATTACCCTCTTTTACAGAGATAATACACATACATTACCCTCTTTCACAGAGATAATACACATACATTACCCTCTTTTACAGAGATAATACACATACATTACCCTCTTTTACAGAGATAATACACATACATTACCCTCTTTCACAGAGATAATACACATACATTACCCTCTTTTACAGAAATAATACACATACATTACCCTCTTTTACAGAGATAACACACATACATTACCCTCTTTCACAGAGATAATACACATACATTACCCTCTTTCACAGAGATAATACACATACATTACCCTCTTTTACAGAGATAATACACATACATTACCCTCTTTTACAGAGATAATACACATACATTACCCTCTTTTACAGAAATAATACACATACATTACCCTCTTTTACAGAGATAACACACATACATTACCCTCTTTCACAGAGATAATACACATACATTACCCTCTTTCACAGAGATAATACACATACATTACCCTCTTTTACAGAGATAATACACATACATTACCCACTTTTACAGAGATAACACACATACATTACCCTCTTTTACAGAGATAATACACATACATTACCCTCTTTTACAGAGATAACACACATACATTACCCTCTTTTACAGAGATAATACACATACATTACCCTCTTTTACAGAGATAATACACATACATTACCCTCTTTTACAGAGATAATACACATACATTACCCTCTTTCACAGAGATAATACACATACATTACCCTCTTTTACAGAGATAACACACATACATTACCCTCTTTTACAGAGATAATACACATACATTACCCTATTTTACAGAGATAATACACATACATTACCCTCTTTTACAGAGATAATACACATACATTACCATCTTTCACAGCTATAATAAACTACATGACCATCTGTCACAGATATAATCGCATAATACACATACCTAAATTAGTGTAGGTATCATATAAAAATGTGAGAAATCCGTAAATACCAAAAAATACAAACACACACACACTAAAACATACATGTGTACTAGGGCTGAGCCCAAACGTTCGAACCTTCGTTCGTTACGTTGGCATTCGAATTCTAAATCAACATTCGAATCTTTATTAAAAAAATAATATATATATATTTTTTAATATTTGTTTCTATTCATTCTGTTTAAACCAATGGGGGTTTTTCTTCACAGTTGCAGATAAAGATTAGGCTACACTAATATTATAGTATTAAAAGAAACTGATGAGTTATATTCATTAAAGAAAGTTGATTTAATTGATTTAGTTGGGCTGGGGCTTCTCCATGGGCTGGCTGGGTCTGGGGCTGGAAAGTTGATTTAATAAAATAAAAAAAGACTAATTTAATCAGATTAATCACTTTATTCAAATTGAGGATTTAGTTAGAGGATATAAAAAAAAATATATATATATATTTATTAAAAAAAAGTGAATTATTATTATAAAAAAAGAAAATTATTATAAAAAACTAAGGTTCGAACTTTCGTTCAAAAAACCCTGACGAAGTTCGAATCCCAAAAACAGGCTCCGGGGACAGCCTTAATGTGTACACACATGCGTACAGACCTCCATCTTCAGCGGTCCGTGCATCTTCTCCTGGGCAGCCAGGGCGTTCTTGAACGGCGTCGGGGTCCTCGGGGTCGGGATCATGACCGTCTTACGGAACTTAGGAGTCCTGAAGCTACGAGGAGGCAGAGAAACACCATATTAGAAAAGATAATATACATATAAGACACATACAAGTATTAAGAGTTCTGAAACTAGGAGGCAGAGAAACACCATATTAGAAAATATAATATGTACATATAATACACATATAAGTCTTAAGAGTTCTGAAACTATGAGGCAGAGAAACACCATATTAGAAAATATAATATGTACATATAATACACATATAAGTCTTAAGAGTTCTGAAACTATGAGGCAGAGAAACACCATATTAGAAAATATAATATGTACATATAAGACACATATAAGTCTTAAGAGTTCGGAAACTATGAGGCAGAGAAACACCATATTAGCAAACATAATATACATATAATACATACAAGTCTTAGGAGTTCTGAAACACATACTGTATGTATATGGTGCTATCGTTATTTATCTCATTCCATTCTCTCATTTCATATTTCATATCTCATATTTAATTTAGGGCTGGGACTTTATCGCGTTAATTTCAATTAATTAACTACAGAATTTTTTTTACGTAAAAAATGAAATTACGCATTTTATCACACGTCACGGCAGTTTGCTCTCGTCTGTTGGCTCCGGGCTGCGTTTTCACCGATCAACCAATACAAAGTTTGCCGCCTTTCAATCGTCACCCCACTCAACCTATTGCGGGTCTCGAGTTAAAAGACGAAACATCCGGCAAGCATCATTTGACAAGCCGTTCGGACAAGGAAGTCCTTTGTTTTGACTCAAGAGGCAAAATAAAGGCAGTGGACGGCCATTTTGGATAATCATGCTGAATTATTGCGGTACACACACACATTAACACTTTGGTCGCCAGGCTTATATTCTTAATAAACCATCCCACGCCAGCTCTATTTGTCTATGGAGAAGTTCCCCTTCTTTGCAGGGCTATAACTTTTTAAATTGTATTGCTAAATTGACATTACTATGGCCCATTCAACATCAAGTATCTATTGTTCAGGGTGTAGCAACGTTATACTTTTTCATTCACATATTCATACTAAAATACGGTCTAAAGTATAAGTATGTTTTTATCATTTTCTGCAGCTTTCTCCAGAACGTGATTTATAGCCCTAAATGCATTATATTGATGATTGTATACAGTTTGATAGCAATCGGCGCGAGAAAAAAAAATTCAAATGGACGTGCTTCTAGAAGTTACTACTTATCATCTGATGTTGACCGGATGGGGGGAGGGTCGTTTATAATTCCGTGGCCAACGTTAGATGATTCATCTAGTGTGGGTGATATGATCATTAGAGCAGTTTGTATCGAACACATTAAAAAATAACGCTGAAACTAACCGTAGCTTCCTCGGGCCGTTGGGCGATGAGCATGGAGCAGAAATATTCCTATTATGGGATGTAGAAATATGCGATCCATCTCCAGGTTGTATAATAGTATATACGTCCAAATCATGTTGTTTATCGAGTTATTGGTAACGGATTGCTATCCATTGTGTCTAGCTCGAGTCCTGGGACTATTAGCGAGTGATCGGACCGAATTGGAATGAGCACCAGCTTCCATTTCCTGTTTCCGGTTTGAGCGATCCGCCGATCGGCCACCAGATGGCGCTCTTGAACCGGTGGAGAGTTGAGAGGGGATCAACAGTAGATCTCAAGTCTCCGGGGGAGAAATATGATTGCAATCACAGATTTTTGAAATATTGATATCAAAGACGTGGTACGGCGTCTTTGGCAGAATGAGCATGGGGGGGAATGACGTGGTAAGGCGTTTTTGGCGACCATAGTGTTAACACAAATTTTCCGTGGGATTTTTATAAACCTTGGACCTGTATGACTATAAGACTTCAGGCTATGAAACTTATGTTTTCCTGTTATGTTTTTTTAACTACTACAAGGTAAGAAAACTGTATTTTCCCAGTCTCCAAAATCACAGCCGACTCGACACATGACAAATTCCTCCACACCTGAAAGCCGTAAATCAACTTGCAGGCTCTTTCCACAGCAAAACGGTAGGCAAGGCACCCGGGTCTAGAAATACAGGCTTCAATCTATGTTGTTCAGTCTATCTGTTCAGTACTGCTCAGCACTGTTTCAAGATGCACAATGAGCTCTTCTTCTTCTTTTGAATTTCCGGCAGTGTAGACGCATCGTGGCGTATTACTGCCCTCCGCAGTTCTTTTGATGAGCTCTTCTTCTTCTTCTTCTTCTTCTTCTTCTTTTTCGTCTTTTGAATTTCCCGCAGTCTACTGGAATCCGTCATCCCCTACATTGTCCAATGGAGTGCAGCTAATGCTGCTACTTCCTGACTGAGCCCCCCTCTGCGAGACACTCCTTGCCCCCTGTGATCTTATTCTTGTTGAATATATATAGATACACAAATGTTCTAGAATGTTTGATTATGACATCATACTGTGACATCACAAATGTTCTAGAATGTTTGATTATGACATCATGTGACATCACAAATGTTCTAGAATGTTCTATTATGACAAATAAGACGGTTCAATGACTTTATCTAAATCCAATCAATATTCCTAATGCTGTTTCAATGTAAGGTTATAAAAATAAACATTCATATGTTTACTTCTGAGCTGACCCGTTTCTCTCGTCAAATTGGTTTCATTGTACCGTCGACCCTGCGCTGACCTGCATAAGACCAATAAAACAAACTGAACTCAAACACCATGGACTTTGGCAAGATAATCTCTCTGTAACTGTCTGGAAACCGTCTTGGCAACCGCTGCTACGTCAAAGCTGTTATTGGTTCTCTGAAGTTAACTGACAATGAGAATAAACACTCATCAGAACCAAATATTCTACCCGGCCAAGGTGTAAATAAGAGATAGTATGTGAAAGGAGAAGTTGCATGTGCTAAACCACATCACAACTGAATGTAGGCCTGCCTGGTGTTCGCAGAGTAGCCTTGAATCAGAGACACTTCAGAGATGTTTTGGACTGAAGCTCGGAAGTCTCAACCGGGTTAAAAGATAGTATGTATTGCTGATTCATAACATTTTTAAATGGACTTTTTGCTTGATCAAGTCACCATCCCCAAAGCCTGCCTGGTTTCTGGCCGCAACGCCTTCCGATTTGCTGCTGCATCTGAGTGGAACACCTTACAAAACAAAACACCCTTAAACTCACTGCCCTCACATCGCTCACTGCTTTTAAACTAAATCTGCAACAGATCATAACCGACTGTTGCACCGGCTGACTGCCTCCCGATCGCACGTATAGCCCCCAGACTCTTCTCTCCTCCCCCTAAACCCCCTCACCTACCTCCCTTCCCTTTCTTCTCTCTCTCTCTCCCTCTGGTTCTCACTCTCCCTTTCTCTTTTTCCCTCTCTCTCTTTCCTTCTCTCTCCCTTATTTATTGTAACTTTCCTTGTATACTATTGCTACTGTAATTCTTTATTTGATTTACTTGTATGCATGCACATAAACTTGTTTTTGTTGCAGCCTCCCCCCCCCCACCCCTCCCTCAAAAGGCCTTTGCTTTTTGGTCAGGCTGCTTTTGTATATAATCATTTGTTCTTACTTGCTTGCCTGCATGGGTAAATAAAAGTTTAAAAAATAAATAAAATAAAATAAGTCTTACCCAGCGTTCTCTTTCTGGTGCTTGGGCGTGGTCTCTTTGTACAGTGGAGTGTTGAGAAAACACTTCTGGCCGCACACCGGGGTCGAGGTCAAGGCAGGGTTGTCCAGGCTCAGATTCTCTGCCCCCGATATGTTACAGAACTAAGGGAGAGAACGGACACAGAGTTATAGTTAAATAACTATATATGTAGAGTCATTCAGCAGGTAGACGCCCAGTGTTGTCAGCCCTTAACCCTTTCACTACCACACTACAGAAGGTTAACCCTTTCACTACCACACTACAGAAGGTTAACCTTTCACTACCACACTACAGAAGGTTAACCCTTTCACTACCACACTACAGAAGGTTAACCCTTTCACTACCACACTACAGAAGGTTAACCCTTTCACTACCACACTACAGAAGGTTAACCTTTCACTACCACACTACAGAAGGTTAACCTTTCACTACCACACTACAGCAGGTTAACCTTTCACCACCACACTACAGAAGGTTAACCCTTTCACTACCACACTACAGAATGTTAACCTTTCACTACCACACTACAGAAGGTTAACTCTTTCACTACCACACTACAGAAGGTTAACCTTTCACTACCACACTACAGAAGGTTAACCTTTCACTACAGAAGGTTAACCTTTCACTAAGGTTTTGGGATTAGAAATTTAATAAAAATATACCCTTTTGAATGAAAAGATTAAGGTATATCGTCATGAATCATTGCAACGGTATATATATACTGTATATTTTTAAGTATATACATACTGTATATGGTTAAGCTCATCACAAATGTTCTTTAACAGTAGTAGCAATATTAAAAATGAATTAAATACCACCATGGCAATTGTACTACAAGATATTGACGTAAAATATACGAGTACCGATTCATGCTAGATCAATCGGTACCAAATTGCCTTTACATGTTTAGTATAAGAGTGTGTACTCTTACTAGACACAAATATATATATATATATATATTACTGTCCCATCTCTTGGCTCTTTGGAAAGACCAGACGGGGTCAGAGGAGGTTGATAATATTGACTGAGGATTGGCCAGATAATGTTTATTTTTAAACATTTTAAAAACATAATATATGATCATGCAATTTTTACAACAATAAATAACAAAATGTTCTAAAAAAAATAACAATGCTGAAATTGTGAACTTTGGACTTTTTTTGTTTTGTTATTACGACAGAAAAATGGTACCGTTGCGTACCGATACCGAATTCCAGGAACTGGTACCGGTACCGGTATCGGTTCAAATGTCAACGGTACCCCAACCCTACCGTGAAGTTTAGTTTACCTGAGACGGGGAGAAAGGCAGTGACTTTGTGGGTGTTTTCTTGGGCGAGTTTGTGCTGTTTTCCAAGAAGGCGGGGCAGGTCCTGTCGCACACCGGAGACTGCTCCACCCTCTCCCTCCTCCTCCTCCTCCCCCCGTGAGACATCAGAGTCGGCCTGGACGTGTTGACGGGAGTGAGGGCCTTGCCCTGGCCGAACGGAGCGCAGTGTTTGTCGTTGCGGGCCGAGATGGGAGACGGCGGGCTGGCGGCGTAGCCCGTGTCCTCGGCCTCGGTCTTCTCCCGCGAGAGGACGCTGTAGCCGCCCTGGGTCTCCCTGGGAGGCGTCCCCACCTCGGACATGTGGAGGCTGGCCGCCTCGCTCCACGCCACGGGGTCCTGCAAGGCCAGACACATCTACACTGGATGTTCAATATATCCACGTTCCACGTCTGCTAGTAGTTTACTGTACATGTTCCACCTCTGCTAGTAGTTTATTGTACATGTTCCACGTCTGCTAGTCGTTTATTGTACATGTTCCACGTCTGCTAGTCGTTTACTGTACATGTTCCACCTCTGCTAGTAGTTTATTGTACATGTTCCACCTCTGCTAGTAGTTTATTGTACATGTTCCACGTCTGCTAGTAGTTTATTGTACATGTTCCACCTCTGCTAGTAGTTTATTGTACATGTTCCACGTCTGCTAGTAGTTTATTGTACATGTTCCACGTCTGCTAGTAGTTTATTGTACATGTTCCACGTCTGCTAGTAGTTTACTGTACATGTTCCACGTTTGCTAGTAGTTTACTGTACATGTTCCACGTCTGCTAGTAGTTTACTGTACATGTTCCACGTCTGCTAGTAGTTTACTGTACATGTTCCACGTCTGCTAGTAGTTTACTGTACATGTTCCACGTCTGCTAGTAGTTTACTGTACATGTTCCACGTCTGCTAGTAGTTTACTGTACATGTTCCACGTCTGCTAGTAGTTTACTGTACATGTTCCACGTCTGCTAGTAGTTTACTGTACATGTTCCACGTCTGCTAGTAGTTTACTGTACATGTTCCACGTCTGCTAGTAGTTTACTGTACATGTTCCACCTCTGCTAGTAGTTTACTGTACATGTTCCATGTCTGCTAGTAGTTTACTGTACATGTTCCACGTCTGCTAGTAGTTTACTGTACATGTTCCACGTCTGCTAGTAGTTTATTGTACATGTTCCACGTCTGCTAGTAGTTTATTGTACATGTTCCACCTCTGCTAGTAGTTTACTGTACATGTTCCACGTCTGCTAGTAGTTTATTGTACATGTTCCACGTCTGCTAGTAGTTTATTGTACATGTTCCACGTCTGCTAGTAGTTTATTGTACATGTTCCACGTCTGCTAGTAGTTTACTGTACATGTTCCACCGCTGCTAGTAGTTTATTGTACATGTTCCACGTCTGCTAGTAGTTTATTGTACATGTTCCACGTCTGCTAGTAGTTTATTGTACATGTTCCACGTCTGCTAGTAGTTTATTGTACATGTTCCACGTCTGCTAGTAGTTTATTGTACATGTTCCACGTCTGCTAGTAGTTTATTGTACATGTTCCACCTCTGCTAGTAGTTTATTGTACATGTTCCACGTCTGCTAGTAGTTTACTGTACATGTTCCACCTCTGCTAGTAGTTTACTGTACATGTTCCACCTCTGCTAGTAGTTTATTGTACATGTTCCACGTCTGCTAGTAGTTTACTGTACATGTTCCACCTCTGCTAGTAGTTTACTGTACATGTTCCACCTCTGCTAGTAGTTTACTGTACATGTTCCACCTCTGCTAGTAGTTTACTGTACATGTTCCACCTCTGCTAGTAGTTTACTGTACATGTTCCACATCTGCTAGTAGTTTACTGTACATGTTCCACGTCTGCTAGTAGTTTACTGTACATGTTCCACGTCTGCTAGTAGTTTATTGTACATGTTCCACGTCTGCTAGTAGTTTACTGTACATGTACATTGTACATTACTTCTATCCCCAGGCCATCAGGTTGCTCAACGAACAATAAACACTATGCAACAACCATCAAATGCACTCACAACACACACACGCACACACTCACTTTAAACAAACAACACACTGCAGCACCCACTCTCCACACTTTAGAACACCTAGACACACTTTATATTTATTGGTAAAGGATTTGCACTACAACCCATACCTCAGTACACCTTACTGTAAATTGTACCTAAATTGTACCTCATCCCATTTCTGCTTTGCACTATATAGTATATTGTATATTAGTATATTGCATAGTATATTGTATATTGTATGGTAACTCAGTTACTTCTATTCTGCATTGAACATTGTACATATGTCTATACTGAACACTGTGTCTACGTACGTGACTTCTATTTTTTACTTCTATTTTTACATGCTATACTATTTTATTTCATACTTATCTTTTGTCTAGCACAGTCTCTGGAGCGTAACAGAAAGAAGCATTTTGTATAAAAGTATTCTGTACTTCTTCTGTATGACAACTATTAAAGAAACTTGAAACTTGAAACAATATGTCTCTCTCTACTACTATGCACTCAACACTGCAGCAGTTGTACAGTAAATGACCAAGTAAGGCTTTGTCAATATTCCAATGTACAGTGTAAAATGTGTGTGTGTCCCCTTCCCAACCCCCCCCCCCCCCCCCCCCCACCTCCAATGTACAGCCCTCACCCAACCCACCCAACCCCACCCCACCCAACCAACCTCCTCCAATGTACAGTTTCTATGCCAAATGTATATACACTCCTTTTCTGGACACTTTTGTATCACAAACAGTACTGTATTTGCAAATCTGATATGTCATAAATGTATAGATGTAGCAGTACTGTCTATCTGTATGTCATGTATGTCATATATGTTATGATGAATTGAAAATGGGGGACCCTGATGTAAACAAGACGAAAGTCTTTCTCTGGTCTGCATCCCCTTAACAATTGTATGTATTGAGATGTACTGTACTGTACCCATTCTGCAATCTGTTAATAAACTTTTCAATCAATCAATCAATCAGCACCCAAGTTTCAACACTGTTTGGTGAACATTGTTACTCAGCTGATAGAGTTGTACCCTTCCTGCTGACTTGTCGTACAGAACTTGTAACTCGCTTTGGATAAAAGCGCTCAGCTAAATGACTAAATGTAAATGTACATGGCTCAGTGGCCGATGCGGGCCGTGCCTGTCATTTTCTAACCAACCGTAGGGGGATATATTATGTATCTTTTCAAAAATGTTACGAGACACTCTTGAATCTGTGGAACATGTTTGTTTTTTGTCTGAATCTAATTTTAACGATTTATTTTCCAACTCCTCTTTCTTCCCTTGAATACACCGTTTTTGGTGGATGTATCACACACTGAACTATGCTGAGACACACAGTTCAAGTTCAAGTTCTTTAATAGTTGTCATACAGAAGTACAGAATACTTTCATACAAAATGCTTCTTACTGTTACGCTCCAGAGACTGTGCTAGACAAGATAGTATCAAATAACATAATAACATAATATAGCATGAATTTAGAAGAAGAAAATGAGGTCACAGTGTTCGGTATAGACATATGTACAATGTTCTGAGTTACCATATAATATACAATACACAATACTATGCAGTGTACTAATGTACAGTACTATCTAGTGCAAAGCAGAAATGGGATGAGACGCACACACACACACACACACATGCACACACGCACACACACACTCACCGAGTCAATGAGTTCCATGGTCTCTGCGAACTCCGGTATGGTCTGCAGGGTCGAGAGCACGCTGCTGGCCTCCACGGCCAGGAACTTGCTGGGGGAGACGTGTCCCGAGTGCCCCTGGTGGCCGGCCCCCTCCGGGCCCCTCCAGCCCCGACCCTTCACCTGCTCCTCCAGGCTGCTGGTGCTGGAGGTCAGGGTGTCATCTGAGACACTGTGGGCCCAGGCAGAATAACGCTCCGTACTCTGGGACTGGGGGGGGTGGTGGTGGTGGTGGTGGTGGGGAGGGCCAGAATACAGGGTTTAGAGATCTGCACTGTTAAAAACCACAACCTTTATCTTGACAAGTGATTTAATCTTGTATCGAGTCTTAAGATCTAAGAATTGCAGATTGGGTACAATACAGTACGGCTCAATACACACAATTGTTAATAAGGGGATGCAGACCTGAGAAAGACGTTTGTCTTGTTTACATCAGGGTCCCCCATTTTCAATTCATAGTGAATTGTGGCCGGTTTCTTCCCTTGTTGTGATTCAAATCTTTAAAGACTCAATGCAACATTAGTTACCCCGTTAAGATGGTGGTGTTTTACACGGGGGTCCCAGCGGCACATCAAACTAAAGGTTGTGCCAATGAAGTTTATTTCAGTCTCGAGTCTTGAATGACTATTTTAGCAGCCAAATAGCTTAGAAGAACGCACTTCCCAATGATGGAGATCTAAAATCAGTATGTTTGATTAATTAGTGGTTTATTAGGACTTTTACTCTTCAGTTTTTTGGAGTAAAACTTCATTAGAACACACACCCAGGTGATGATACGATATGAAGATGGTCAAAACCAACATACGGTATATCAGCCACATCCACCTTCTGCACGTTGATCTTTACAGCCAAGATGGATTAGATTGATTAAGGGGGAAAAGAGAGGAAATGAATAGAATGAGAGACAGAAAGGCGAGTGCCTGGCTCCAAACCACTGGCTGAGTTAATGTAGCTTGGGGGGGGGGGGGTTGAAGGGATGGTGGTTAGGGCTGCCCCCACTTTTAAGTCCATCGGCCTTATTCACACAGCAGTCATTTTGCTCCTACGGTCCTGCTCAGCTTGGGATCTCTTCCCACCCTGCTCCCACCTTGGACGGACGGAGAGGGATCCCAACCCGAGCGTGACAAGGGAGCAAAATGGCCGCCGTTTGAACATGGTTGAATAATTGTCAGAGTTTTGGTCTCAGTCAACCAAGACTTATAGTTAGTTGATCAGTAAATTGTTTATGTTTTGTTCCCCATACTGAACGAGTTATTTTCTAAAAGATTATAAGCCCCTCTCTGGTAAGCAGCACTAGATTTTTTATTAACTAAATCAAGCGTGCGACTATTATTCCCATTATATTGGTAAAAAAAAAAAAAGACGCTCAAAGGTATCACAGGCCTTCCAAAAACCCTGCCCCTTCCCCTAAGGTTGAAATGATGGGAGTGAAGGGGGTGGGGGTGGAGGGGTGGGGGGTTTGGCCTATCAAGCACAGCTACAGGTCAGTTTGAATGAGTGGCGGGAAGGGAAGCTACAAGCTAGTTACTACAGCATTACTACTACAGCACGCCAGGCTACAGGCACACATGTGTGCTTCACTCACGTGCACACACGCATGTGAGCTAGAAACACACGCATGTGCGCTAGAAACACGCGCATGTGAGCTAGAAACACGCGCATGTGAGCTAGAAACACACGCATGTGAGCTAGAAACACGCGCATGTGAGCTAGAAACACACGCATGTGAGCTAGAAACACGCGCATGTGAGCTAGAAACACGCGCATGTGAGCTAGAAACACGCGCATGTGAGCTAGAAACACACGCATGTGAGCTAGAAACACGTGCATGTGAGCTAGAAACACACGTGCATGTGAGCTAGAAACACGCGCATGTGAGCTAGAAACACGCGCATGTGAGCTAGAAACACGCGCATGTGAGCTAGAAACATGTGCATGTGAGCTACTGCTAAAAACACATGCATGTGAGCTAGAAACACGCGCATGTGAGCTAGAAACATGTGCATGTGAGCTACTGCTAAAAACACATGCATGTGAGCTAGCTAGAAACACGCGGGTGTGAGCTATCTAGAAACACGTGCATGTGAGCTAGAAACACGTGCATTTGTGAGCTAGCTAGAAACACGTGCATGTGAGCTAGAAACACGCGGGTGTGAGCTAGCTAGAAACATGTGCATGTGAGCTAGAAACACGTGCATGTGAGCTAGCTAGAAACACACGCATGTGAGCTAGAAACACACGCATGTGAGCTAGAAACACGTGCATGTGAGCTAGAAACACGTGCATGTGAGCTAGAAACACGTGCATGTTAGCTAGCTAGAAACACGTGCATGTTAGCTAGCTAGAAACACGTGCAAGTGAGCTAGAAACACGTGCATTTGTGAGCTAGCTAGAAACACACGCATGTGAGCTAGAAACACACGCATGCGAGCTAGAAACACGTGCATGTGAGCTAGCTAGAAACACACGCATGTGAGCTAGAAACACGTGCATGTGAGCTAGCTAGAAACACGTGCATGTGAGCTAGAAACACACGTGCGGGCCGTGCTGCTGACTAGGTGATGCTAACACACTCTCTTACACATGGGACTCTGCACTGCACTTGTCGCCGGACTTCATTCTCTGCTGACATTAACAGCAGCTCAAGCTCCTTAATTCTCTGCTCTCTGTGTGGGTCATCCAGGCAGGACGGCTGGAATAAACACACAGGGAGGAGGAGGAGGAGGAGGACAAAGGGATGAAGGGAGGGAAGGAGGAAGGAAAGAATAAAAGGGGAAAAGGACACAAAAAGATAACAGTACGTTCAAATACAACGCAGAACGAAAATGTTGAGGCGGTGCAACTGCATACAAAGTAAAAGACCCTGCCCTCTTTTCTTGATCCTCCAATCACAACTGTTGCTAGCCTCGGACCAACTTTGTTCGCGACAGTTATGATTGGAGGATCAAAAAAAGAGGGCGGGGTTTGAGATAGGTCTGTTGTCAACTCTTCAGTCTGACATGTCGCCTCCACTGCACTAACCCATTTCCGTGGGGGGTTCGATTTCCCCTAATCAATCACTAGGGACCAAAGTGCTCGGCTCACGAAATTCTGATCAAACTGTCAAACTAGGCGTTGCAGAATGTAAATTAAGATCCAGCAATTGCATATCCTATTTCTTGCCTAAAAAGTTGTCCGAAACATACTGTTTACATACTGTTTGGGTGGAAAAAGAGGACGTTTATGAAAAAACACCAGGTTTTTCCAGTTCTCCACTCTTGATAAGGCTTGACAACAGCACTAGTCCCGCCCACGGCGCTGAATGGCTAATCGTTAGTCCCGCCTGTGATGCTGAGTGGCTAATCGTTAGTACCGCCCGTGATGTTGAGTGGCTAATCGTTAGTCCCGCCCGTGATGCTGAGTGGCTAATCGTTATATTCCCCCCACATCGCTGACTGGATAATCGCTTTTTCAACCGAGAAGTCGCTGTGTCATTGTCACGATGTCCAGACCAGAATCTCTTGACTTGGTGGAAGTGGGGGCGGGTTCAAAGGTCTGGACTCAAAAACAGACGTAGCTTCGCTTTGTGAGAATTTCGCAAAGGCACGATGGAGCAAATGTGGGTATATCTTCACAATAAATATGAAATAGACTGCTATGTCTATAGACAATATATTGAATAGGTTACATTTATAACTGTTTTTTTTAAAGGTCAACAATGCTACTGTTGAGACCAAACACGCTAGCGTGTCACATTCCTTGCTAGTGTCCAAACTGAAATAATTCTCTTCACGCTGTATCTGAACATACTGTAACACTATTACTGATTAAATACTGAGAGGATACTCAAAAATGTGAATTTATATTCGAGAGATAAACCTTTGCACTAAAACAGAAATGACTGTTAGGAGAAAACGAAAAGGGCCCTTCAAGAATTGATTTGAAGACCAGATTTGAAAGGTCAGAGGCAAGCACACATTACAAAGACACGCACACACACACACACACACACAAGTTCATGCATGCTTACAGTACACACACATACACGCAAAGATATAATCACATGGACACATACGCATACATATAAAGACACACACACACACACACTCACCGATGAGAAGCTGGAGTCTTGAAGGTCATCTATCATGTGTCCTTCATAAGAATATCCTCCAATCTACAAGACCAATGACATGCTCACTTTAAAGGTGGAATCTGTAATGCTGTCAAACAGCAACCTATAGACACAGGTTTCCCTCTTGGTGTTGCACTTTGTTTACATCTTTAGTTTTTGGTCTGATGTGTGGGTTGGAGTTGAGAGGGAACAGGGGAGGGAGGTCGCTACTGCTATATACAGTATATATACTTATATTATACATGTGAAACCTCTCCAGGTGAAAAAGTAATGTACTGCTAAGCTAACGTTAGCCAAACCCTGCCCTGAGCTGATGAAACACTGCTAAGCTAACGTTAGCCAAACCCTGCCCCGAGCTGATGAAACACTGCTAAGCTACCGTTAGCCAAACCCTGCCCTGAGCTGATGAAACACTGCTAAGCTAACGTTAGCCAAACCCTGCCCTGAGCTGATGAAACACTGCTAAGCTAACGTTAGCCAAACCCTTCCCCGAGCTGATGAAACACTGCTAAGCTACAGTTAGCCGAACCCTGCCCTGAGCTGATGAAACACTGCTAAGCTACCGTTAGCCAAACCCTGCCCTGAGCTGATGAAACACTGCTAAGCTAACGTTAGCCAAACCCTGCCCTGAGCTGATGAAACACTGCTAAGCTAACGTTAGCCAAACCCTTCCCCGAGCTGATGAAACACTGCTAAGCTACAGTTAGCCGAACCCTGCCCTGAGCTGATGAAACACTGCTAAGCTAACGTTAGCCAAACCCTGCCCTGAGCTGATGAAACACTGCTAAGCTAACGTTAGCCAAACCCTGCCCTGAGCTGATGAAACACTGCTAAGCTAACGTTAGCCAAACCCTGCCCTGAGCTGATGAAACACTGCTAAGCTAACGTTAGCCAAACCCTGCCCTGAGCTGATGAAACACTGCTAAGCTAACATTAGGCCAAACCCTGCCCTGAGCTGATGAAACACTGCTAAGCTAACGTTAGGCCAAACCCTGCCCTGAGCTGATGAAACACTGCTAAGCTAACGTTAGCCGAACCCTGCCCTGAGCTGATGAAACACTGCTAAGCTAACGTTAGGCCAAACCCTGCCCTGAGCTGATGAAACACTGCTAAGCTAACGTTAGCCGAACCCTGCCCTGAGCTGATGAAACACTGCTAAGCTAACGTTAGCCAAACCCTGCCCTGAGCTGATGAAACACTGCTAAGCTAACGTTAGCCGAACCCTGCCCTGAGCTGATGAAACACTGCTAAGCTAACGTTAGGCCAAACCCTGCCCTGAGCTGATGAAACACTGCTAAGCTAACGTTAGCCAAACCCTGCCCTGAGCTGATGAAACACTGCTAAGCTAACGTTAGCCAAACCCTGCCCTGAGCTGATGAAACACTGCTAAGCTAATGTTAGCCAAACCCTGCCCTGAGCTGATGAAACACTGCTAAGCTAACGTTAGCCAAACCCTGCCCTGAGCTGATGAAACACTGCTAAGCTAACGTTAGCCAAACCCTGCCCTGAGCTGATGAAACACTGCTAAGCTAACGTTAGCCAAACCCTGCCCTGAGCTGATGAAACACTGCTAAGCTAACGTTAGCCAAACCCTGCCCTGAGCTGATGAAACACTGCTAAGCTAACGTTAGCCAAACCCTGCCCTGAGCTGATGAAACACTGCTAAGCTAACGTTAGCCAAACCCTGCCCTGAGCTGATGAAACACTGCTAAGCTAACGTTAGCCAAACCCTGCCCTGAGCTGATGAAACACTGCTAAGCTAACGTTAGCCAAACCCTGCCCTCACTTGAAGAAGTGCCTTGGTGTTTGTGGAGCAGGTGACTGACCTGGTTGGGTCCAGACAGGCCCAGGGGGCTGTGACTGACCTGGTTGGGTCCAGACAGGCCCAGGGGGCTGTGGTCACAGTGCTGGCTGTCCGGCGGCGGGGCGGGGCAGGCCCTGTGGTGCCGTCTCTTGGCCCCCCCGTGGGACGAGCCGAAGGCCCTGCAGCTCTCCTGGAGGTAACCCTCGTGCTCCACCTTCCTCCTCATGGTGGAGTTCCAGTGGTTCTTGATGGAGTTGTCCGTCCTGATGGATGTGAGAGAGAGGGGGAGGTCGTGACGACGTGGCCACAATATCACATCACAATATCTGTCCTGGTTTTGACAGTGTCATTGGGTCATCAATCATTCATTCATTCCTCATCATTTGTTCATTCTTTCATTCCTCATCGTTGGTTCATTCATCCATTCCTCATCGTTGGTTCATTCATTCATTCATCATCGTTGCTTCATTCTTTCATTCCTCATCGTTGCTTCATTCTTTCATTCATCATCGTTGCTTCATTCTTTCATTCCTCATCGTTGCTTCATTCTTTCATTCCTCATCGTTGCTTCATTCATCCATTCCTCATCGTTGCTTCATTCATTCATTCCTCATCGTTGCTTCATTCATTCATTCCTCATCGTTGCTTCATTCATTCCTCATCGTTGCTTCATTCATTCCTCATCGTTGCTTCATTCTTTCATTCCTCATCGTTGCTTCATTCATTCATTCCTCATCGTTGCTTCATTCTTTCATTCCTCATCGTTGCTTCATTCATTCATTCCTCATCGTTGCTTCATTCTTTCATTCCTCATCGTTGCTTCATTCATTCATTCCTCATCGTTGCTTCATTCATTCATTCCTCATCGTTGCTTCATTCATTCCTTCCTCATCGTTGCTTCATTCATTCCTTCCTCATCGTTGTTTCATTCATTCCTCATCGTTGTTTCATTCATTCCTCATCGTTGCTTCATTCATTCCTTCCTCATCGTTGTTTCATTCATTCCTCATCGTTGCTTCATTCATTCATTCCTCATCGTTGCTTCATTCATTCATTCCTAATCGTTGTTTCATTCATTCCTCATCGTTGCTTCATTCATTCATTCCTCATCATTGCTTCATTCATTCCTCATCGTTGTTTCATTCATTCCTCATCGTTGCTTCATTCATTCCTTCCTCATCGTTGTTTCATTCATTCCTCATCGTTGCTTCATTCATTCATTCCTCATCGTTGCTTCATTCATTCATTCCTCATCGTTGCTTCATTCATTCCTTCCTCATCGTTGTTTCATTCCTTCCTCATCGTTGCTTCATTCATTCATTCCTCATCGTTGCTTCATTCATTCATTCCTCATCGTTGTTTCATTCCTTCCTCATCGTTGCTTCATTCATTCATTCCTCATCGTTGCTTCATTCATTCCTTCCTCATCGTTGCTTCATTCCTTCCTCATCGTTGCTTCATTCCTTCCTCATCGTTGCTTCATTCATTCATTCCTCATCGTTGCTTCATTCATTCATTCATCATCGTTGCTTCATTCTTTCATTCATCATCGTTGCTTCATTCTTTCATTCCTCATCGTTGCTTCATTCTTTCATTCATCATCGTTGCTTCATTCATTCATTCCTCATCGTTGCTTCATTCTTTCATTCCTCATCGTTGTTCATTCATTCATTCCTCATCGTTGCTTCATTCATTCATTCCTCATCGTTGCTTCATTCATTCATTCCTCATCGTTGCTTCATTCATTCATTCCTCATCGTTGCTTCATTCATTCCTTCCTCATCGTTGCTTCATTCATTCCTTCCTCATCGTTGTTTCATTCATTCCTCATCGTTGTTTCATTCATTCCTCATCGTTGCTTCATTCATTCCTTCCTCATCGTTGTTTCATTCATTCCTCATCGTTGCTTCATTCATTCATTCCTCATCGTTGCTTCATTCATTCCTTCCTCATCGTTGTTTCATTCATTCCTCATCGTTGCTTCATTCATTCCTTCCTCATTGTTGTTTCATTCATTCCTCATCGTTGTTTCATTCATTCCTCATCGTTGCTTCATTCATTCCTTCCTCATCGTTGTTTCATTCATTCCTCATTGTTGCTTCATTCATTCATTCCTCATCGTTGCTTCATTCATTCCTTCCTCATCGTTGTTTCATTCATTCCTCATCGTTGCTTCATTCATTCCTTCCTCATCGTTGTTTCATTCATTCCTCATCGTTGCTTCATTCATTCATTCCTCATCGTTGCTTCATTCATTCATTCCTCATCGTTGCTTCATTCATTCCTTCCTCATCGTTGTTTCATTCATTCCTCATCGTTGCTTCATTCATTCCTTCCTCATCGTTGCTTCATTCCTTCCTCATCGTTGCTTCATTCATTCCTTCCTCATCGTTGCTTCATTCCTTCCTCATCGTTGCTTCATTCATTCCTTCCTCATCGTTGTTTCATTCATTCCTCATCGTTGCTTCATTCATTCCTTCCTCATCGTTGCTTCATTCCTTCCTCATCGTTGCTTCATTCATTCCTTCCTCATCGTTGCTTCATTCCTTCCTCATCGTTGCTTCATTCATTCATTCCTCATCGTTGCTTCATTCATTCCTTCCTCATCGTTGCTTCATTCCTTCCTCATCGTTGCTTCATTCATTCATTCCTCATCGTTGCTTCATTCCTTCCTCATCGTTGCTTCATTCCTTCCTCATCGTTGCTTCCTTCGTTCTGCTCAGCACCACGTCAGTACCTTCCTGGCAGCAGCTTGGAGATCTCTGCCCAGCGGTTGCCCAGGCGCTTGTGGGCATCGTAGATGATGAGGTCCTCCTCCTGGGTCCATGAAGACTTCTTCACCTCGGGGTTCAGGTGGTTGTGCCAGCGCTCGCGGCACTGCTTCCCTATCCTGCCCTGGAGGTGCTTAGCGATCACCGACCAGCGCTTGGGCCCGTATTTGTGTACGAGATCAATGACCTGCACAAAAAAAAGGAATTGTCAGAAGAACCTTGGCTGGTCTGACTTCTAGTTTTACAAAATAAATAAAGTAATGTATTAATTAAATATCCAGAGACAGGTGCATTTGTTGATATTGGAAGCTTTTTCTTGTACTTGCTATGGAAGAGGTTGGAGTACAGTACTATTTTGCATCCATTCATTACGCAGACCTAGAATATATAAATAATATTCATATTCAAATATTCATATTCAATTTGCTTGTTGACAGTCATTATTTTGGCTATAACAATATTCAGTATACAGCGTCTGGACGCTGTATTCAATGTGACAGTATTCCCCCCTGTGTCATCGTGTTATTCTTGTATTGCTGATAAAACTCAAATCAACTAAATTCACCGGAAAAAGAAAGAATAGTGACATCATCGTTGGCAGGCAGGTGGGGTGGGGGGGGAGGGGGGGGGGTGTCACACACAGGGCTGTGTTTGTATTTTGTGACGCTAACATTTCGGAAGAACGACATGCCATTCTCCACATTCCTGTAGCGTAGCTCCATTTAAGGAATGCGATTGTTCCTCTCGCGGCTTGGAGGGAGATCTTAGCCTTCGGTCTGTACAAAGAAGGACTGGGCTCCAATTCAACCCAGAGAGAGAGAGAGAGACCTGGAAAGTTTGAGAGTTGCGCTGGACATGAGGTAGTGGAGAGTGGGACCGCCAACAACAACCGAGGCCCAGCATAAGAGACGTTGGCGGGAAAACCTTGCTTGTTGTGCAAGTGAACAGCTTTGCTGTATTCAATATATTTGGGGGGGGGGGGGGGATTTGGGATGGCTCCTCTCAGTTTGGGACATATAACTAGTTTGGAATGTTTCCTTTTCAGTTTCAGGACAAATAAAACTAGGTTGGGATGTTTCCTTTTCAGTTTCAGGACAAATAGAACTAGGGTTGGGATGTTTCCTCTTCAGTTTCAGGACAAATAGAACTAGGGTTGGGATGTTTCCTCTTCAGTTTCAGGACAAATAGAACTAGGTTGGGATGTTTCCTCTTCAGTTTCAGGACAAATAGAACTAGTTTGGGATGTTTCCTCTTCAGTTTCAGGAGAAATAAAACTAGGTTGGGATGTTTCCTCTTCAGTTTCAGGACAAATAGAACTAGTTTGGGATGTTTCCTCTTCAGTTTCAGGACAAATAGAACCAGGTTGGGATGGTAAAAGGTAATTGTAAGCCGTATACATTACACTTCACGGCATTCGTCTGTGCTCCTTTGACTCAAGCTGCCCTTTGCTCTCTCTCCTACCTTCCTAATAATACGCCCCCTATCATCTTCCTCTCTCGTCGTGCTTCTTTCTACCCCTCCCGCCTCCTCCTCCTCCATCCGGCCATCTCAGGACGGGGGGAACGCCCGTCTCCTCTTACCTTCTGATCCTCCTCTTTTGTCCAGGGTCCTTTCACCAGCTCTGGGTTGAGCACCTTCTGCCATCGATGCTGACATTGGCCATCTGTCCTCCCCTGTGATGGGAGACACACACAATACATTACCACACCACACCCCACCACACACAAGTCATGGACTAAACAGGCGGCAGGCGATGAACGGCAGCAATTTGTGACACACCGTGACCTCTGTGGTCAACAACAACTTCGGGCAATCACTCTACTAATTGTCTACTCCGCAGAGTCGCGTCACGAGCTTGCATGTGCATGTAAATGCTGCACACGAAATCCCACAAGATTGAGCGCCACTTGTTGCTTCACGGGGCTGAGAACTCACAAATGTTTGCTTGTCGCCCTGTTTTCATTGAAAACTTAATCTATATCAGAAAGGCTGCACAATGGGCATGTTTTAAATTCATTCAGTGAGTGTAGTGAGAATGAAAAGCCCGGAAGTATGTAATATCAACCATTTAAGACTGTAAAAAACGATATAGCAAGGCTTATATCATCTGTCAAAATAATATGACATTTGGTCGTTATTGTGCAGCCCTAGACAGGCCTGCTTTTTATAGTACATTAGTCTTGCATTGGTCAGACCTTTCTTCACACTCAGCTTACAGGGTTCCCACAGACATTGCAAAATGAAATTCCAGGACTTTCAAGCACTTTCCCAAGCACTCTTTTTCATTTTAAAAAGGCTTTTAAATGCTGTTTTTTATAGAAAAGAAAATCGGATCCAATATGTATGGCTTAAAACCAATTTCCGACAATTAGTTACACTTTAAATAAGAAGAAATTACATTTCTTGATTCAGATTTTTTTTTTATCATGGATGAACAAAACTTTCAATGCGAATGGTTGATTTGAATTTCAATGACTTTTTAAGCACCTTGTTTAAAAAAATTGTTGTTTTCAAGGAATTCCAGGCCTCGACTTTTCTTTCTTCAAAAATCAAGCACTACTTCACGGACCTTGAGCGAACCCTGTGCTTAGCGCTGAGGAAAGTGCAGAGGACAGGTTTGCTGGCGGAAGCCATTAGCAATGAGGACTGGAGGGTCTGGGGTTGTTTGAACGTCTTCAACTGACCACTATCATCCACTGGAGTGGAGCTTAGCTCCTGCTGTTCTGCAGATCACAAAGAATGATCTTTCATCACTAATTCTCCACTTGAGGTCAGGGTTAGGTGTCGAGGTCTCCATTAAGGTTAGGTTAAACTTAAGGTATGGGGCAGGTTTATAAAACACCATTAACGCACCTTACGACTACTTCCAGCTTTGAAAACCTGGTCAACGAGTGACAACCGTTGCAAAATAGTACGGAAGAGGAGGACAATTCTGACGGAGACGGTTGGCTAATTGAAGAGGTGTGTCCATTTTCAGCATCCTGAAATCCATAAAGTCACATGCCATATTATGACAAATATGTCGACATTGCTAGTGGGTTCTGCCGGACCTTTCTCCTTACGTACGTTCCTTGTATAGTCTGATGGCCGTCGGTGTCTTTATACAGTATATATAGTGATAGAGAAAAGGTCCTTGTGGTTACCGTGATTGATTCCTAGCCCTACTTTGCAGTAAGTGAGATGTCCTTGAGGTGCTCTCAATGTCACCTATAACATCTTTCCCAATGCATCTTCTATAAAGGAGATTTGGGAGAGAGTTGTTCATGTTCACTAATATTTCTGGACTGTCTTAGACCATAGGAATGACATAAATTAATTCTGAAAATGGGTGCAGTTCCCCTTTAAACACATTCCAATTTGAGACAATGTTGATCATTTTCTTACATAATGCTTACTGCATCACCGTGGCCATGGAGGCATGCTGTGTGTACTTACTGGGAAATAGCTGGCTATTACTTTCCATGAATCAGTTCCATGTTGCTCCACCATCTTCTTAAGCCTTTCATCCTGAGGGGGGAGAGAGAGAGAGAGAGAGAGAGAGAGAGAGAGAGAGAGAGAGAGAGAGAGAGAGAGAGAGACAGGGAGAGAAAGACAGAGTAAGAGATAGAGAGATAGATAGAGAGAGATGGAGAGGGGGACAGCGAGAGAGCAAGAGAGAGAGTGAGAAAGGGAGAGGGAGAGAGAGACAGAAATAGAGACAGGAAGAGAGAGAGAGAGAGAGAGAGAGAGAGAGAGTTTGAGGAAGTGACTCCTGAGCAGTTTAGTTTATCTCCACTCAGGTTAACGCCCTGTACCGAGGAAACACCACCACTCCCTGTACACAACAACAAGGCTGCACTGATCACTGAGATTAGGGCTGAAAATATATCAAATTCATATCAAGTTTATACTTATATATATACTAGGGCTGACCCCTATTAGTCGAATAGTCGACTAATCGATCGAAAGGAGCCGTAGTCGACTGCCAACCTCTTAGTCGAATACAAAAAAATATATATATATATATATATATATTATAATTCTTTCCAAAAGAAAAGAGGCCTAGAAGCGTGGCTAACGCTAATGGCGCGCATACCAGAGGCTAACTGCCTACGAAGAAAACAGGCACAGAGGCACTGAAAGAGGATTTCACCCATCTAATGAACACACTAGACTAGACAAATATCAAGATGTATCCATCAGTGGACCGATTGCATGATTTTGCAGAGGACAAGAAGCCTTCCGTCAGATATTAAGCACCCTCACAGCCCAAATGGAATGATAAAAAAATAAAATAAAACCAATATATATATATATATATATATATATTTATTTAAAAAATATATACGTACATTTTTTTTTTTTTTAATTCATAGTCGACTATCCAAATCCTTAGTCGGGGACAGCCCTAATATATACTATACTGGCCTCTGCATTTGACCCGTGATCCTTAACTACTTAGTGGGCAGTGGGCAGCCACAGTCCAGCGCCCGGGGACCAACTCCAGCTCTAATGCCAGTGCCTTGCTAAAGGGCAATGGCGGGAGTATGTACCTAGCATTTAGCTAACCTAGCTAACCACTGCACCACTGTGCCGTCCATATTGGTATCACAATATGAAAGAATGCTACAGCCGTGTTGCAAAATCTGCAATATGAATTTTTTTTTAAACATTATATGACTAAAAGTATGTAAACACAGAATGGTCTGGGACTTATTCCCATGGCTCGGGCCCAGGGGTTCCAGTGAAGGGACATGTTAAAGGAACACGCCGACATTTTGGGAAATTACCTTATCGTCTTCTCCAAAGAGAGACAAGAAGATGGATACCAGTCTCCTCTCTGTGCGTTCAGTAGGAAGCTATCTGGCTGCACGTTAGCCTAGCTTAGCACAATGAATGGAAGCGGACAGTGCCGGTTAGTAGGGCTGGGTATATCGCCACTGATTTCCAGAATCGATTCGACTTCTGATTAAATTAGATTCCGATTCACAAGGTCCCGAATCTAATCTAATCTATTTCCGATTCAATTCGATTCCGATTCACAAGGTCCTGAATCTATTTGTAGGTGCCTAAATGCCTAGTCTGGTAATTAAGAGTAATTTCAGTTAATAGAAAAGTATTTTGGACCTGTATTTCATGGTGTTTAAATAGATGGATAATAGATATTATTATTAGTACAGACGTTAAAATGTTAAGACAATTCATGTTTATTGGTAAGAATGATTTCTTTGTTGTTAGTTTGTTTCTTACGTGATGTTTGGCTGATAGGCAGAGGGACTTTTAGTTTTGACAGGATAACGGTGATGTCATTGATTACCGTCAGGTGCGGCAGGGTGACAGAATTAGTTTAGAAAGAAAAGAACGCAGATGGTACCGGCGGTCAGGCCGAGTGATGAGAGAGTGGAGCCAGACAGTTTTTAGACCTCTCTCTATTTCCCTGGATAAACTTTGTTAATATCGCTCTATATATAATTAGGAAACTTGAAAGTGTAACTCGAGTTGGACATTAAATAGTTAATACTAAGTCGTGGTCAGTGGCTTATTCGTGCGTGGATGTGGAGCGGGAGAATTCAAAGTTTGAGAGCGTCTGAAGCTTATGGCATCAACGAGTTTTGGAAACTACACTATTCGATTTCAGATTAAATTCGATTCAATGCTATACAATTGTAATGGAGGAACCCTCTAACATGTTGCATTGTTAAAAATATCAATGTTTACATTAAGAATTTACTCTCAAGCAGTTACATGAATGGACTTTTTATTGGAACATTGGCTTTTGCATTATGTCACGTCTGGGTGATGTCTCAGTAAGTGGTTTCGTAGATTTGTTGTATTTCCACAATCATTATCTATGTCTGTCACTATAGCCAATGGAAATGCTAGAAATGGTCACATGCACATGGGCTGGGAAAACCAATGGAAAATGCCTATCCTGAGGCCAAACTTAATTGCCGACCCCTGGTCCACACCCTCCCCAGACCGACAGTGGGGCAATGCGCGCAACGGCAAGGAAGGGAATTGGCATAACGACTAAATTGGGGATGAAAAAATATGAATAGATAATCGCTAATTCAAATGAAGATCGATTCAGAATCGGGAAATAGATTTTTTTGAACCCAGCCCTACTTGGTTAGCCTTCGGGAGAGGAGAGGTGTTAGATGGACAATGCCTAGGCTAACCGGCACTGTCCGGTTATACTATATGAATTGAAAATGGGGGACCCTGATGTAAACAAGACGAAAGTCTTTCTCTGGTCTACATCCCCTTAACAATTGTGTGTATTGAGCCGTACTGTATTGTACCCATTCTGCAATCTGTTAAATAAAGTTTTCATTCATTCATTCGCTTCCATTCATTGCGCTAAGCTAACGCTACACCTTACAATGACATTATAGACAATTCTGTGCTTTAAACTTTGAGGCGACAGTTTAGGAAAGGTCCTTTCCTGTTTCAGCATGGCAACGCCCCCCGTGCACGAAGCCAGGTCCATACAGACATTATTTGTTGACATTGGTGTGTAGATAGAAGTCAAGAACATGACTGGTCAGAGCTGTGATCGCAACCCCTTCCAACACCTCTGGATGAATTGGAACAATGAGCCTGAGCCAGGCCTAATCACTCAACCTCAGTACCCAACCTCAGTACCCAAGATTAGTATCCAACCTCGGTACGCAACATCAGTACGCAACCTCAGTACGCAACATCAGTACGCAACCTCAGTACGCAACATCAGTACTCAGCCTCAGTACGCAACATCAGTACTCAGCCTCAGTACCCAACCTCAGTACCCAACCTCAGTACCCAACATCAGTACTCAGCCTCAGTACGCAACATCAGTACTCAGCCTCAGTACGCAACCTCAGTACGCAACATCAGTACTCAGCCTCAGTACGCAACATCAGTACCCAACATCAGTACGCAACATCAGTACCCAACCTCAGTACGCAACATCAGTACCCAACCTCAGTACGCAACATCAGTACCCAGCCTCAGTACCCAACATCAGTACCCAACCTCAGTACGCAACATCAGTACCCAACATCAGTACCCAACATCAGTACGCAACATCAGTACCCAACATCAGTACCCAACCTCAGTACCCAACATCAGTACCCAACATCAGTACCCAACATCAGTACCCAACATCAGTACCCAACCTCAGTACCCAACCTCAGTACCCAACATCAGTACCCAACCTCAGTACCCAACATCAGTACCCAACATCAGTACCCAACATCAGTACCCAACATCAGTACCCAACATCAGTACCCAACCTCAGTACCCAACATCAGTACCCAACATCAGTACCCAACCTCAGTACCCAACCTCACTGATGCTCTTGTGGCTGAATGAAAGCAAAACCATGGAAAGTAGAGCCAACTTATATACGGGTTTGTCGATAGTGGCTTATGGCCGATATATCTGTATCTGTGTGTATGTTACCGGCGATATCCCTCCGGTTGTTTAGCCACCTTGTCCGGGCTCCAGCGGGCTAATTCTTTGAAGCCGGCAGCATGAATATAGAGGTATCGTAAGAAACTAGAGATCTTGAGGAATCCATAGATGATGGCCATGTCATGCTAACTCCCATGCATCCATGTCACTCCCAGAAGAGTGGAGTGATACCAACTTCATATTAACCCCTTCACTACCGCACCGCAGAAGGTTAACCTTTCACACTACAGAAGGTTAACCTTTCTTGTATATCTTATCGTGTGTTGTCATGTTTGTTTATATGTTTGTTTTAAAAAAGAATAAAAAAATAAAATACAAAAAAAGAAGGTTAACCTTTCACCACCCCACTACAGACGGTTAACCGTCTGTAGTGTGGTAGTGAAAGGGTTAACCTTCTGTAGTGTGGTTGTGAAAGGGTTAACCCTTTGTCGTGTGACAGTGAAAGGGTCAACCTTCTGTATTGTCGCAGTGAAAGGGTTAACCCTTTGGTAGAGTGGTAGTGAAAGGGTTAATACTAGGGATGTCCGATATTGGCATTAAAATGTGATATCGGAAAATATCGGTTTTCAAATTCTTTTTTTTTCTTTTTACATTTATATAACCTTTATTTACCCAGGCAAGCAAGTAAGAACAAATTCTGATTTTATTTATTGTCAAAAGTATGCATAATGTTGTGTTAATTCCACAACAAGAAATATGTAATGTTAATTACCTGAAATTATTCCGTTTTTTGGGGGGGGACCCTGCATATATCGGTATCGGTTGATATCGGTTGATATCGGTATCGGAAATTAAGAGTAGGACAATATCGGTATATCGAGCATCCTTAGTTAATACCCATGATTTTGGATGATCACTGAGCAGCAGGTGTCCACATACTTTTGGCCATTGTAGACAGTGTATAGTTTTCAAAATACACATAATAAATGAGAGGCTGAGGTTGAGAAGGGTCTGACAGATATGTTTCACTCACACATACTGGGTCCAAACTCCAAAGTAAACAGGACGAAGATTGGCCATCGTCACTAAGAAATCTGATAGGAGATGATGTTACATAGAGTTCACTTACATAACAGCCGAATGTATTCCTTTCTCACCATACACTACTGAAGCACAGGAACTATTCAACTCACTCCTCCTATACAACACCCTTAAAGGAGCCCCCCTCATGTGCCTCTCTCTCTCATTGATGCCCAGGGCGGCACGGTGGCACAGTGGTTAGCACTGTTGCCCGACAGCAAGAAGGTCCAGTGTTCAAACCCGACGGGGGGCCTTTCTGTGTGGAGTTTGCATGTTCTCCTGGTGTTTGTGGGTGCATGTGGATGTGGGGACTAGGGCTGGGTTCAAGAAAAAATTCTTTCGCTATTCTGAATCGATCTTCATTTGAATGAGCGATTATAGATTCATAATTCCTAGATAGATTTTTTTTAAATATATATATATATATTTTATGCCATTTCCCTTCCTGGTCGTCTCGTGTCCAGATCTCGCGCAACGTGTTTGAATCTAAAAACATGGATCAAGTGAAAGCATCACTCAAGTCACCGCCAGGTGCAAAAAGGCAGATGTCTGGTTGCATTTTGGATTTAAAAAAACATGACGACAGAGAAGAGCTGGACACCCTTTTCCCGCACTTCCCAATCTCAGTTTTGTTTGCTCTACCGAGGGTCAAAGTTGTGGAACTCTTTGCCTCCACATATTTTGGAATTTTCTTTTCTGAAATTCAAAAGAGCACTGAAATCTCATCTCCTAGATCACCAATATTTCCCACATGGACTTCCTTTACAAACTGTGGTCTGATGGCTTGTTGTATTTTGTTATTGTACTTTCGTTTTATTATATATTCTTCCTGTCATTAGTTGTTTTCTCTATACCAGAAATCGTATGGCATGGGTGCCTGCTTCGGTGTCGATGTAGACCTGCTTGTGTGTGTTTGTTTGTTCGGGGGGGGGGGGGGGGGGGGGGGATTTTATATTTTATCTTGATATAATGTAATTTTGCTTCCTGGTGAATGCCACATGCAAGCCCCTAGAGGGTTTTTAGGCAATTCTCCTACACATCCCTTGTGGATTATATTGTATTATATATGTAATTGTTTTTATATGTGTAAATAAACAAACAAACAAACAAACAAAGCTAAGCTGTGCAAAGTGGAGGTGAAATATTGTGGAAATACAACAAATCTATGAAACCACTTACTGAGACATCACCCAGACGTGACATATGCAAACGCCAATGTTCCAATAATACAGTACATTCATGTAACTGCTTGAGAGTCAATCCTTAATGTAAACATTGGTATTTTTAACAATGCAACATGTTAGACGGTTCCTTGAACCATTTATAGCATTGAATCGAATCGGATCGAATCGATTCGGGACCTTGTGAATCGGAATCGAATCATTTTGGGAAATCAGTGGCGATACCCAGCCCTAGTGGGGAGTCTGGGGACATACAGTGGTTAGCTACGCTAGGTTAACGGACAACTTAGCTCACCTCGTCTCGAGACCATTTGACTTTACACAGAGACTTTTTGTCTTTGCACTTCTCTTTGCTTTCTGGGTCTGTGGAGTGTAGCTCTTCATCCTCATCCTCACTGAAAGACAATAGAAAAAAACAGATATGACTGATGAAAAGATGACATTTCATTAGAAATGGCCAAGGCAGCCATGCAGGACGAGGCAGGAATAATGACAATATTGACAAATTCTCCACAGTTGGATCATCGTTGATATGAAGCTTTAACGATGGGGGGAGAGGGGGCCATGTTTCCCATATATTTAGGTTTATTTGTGAAGGCCTACCACAAAATCAAAACAGACCCACCACAAATAGATTTCCAAAACTAGTACAATAACACAATAATAACGTCTCGTCTTGCATGAACTGCAGAACTCGAGAACTAAGTAAAGTCTAACTCTTAAAACCATTTCTTCTATTACCCTGCCCATACCTGTACCTCCCCTCCCATCCATGCTGCCTGAATTTCCCCAAGGGGGTCTATAAAGGAATATCTTATCTTATCTTTTCCACTGCTAGGTTATGGCTTGAAGTTGACCCAGCTTGCCACCACCACAAATAAGTAACCTAAGAACCTTTGGGAAACACAGGTTTCAGACCACAGTACTGCGTTGAGACCACAACCAGCACACGTAATGCCAGAATTACATTCATAGGAAATGTGAATGGACTGGAGGCTGGCAGCTCACGTCATGGATAGGTCTCCTTAGCAGGAATAGGCCGGTCTGTGTACTGCTGTAGTTACTACCGTACTTTTCGGACTATAAGCCGCACCTTTTTTCCCCATTTTTCGACCCTGCGGCTTATATAACGGTGCGGCTTATATGTGACTCGACGTGACCAAACCCGAAAATGTAAAAATGAAAATATTGCTTTTTTGACTGCATTGAAATGTTATTCATCTGTTCCCTTATTTGCTAAACTTAATACAACTTGTAAATGAGTTAATTCTTGTTATTTGTCCGACAGTATTGTGTCCCAATGCTAATTACATATGGTAATTAAACATGAAAACACCTGCGGCTTATAGTCCAGTGCGGCTTATATATGTACACATCATTCAATTTAGCTGCTGCGGCTTATATTCAGGTGCGGCTTATAGTGTGAAAAGTACGGTAGTTACTAATGTAGGAAACGGCCAGAGCTTAATACTAAACCAGGACATTCCTGACCCTAATTATAGCAGCCTTGCCCATTACACCACACATATACAATGCCATCTAGTTCAAGTTTCAAGTTTTTTTTTTATTAGTTGTCAATACAAAAATACAGAATATTTTTACATGAAATGCTTTTTTCTGTTTAGCTCCTAAGAGTGTGAGATCATAGGACGCTTGGTTCATACACATACAGCTCATTATAGTAATATTCCACAATTTATTACATTTTAGATAGTAATAATGGCACAGAGCATAGAATCACCGACATGCGCTTTGTTGATGCATGCAGGACCAGCCTTGAGACAAACGTATGCATATTCACCGCCGCAAACAGAGTGGCAGCCGACAGCGCGTCACGTGTGCCAATTCTTGATGAATTGAAAATGGAGGGCCCTTATGTAAACAAGACGGTTATGGTTAGTAGTAGTAAGTAAAGCAATGTTATGCCGTTTCTGTGGGGATAAATATATTTTTTTTTACAATATATAATCCAAAAGAGGATATGGAGAGAGGGCTACAGCGTTCTTGGTTTTGTGTTTCAGTAGGTGCTCTTTGGATTAAATCCGGGGTAGGATCCGTTATAGTTATAAAAAAAAAGAAAATAATAATAATGTGAGCCATTTAATAAAGGCTTTTTAAAATTTGTAGAGCTGCCTTGGACTTCAACTTTTTTTTAATAACTATACAATATATAATAATTATTATTATTATTATTATTATTATTATTATAATAATAATAATAATAATAATAATAATAATAATAATAATAATAATAATAATAATAATAATAATAATAATAATAATAATAATAATAATAATAATAATAATTCATTTTATTTATATAGCGCTTCTCAAGAACCCGAAGTCGCTGAATATATATATATATATTTAATATATTTATTTAACCAAGATCAAGCTGTTCTTGGCAGAAGTCTGTCAGCATGTTAGTGGCCTGGTGTCTATCAATACACACAGTGCAGAATGACCCCGTCTTTTATTCAGCGATACACAGAAGGAAGTGTAGCCTTCCCTGGGTCCCCGGGCTCTGTGTTCACTGTTCACATTGACCCTTTCACTGCCACACTACAGGAGAAGGTTAACCCTTTACTATCACACTACCGACAGTGGCAGTCAAAGGGTTGTTAACCTGCTGCTGTCGTGTGGCAGTGAAATGGTTAACCCTTCTTGTGTATCGTCGCGGTGAAAGGGTTAACCTTGTTGCCGGGCAACACCTCCTTCACGGGCCTCACGTTGTTGTCAGAGGAGACTTTAATGAAGAGGTCGGGAAGGATGTTGCCGTGGGTTACCGTGAAGCAAACCTGTATGTTCACACACACACACACACACACACACACACACACACACACACACACACACACACACACACACACACACACACACACACACACACACACACACACACACACACACACACACACACACACACACACACACACACACACACACACACACACACACACACACACACACACACACACACACACACACACACACACACACACACACACACACACACACACACACACACACACACACACACACACACACACACACACTCAAATACACACACACACACACACAGTAAATACACACACACTCACACACACACGCTCAAATACACACTCAAATACACATACAAATACACTTACACACACACACACACACTCAAATACACATACACACTCAAATACACACACACACAGACACACTCAAATACACATACACAAATACACATTGACATACATACAGTACACACACACGCTTTCATCAACATTCTAACACATGCACACACACACACATGTGTTCACATACACACACACACACACACACACACAGGACCGGGGGAAACAGGGCCTCCTTCAGGTCTTGTTAGACCGGGGATGAAAAGGCTTCTTCAGCCTGGTGGTGGTGGTGACTTGGAACTTAGTGGAACATGGCAGCAAGTGAGTTTGGACACAGACAGACTTAATTCCCCGAGAGGTGGAAGTGAGTCTGAACTCTCCGGTCTGTACTCGTGCCTGAAAGGGGGGAGGGGTGCATGGGAGGAGGTGGTGCCTCCCCATCAACAGGCTCTTTCTCCTCCTCTGGAGGTGTGTGTGTGATTCAGAGGAGGAGGTACACTATAAGGTGTGGCTACTGGCTGCTAGGGGGGACAGCGCGAAGCCCGGCTAACGGTCCAGACCGCTTACGTTTAAAAAAAAAATTAAAATACTGGTTCGATTTATAGGATTTTTTTTTTTTATTTTTTTTTTTAACATGGAATAACACATTTTCTGAGGCTTGGTACATGTAGAGTAAGACAAGAATAATCAGATGTTTTGAAGTGGCTGATTTTCAGGGAAAGAAAAGAGTATATTATCATGATATTGAGAAGTTATTTTTATATTGATGTATATCATTGAGGTATGGAAAATGCATATTAGATCGGCTAATCCAATCGATTTCCCAGCCATAATATTATTGGACTGCATTGTAATGGAAAGTGTGATCGGAGTATCAAACTGGAACATTTTCATATTGACAATGGCAAATATTTCAGAAAGTAATTTTGTGAGATATTTGACCCGCTATAGGTATCGTATATTAGTCCGATATACCAGGCTAAAATAGAATATCGGTATCAGCAAACATCTAACGTGCCAGAAATCAAAGCAAAGTGACTTGATTTGCCGCAATTGTACACGTTAAACTCTCTAATGGAGAAAAATATATTATATCTCAATCATTTCTGTCTATATGACCCCAAAACGACGATCCAAGTATATATATATATTTTTTTTGTATCCTTTATTTATCCAGGAATGTCCCATTGAGATACAAGATCTCTTCTTCCAGGGAGTCCTGACCAACACGGCACACAACACGTTTCAACATAAAACAGGGCATTAAACAAAAAACATACAATTCAAATATAAATACAGAAGGCCATTTGTGCAGTGTGGCAAGGAGCATAATCAGATCAGCAATAGCATCAGGTAAAACAGTTACATGTTTCATAAAGGGCTAATCGTAGCATACCTTTAAAAGCGTTCACAGTAGGAAGTGCCTCTAGACAAAGTTTTACTTGCAGCGTGTTCCATAGAAAGGGAGCATAGTGGGATACCAAGCTCTGACTGCATCAGAGGAACATTTAAAAGCATCCCATTTGCTGCTCGATACAAATTACGGATCGGATTTGTACTCAGTATCAGTCGACTCGATACCCAAAGCCCAGGTATCAATATGGTATTGGGACTGAAAAAGTTGCATCTGTGCATCCCCAACGATAACACATATAAACGATAAATATCAAAGTTCTATATATTGCCTAACTGTGAAAGTGAAAACACAAAATGATTCCAAGGCAGGCATACACACTGACATCATTATTACCTATTGTTATTGTACTCTATCAAAGGTCAGGGCCCTGCCACTGAATACAAAACTACATATCAACACACCCTCATGTTCCTCAGCCCCCCCCCCCCCCCTGCCCACAACCCCATCTCTCACTCTCAGCACAGATGGAAACACAAAGGGTGTGTGTGTGTGTGTGTGTGTGTGTGGGGAGGGGGGGGGGGGGACACACGCACACAGACACAAACACAGACACACACACACACGCCTCTAAAAGCAGTTCATTCGGGCTGAAGTTATGTCATTGTCATGTTTGTGGGTTTTAGGCACCAATCGAATCATAAATCAATACTCAATTTATCTATTCACATGCAAATGTCATCAGTATTATTATGCGCCCGGAGGAAACCACTGAATTTCAATACTTAGCGACACTTCAAAACATGGGAATAATTGAATAGGCGGCTAGACATGACTATAGTCTCTGAAAGCAACTGTTTTTGGTTATCAAGTTATTCTGTACTTTTTTTTTTTTATCCACTTTTTCTCCTTATTTTCTATTTTTCTCCCATCCCAATTTCGCTGTTTTTCCCAATTCTCCCCTCCCCTGTCTTGAACGTTGCTCGCATATGCCGCCCCCACAGGTCGGTTGTAGGGAGGATAGAAGCCTTGCATCACGTGTCCCCTCCTCCGGTACACGAGGAGGCAGCCTGTCACATCTTTTCACCTGCCAGCGTGGACTCTCATTGGCGAGGTGTAACGTGTGGGAGGCTCACACACTACCCCCGCTACTTCCTGTCTCTGCTGTGCAGGCGTCCCCCAACCGACCTGTAGGAGTCGCTGTCCACAACGTCCAGATTACCACCCATCGACTTCCACCCGCTGACTCTGCCAATTGAGTCAGTATGACGGCCGGCCCAAGCCGGAGGCAAACGCCGACAGACGGATTTTGAACCCGGTTTCTCTTGCGTTGGTGACGAGCGCAATGTCCGCTGCGCCACCCAGCCGCCCCTTATTCTGTACTTTCTGACATTATTTGTGTAAAAACTTTTTTTCAACCCTTTTATATACTTTGTAACATTGGTTATATTTATCCCATTATATATTGAAACACGAAGATCTGAATGTACCGTTTTGCCCCGATACTGAAATACTTGAAGGAAAACGATATTTATTATTAAACTATTATGATGATTCACCTCTATTATAGGCCTGTATATTGTAACGAGGAGACCGATCTGTCGCTTTCAGCTCATTTTCTTCAAGGATGTTGCATTCAATTGTGCACTGGCTGTTCTGAAACTGGTCTCCAATGAACTGCAGTAAGAAAACACATCTACGATTCATGTTTTTTTTTTTTACATTGATCGTGTTACATTTCATGAGTGCGTGAGTTATGATGACCATCACGTGAGATCATTATTAGTCTGTCATAATTATCTGTGAACTACATTGTTGCACGTGCACGCCATTGAGCTCATCCACTGTTCATAAACATACAGTAATTTAGACCCTTGTTACAAAGTGACAGTGTGTATATCACACAATTATTTCACATGCGATGTGTCAGCGATCAACGTGACTGTAAAGATGTACAATACATCCCTCATGTCAATATACAATACATTCCTCACGTTAAGATATACAATGTATCTACATTACATGACGTTCTTCACGTCAAGATACAATGTATATATATATATATATATATATGATGAATTGAAAATGGGGGACCCTGATGTAAACAAGACGAAAGTCTTTCTCTGGTCTGCATCCCCTTAACAGTTGTGTGTATTGAGCCGTACTGTATTGTACCCATTCTGCAATCTGTTAATACAATTTCCAATCAATCAATCAATCAATCAATCAATCAATCAATCAATCAATCTACATTACATTCTCCACCTCAGATACAATGTATCTACATTACATCCAATGTACAGTTTCTTCGTCAAATGTATATACTCTCTTTTTTAGACTTTTTTTGTATCACAAACAGTACTGTATTTGTAAATCTGGTATGTCATAAATGTATAGATGTAGCAGTACTGTTTCAAGTTTCTTTAATAGTTGTCATACAGAAGTACAGAATACTTTTATACAAAATGCTTCTTACTGTTACGCTCCAGAGACTGTGCTAGACAAGATAAGTATGAAATAAAATAGTATAGCATGTAAAATAGAAGTAAAAATAGAGGTCACAGTGTTCAGTATAGACATATGTACAATGTTCGATGCAGAATAGAAGTAACTGAGTTACCATACAATATACAATATACTATGCAATATACTAATATACAATACTATATAGTGCAGAGCAGAAATGGGATGAGGTACAATTTACAGTAAGGTGTACGAGTTGTAGTGCAAATCCTTTACCAATAAATATAAAGTGTAAAGTGTGTTTAGGTGTTCTAAAGTGTGGAGAGTGGGTGCTGCAGTGTGTTGTTTGTTTAAAGTGAGTGTGTGCGTGTGGATGTGTGTGCTGTGAGTGCATTTGATGGTTGTTGCGTAGTGTTTATTGTGTCTATCTGTATGTCGTGTGTGTCATATATGTTATGATGAATTGAAAATGGGGGACCCTGATGTAAACAAGACGAAAGTCTTTCTCTGGTCTGCATCCCCTTAACAATTGTGTGTATTGAGCTGCACTGTACTGTACCCATTCTGCAATCTGTTAATAAAGTTTTCATTCATTCATTCATCATGTCATGTCTCTCACCCACCTGCGTGGCTTCATGTTGTCCATGATGATGACAGCTGCTGGTGGAGTTCAGCCGCCGAGCTGTTTTCCTTTTACGAAGCAGAACAAGTCTTATTTGCTCAAAGAAATAATCCACAGAAACTGTAAATTGCCAGGAGTTCATCCAAAGAAAAAGCCACTGTCAGACATTGTTGTAGTTTTCTTCTGTGCGCGACATTATTAAGTTAGCCAACGCGAGCTAATAACATAGCGGTACTGTAACGTGACATGACGTGCATGCTGATGTAATAATAAACGCGTCCTTCGTTATTAATATTAATAACATTCTGCAAATGAAACAGACGCTGTATCTCCCTTCCGAGCAACTGCGGTACTTAATAATCCCCACGGGTATTGCGATATTGCGGGTATTGCATTGAGATCGCGTTCATAATTCCTCTCTCTTGCTGTACAGCTGCATGTATGTGTCCCACACTTGTCTCTGTATTATTATGGCCGCGTTATGGTTTTTGGATTCTCGCGCCCAGCCTCCGTCCAGAAGGCGTTTGAATCTGCGCAGGCGGCCTCGCTCCTGATTGGTCAGACACGGGGGTGGGGGCGGGGACAGCGCTCTGGTGCACCAATCCGCTCTGAGCGCACAATGGTCATCATGACATGTGTGAAGCCAGTCACTGCTGCTGCATAATAGCCCCATTCATTGACACAAACACAACCTACTATAGGTGAACAGCAATCTAGATTAAATCATGTTTAACATGCGGGTTATTATTAAATAATAGGTATCCACTCTTCCAGAGGTATCCACCCAACAACCCCCTCCAACGTACAGTTTATTCCCCCTCAAATGTCTCTTTTTTTAGACTCTTTTTGTATCACAAACAGTACTGTATTTGTAGATCTGGTATGTCATAAATGTCAAGATGTAGCAGTACTGTCTATCTGTATGTTATTAAAGACATCTGAACAGGTCCTGCATTATTATGTATGTCATATATGGACTCTTTTTGTATCACAAACAGTACTGTATTTGCAAATCTGGTATGTCATAAATGTATATGTAGCAGTACTGTATATCTGTATGTCGTGTATGTCATATATGTTATGATGAATTGAAAATGGGGGACCCTGATGTAAACAAGACGAAAGTCTTTCTCTCTGCATCCCCTTAACAATAGTGTAGTGTGTATTGAGCTGTACTGTACTGTTGTACCCATTCTGCAATCTGTTAATACAATTTTCAATCAATCTATCACATTTTTGCAAGTATTATTTATACTGTATAAATTAATTATTATAAATTATTATTATTATGTATCATGAACTGTCTGTCTCACTTCAACGCATCACGAACAAAAGCATGATTATTAAGTTAAGCTTCATCAAATCATACACAAAATAATGATACAAATTATTTACAACAGCGCAAATGTCAGGAATCACAGGTTATGTTTTATATTTCAGCAGCACAGCACTTGCTGGAAAGGTCTCTTAGGATCTCTGCAGGTTGTTCAAGCGGTGTGTTGCTGACCCCTTGTGGACAAATATGATATCGCAACCGTTCGGTAAATTCTTTCATTTTTGGTCTTCTATGAGAATCTGTCCTTGAATGTGTGTGTGTGTTCAGAGAGACACTGTATCCATCTGAGCATTATGCAATCTCAAATTCACAGTGGAAAACAACACAGCATGTCAAAATGTATCATGCTTTACTCTTTTATTTATTAACTTTTTCTTCCATTATAAGGAAACAAACAAAGTAGAAAACAACAAAAACTGAATAAATAAATAAATAGATAGCAATTAATGTCAAAATGTCCTTGGATGAGCTGACTTGGTGTCCAACGGGTCTCTCCTTCCTGTGTGAACTGACATGCTGGATCTATCGGAGCTCTCCTGTATCTGTCGAGCAGACACTGACTAGATGCTAGATCCCACCCCAGCCACTCCCAGTAGTTAAATACGTAGATGCAGCTTGTGTGTGTGAATGTGTGTGTGCATGTGTGTATAGGGGGGGGGGGGGGGTTACTGGGAGGGCTCAGTTTGTTTATTGTAATTTCATTTACAATTTATTTAATTAGTGTATCTGTATTACGTACCCAAGATGTGAGTTTTTATTTAATTTATTTTCTTTTTGCATTTTTGTATAGAGGCCTTGGGCCTCTATACAGAACAATTCATGCTTGTTAGTGTTGCTTTATATTTTTGTAATTTTTATTATTATATATTTTTTCTGATTTGTATTTCAATGTCAATCTTTTCATTTCAATGTCTTTTTGTCATTTGTTGTTTGTGTAAAAAGGGAAAAAACCAATACAAATATCTTAAAAAATCAAAAATGTGCTTGATGAGTGAGACACCCTGTCCCAGTGCAGGTCTCACTCCTCGGTGATGTATGCGTTGGCTCCGGGAGCGTAGGCGTAGATGAAGTACAGGATGCTCTGGTGCAGCTGGTCCAGGGTCAGATCTCTCCTGTGTAAGGAGTCCGGTTCACACATGTCACAGGGAAAGACCGCGTCGGGTGGGATGACGAGAGCAGAGGCCCCTGTAGGAGGAACGAAGCAGCAGACCCCAGATCAGCCAGGCCGTCGCTGGCCTACACAGAGCTACTGTATAACCTGGATATTAATAATAATAATAATAATAATAATAATAATAATAATAATAATAATAATAATAATAATAATAATAATAATAATAATAATAATAATAATAATAATAATAATAATAATAATAATAATAATATATTTGATTTGTAGGGTGCTTTATAATTGTGGAGCAAATCTCAAAGCGCTACAGTGTAAAAGAACATAAAAGCTAGCAAGAGAGTAAAAATAAAAAAATAAAAAAAGAAGCAAGACTAAAACTAGTAAGGAGTCAAAAGAACCCTAAAACTGGTAAAAGTACATCAAATGTGTAGAGCTAAAACTAGATAAAAATCAACAAAATGCTCTATTAAAAAGAGTTTGGATACATATTATATGTTCATCTTGCTCACTATTGTCTGCTAACACCCTGTTCTACATCACAACGTATATTTTACAAAGCAGGCCTCTGTGTTCTCTCCATTAGCTATGTTCAGCCTGGTTGGGACTATAGCCATGGTCTAGCACCTACGGGAGGCTGCAATTCGAAACTGGCCACCGTAAATGCCCAAAACCCCCACCACCTCCTAATAGACAGTCTCCTCCCCACCGCATGTATATATTCCCTCCCCGCCGTATGTATATTTCCCTCCCACCCACCCACCCCCTCCTAATGTACAGTCCCCTCCCCATCATATGTATATACTCTGTCAGGATCTAGGGGTAACAGTACTGGATATTTGAAAACCGTTTATGTCACAAATGTATCAGTACTAAATACCTATATGTCCCTATGCCATAAATGTCATGTATGTTGTGTATGTCATAAATGTCACTATGAATTGAAAATGGGGGACCCTGATGTAAACAAGACAAACGTCTTTCTCTGGTCTGCATCACCTTAACAATTGTGTGTATTGAGCCGTACTGTATTGTACCCATCCTGCAATCTGTTAAATAAAGTTTTCATTCATTCATTCATAGCATGGTGTGGTATGGTTGGGTTTGCGTCTCTATTACGTTTCTTCTAAACTCTCCGGTTGCTAGGCAACCTTTAAAAAATGTACACCAACAACTGTGGTCCACAACAAGCCTGTGCTGGACGGACCAAACCTTAATACAACGATGCGTTTGGAAAGTGTATATTTTTGGTACCGTGTCGGAGGGTGATGGAGTTCTCACAGAGGAGCACAGCGATCACAGCGTCCTCCTCCAGGACTCTGGTCCTCAGGCACAGCTTACTGTGGGCCTCGGCCAGAGAGATCCTGACACACAGACACACAGAGAACAAGAACAATCTTTAATATTGAACGATTTCATGTTGATTAGAACATACATTTAAAAAAAAACTGAAAATAACAAAGTGGCTGCAGATGATGGAATATAGTTTACATTTTATTCAGGCTATACACACCAGTGTGCAAAAAAAAATAATACATCTGGACCTTTATTGATCCCCTTGGGGAAATTCAGGCATCATAGCAGCATGGGGGAGGGGGGAGGGCAGGTACGCGTGTAGCCTTTTTACAACGCATCGCCGTTTCCTGGTTCCCGTTTTGCGCTCCGATTGGCCAGGTCATGTGACATGAGCGCCAATCGTGCGACGCCTGTTTCTACACTGGTTAAGCTTAGGCACTCTTCGAAGTTGGTTAAGGTTAGAGTTTGTCTTAGAGCATGACGGCAAGTTCTTTCGCTGGTTAAGCTTAGGCACTAATTTCGAAGTTGGTTAAGGTTAGAGTTTGTCTTAGAGCGTGACGATAGAACGCCAGGTAGTTTGCAGGCTTTTCGACGCAGAAATGGGCAAACACGCTATTGGGCGCACATGTCACATGACATGGCCAATCAGAGCGCCGGAAACGCGGATGCGTTGTAAAAAGGCAGGGTAATAGTAGAAGACATAAATACATGCAATAAAATTATAGTACAGTAGAAAAGTAAAAATAGGCAGTGTAAACAATATAATTAACTCTGAATATATACGTATATGAGCAAGTAGGCAGTGTAACCAAAGGTGCAGATGAGGGTCTGTGTGTATGTTATATTATACATTACACTAAATATGGTCAATAACATTTTAGAATCTGAATATATAGGCTACTATGAGTAAGTAACGTATATACAGTATACACACAGGTACAGTATACATAAAGGTACCCCTAACTGGCATGGTATAGGTCATAATGTTATACGCTGAAGTCCGTGCAGTTTAGGTGGGAGTCAGACACACTTTTAGTGATCAGACATTCCTATAGTAGCCGGTACGAAGGACCAAGTACACAAGCAAGTACGACGATTCCTGATGGCCGCTGGTACGAAGGACTGGCCGAGGCAGTTAGTGGTGTGTCGGGGGGTATGAGTCTGTGGCTGAGCGTGCTCCTCATCTTGCCTATAGCTCCTCATAGAGGGAGGGGGTGGGAGCGGTTCTCCAGGGTAGCGGCCAGCTTCCTTCTCATCCTCCTCTCCGCCACCACCTCTAGTCTGACCAGCTCGACTCCCACCACACAGCTATAGCCTTCCTCACCAGCTTGTTCGGTTTGTTGGTGTCCCTTGAGTTGATGTAGCCCCCCCCCCCCCCCCAGCATACAACGGCAAAGAAGAGGACGCTGGAGAGTGGTGAAACAACTGCAGCCATCTATTGCACACATTGAAGGACCTGCGTCTCCTCAGGAAGAACAGCCTGCTCTGTCCCTCCCTATACACAGGGCCTCTTGTAAATGGCTGCATTTATATAACGCTTTTATCCAACGCGCTTTACAATTTGTTACTCACATTTGTACCCATTCACTCACACACAGACGGCGGAGGCGACCATGCAAGGAGCCAACCTGCTCATCAGGAGCAATTAGGGGTTAAGTGTCTTGCTCAAGGACACTTCGACACAGGAGGAGCGGGAATTGAACTGGGAACCTCTGGATTACCAGACGACTGCTCTACCTCTCGAGCCACTGTCGCCCCTATTTACTCCCCTTGCTTCAAGATAATGTTGCTTATTTTGAGAAAATTAGATCTTAAGACTCTATACAAAATTAAATCACTTGTCAAGATAAAGGTTTTTTTTTGTGTGTTGTCCGACCAGTCTCGTTTGTTGTTAATTTCCGGAGGTTTATTTTTACATTTACTTTACCAAAGGCCTTTCCAAACATTTAGCTAAACTCTATGAAAAATAGTCTTCTGAGAGTAAGATATGGTTTAAATCTTTAAACATAATATGGTTGAGTTTATAATCCCTATAGGTTTAGATAATCAGCACTCGGTATTGAATGGGGGTAAGGGTTGGTTTAAACATAATATGAAGTAGAGTGCTCCACCTTGTGGAGGATAAAAGCATTACAGTGAATATTGCTACTGCCACGATGAAAGGCTTGATTATTCATTCATACATTTTCTATTTAATCTCGAAAGATAATTGAAAGCAAGCTCTCATTTACAATGAAGTCAAGAGGTACAGTACACAATACAAAAACAACATAGACAGAAAAGTAAATAAATTAAACAATTTACATGTATTAAAACAACTACAGTCTGAAGTCAAACGGTTGGCTATTATAGCTTTAAACTGACCAATGGATACTAATGTATTGAGTTTTAAAGAGCTTTGCAAAACATTCCATGTGTCAGGGACGCTTCTATACTTTAGGCAAGTGGCTTGTCCTTCCGCGTTCCCGTTTTGCGCTCCGATTGGCCACGCGCGTTTCTGGTCATGTGACATGTGCGCCAATCGTGGGACGGCAAGTTTTTGCACGGTTAAGCTTAGGCACTCTTTCGAAGTTGGTTACGGTTAGAGTTGGTCTTAGAGCATAGCGATAGAACGCCAGGTAGTTTGCAGGCTGTTCGACGCGGAAATGGGCAAAGACACAGCTCGTCACGCTATTGGGCGCACATGTCACATGACCAGAAACGTGCGTGGCCAATCAGAGCGCAAAACGGGAACGCAGAAGGACAAGCCACTTGCCTAAAGCATAGACGCGTCAGGGGCACAGAAGCTAAAAGCAGATTTTCCTAATTCAGTGCAAACTCCGGGGACCACCAGAGCGAGTGTGACAAGGTCCAGAGTTCCAGTCCAGTAATGAAGTGACGTGGGGTGGAAGACCATCGATTAGCGCACCATTGATTAGCGTATCTGTGTCAAAAGGCTTTAAAAAAGAAAAAAATCTAGCTGGGTGGGTGGCATCAGTACAAGGCCTTTTGAGATTCAGAGTATTACAACGCAAATATCAGGGAAGGGATCAAATCAATTTAACAGAAATGGCCATTTACTTACTAATGATAGAACACTCGGTCGTCCGGTAATCGGAAGGTCAGCGCGTCGACGAGTCCTTGAGCAAGACACTTAAAACCCCTAATTGCTCCCGATGAGTAGGTTGGGCACCTTGCATGGTCGCCTCCACCGTCGGTGTGTGAATGTGTGAGTGAATTTGGATAAAAGTGCTATATAAATGCACCATTCACCATTTACCAATAGGTTGGATAGTACAAGTAATTTGAAGGAAAATCCTTCTTGTTTACTATCCAATGTAGTTGACCTTTCAGTGCTTGACTGACACCATCTGAATGGTCCTGAGGTGGTAAACCTCACCTATACGTTCTGTCTTGGCTTAGAGCGGATCAGAGGCTGGCATGCAGAGAAAGTTGAAAAACGCTGTTATGAATAATGAAATACAGTTGAGTTATTGATTTATTTAGTTAGTACTGTATTTGTGTTTGGAGCCTTTTTGTGTTGTGATTTTGCAGATATTGAGAATGTACTTAAGCTACAGTAAAGTGTTTTTTTTAAATGTTTTTATTGTTTTGTTATTATTACTCCAATGTTTTAAGTTATGTGTTCGGACCCCAGGAAGAATAGTCTTTCACCTAGGGATGCTCGATATTGGCTTTTTTACCGATACCGATATACCAATATTGTCCAACTCTTAATTTCCGATACCGATATCAACCGATATCAACCGATACCGATATATGCAGGGTTTCCCCCCCCAAAAAATGGCATAATTTCAGGTAATTAACATTACATATCTCTTGTTGTGGAATTAACACAACATTATGCATACTTTTGACAATAAATAAAATCAGAATTTGTTCTTACTTGCTTGTCTAGGTAAATAAAGGTTATAGAAATGTAAAGAAATAATATATATATATATTTTTTAAACCGATACCGATATTTTCCGATATCACATTTTAATGCCGATATCGGCCGATAATATCGGACATCCCTACTTTCACCCATGGGTGTATGAGGATCCATATAATAAACAAATAAATAAACAAATAAACGTGGCACTCCAGACAGGTTAAAACAAATACTACAAAATATTTCCAAAAGATATTTGACCCAGGTCGCTTGAATAGAGATGTAAAAAAAAAAAGAAACACAATAATGGTCAAACAATAAGCGGTGTAGGTAGTAGATATAGATCCCTTACAGGAGTTCGATGGAGGCCACCGACACCTTGTGGCTCTGGTCCGACCGGACCCTGCGGCTGGCCATGTAGTAGCCGTGGATCATCTTCTTCGCTTCGGGACTCAGTTCCACCTGCAGACCCCGAGTGTGGGCCAGGAGCTGGGTGAGGGGGGGGGGAGACACCACAGACAAGCATTAGTTCCACCTGCAGACCCCGAGCGTGGGCCAGGAGCTGGGTGAGGGGGGGGGGGAGACACCACAGACAAGCATTAGTCAAGTCAGCTTTATTTATTTATATAGCACGTCGTTTACAATGACTAAAAGACACCCAAAGCACAGGTAGAACAATAAAAACTAGGGATGTCCGATATTATCGGCCTATCGATATTAGCGGCCGATATCAGCATTAAAATGTGATATCGGAAAATATCTATATCGGTTAAAAAAATAAATAAAAAAAATCTTTTTACATTTCTATAACCTTTATTTACCCAGACAAGCAAGTAAGAACAAATTCTGATTTTATTTATTGTCAAAAGTATGCATAATGTTGTGTTAATTCCACAACAAGAGATATGTAATGTTAATTACCTGAAATTATTCCGTTTTTGGGGGGGGGGGAACCCTGCATATATCGGTATCGGTTGATATCGGTATCAGAAATTAAGAGTTGGACAATATCGGTATATCGGTATCTGTAAAAAAGCCAATATCGAGCATCCCTAATAAAAACACATACAGTACAGTAACAAATAAAATACACTAAATTACAGTCAATAAGTATAGTACACTAAAGAAACAAGAGCGAGGTGCAATATAAAAAGAGACACAAAAGTAATAAAATAGATGGAGAAAGTCCAGAGTAACAGCAAACGTATAGTTGACAGGTGGCAGCAGGCTGACTCTGATCAAAAGGCCAGGGAGAGGAGGTGCGTTTTCAGCAGCGGTTTAAAGGCCTCTAGGCTCTGGGCAGTTCTGTATCGTTAGTGGCTTAGCTTGGCTTCGCCTTCTGCACTATCTCGCGTACGTGCACGCGTACTGAATAAACCACAAATGTACCTCTAATACCAGTATTAGTCTGACCACACCCCTCATCAGCTTACCTTCATAAGCAGGTGTGTGGTCACCTGCTCTCCTCCTTCTCGCTTTCACCACAAGGAAGAGGTGCCTCGGTAGATCCCCACACTTGACACCATGATGGAAGAAATTGGATTAGGAACAGCTTGGGAAACAAGGATACGTTGACATCATATCTTTATTTTCTCTCTCACTATTTTCGAGAAAATACGGCGATATTGTTTTCGTACTGGAGTGTCTAGAAGATGATGATCATTCTACAAACCCTCCACCGGTTTTCGTATTGGGAGCACGCCGCTGCATGCTTCTCAACTGCAGTTCCTTGCTGTGTTTGTTGGGGTGAAACCTGTCAGGCCACAGCTGAACTGTCGGACATGCCGCTGTTGTGAGGAGCGGTGCGTTCCAGGTTGGGTGAGTAGTGTTTGCTGGCGGGCTCCACTTGTCTGTTAGTGCTATGGGGGCTACTAGACAAAGTTTATGGAAACCGGCCCCAGGCTAGGGTCCTTTGTTTAGCCGTCTAGGCGACAGAAGGCCTTGGTCTGGCGACCATTATAGTTTTAACTAGTGGGCCGCGACCATTGACACTGGTGATCCCTGTGTGTTCTGGACGAGTGGATTCTCTCTGTCACCGTGTTAAGACCCCATCTTTCATATCCAAATGAGAGTATTCCTTCACGAGGGGATATGTGCATGTAATGTGCGATAGCGGCAGATTCATGTTCAAAGTCAGCTATACAGGCCAGTTGGTACTGTGCTGATTCCGCCGGACGTGTTATTGTCACCGTTGTGAAGCGGTGTTGACGTCTTGTTTTTCTCTTTTCTCTTAAAAAGTGAGGAGGGTTCAGAACGGCGGCCTGTCTGGGTGAGTGTTATGTCATTGTTTACATGTTCATAGCTTACGGTTAGCCGGTCGGTGGCCTGGCGCGGGGAGCTTGGCTTCTCGCGCGCCGCCGGGAGCTCGCTCCTGATCGCGTGCGTCGTAGATCGGCGTCTCGCGAGCGGAAGCGATAGCACCCGAACGGCTGGAGCAGCCGTTAGCTTGATGCTATTCTGTTGAACGTGCTTTGATTTTTAACATGTTTTACACTCTTGACCACGACGTCATCCTTGACAGGGGATGTTCGTCAACCCTGCCCGAGCCTAGACGGGGATTGCGTCAACAAAGAGGACTGTAGCGACTGGTGGAGCGGCGACGCTGCCCGGATCGAACAACACGGGACGCTTGTGACTGCACTTCGCTGATCTGCGTTCCGGGCAGGTACGGGGTTGGCCAGACCCTCATAACACGTCTTCTGGTTTTACCTTGCTAAATGTATTGTGAATGACGGTGTTTTTTCCCAAAACGTGTGTTGTTGCAATGCATTTGAGATACGTTGCGGGTTGTGTGTGAGCTGTTTTTGTCACTGGCAGTAGCTTCTCCGTGCAGGTCGTGATGTATTGATCTGGTTGTTGTGTGAGAAACATCATGGTGTTTATGTGTACCGTGTACTCACTACTAAGGCAACTAACCTATGAAGCTATGCTTGGTGACGAGTGAGTAAAAGAATGTTCTTTCTCAGACTGTAATGACAATGGACAGTGAGTTCACACATTAACAGGTTTTCCTGTTTTAACTGGCCGTATTGTGGGTAAAATAGGAGGATTGTGTTTTTCCCCCCCCCGGTTCCCTGGGGACTTTATCACCTCCTATCAGACATGTTGTGCATTAATTGTGTCTTTTGTGTGGTAGGGATACGATGTAACTCTCAGCTTGATTGCTGAGGTTGTGCTAAATCTGCTGGAGAAACTTATTTCCTAAAGGGAAATTGGTTTGGTTGCTGTCATGTGTGTTTAGCAAGGCCTGTGGTCGATACTAATCAAGAATGATGTATTCTCTCATTGTGATGATGATGGGTTGTGTGTGTCATGTGACCTACAACTGGGTTGTACTGGCCACAGAAGCACATGTGTATGTTGGACCGGGGTTCTTAGAGCCCTCTCTATTCTGTGTTTTTCCTTAGTAAAAATCAGATAGCAGGTTAGCTCGTGCGCTGTGTGGAGCTGTGAAACGCTTCATAGAGCTGACTATGACTGTGTCATATTCTCTTTTTGTCGTTACGTCGTATCATGGGTGTGGGGTCGTAAAGGGGTGAACTGGTAACCTTTCCTCTCCCCATTGTCTGTCGGTCAGGGGTACACCCCCTGTCCTTCAAGGTTCCCGTCACGTGGCGGTTCGGCACGTTACGGGGGGGGGGGGGGGGGGGGGGGAGGGAGTTCCTGGTCCCACGGCCTGGTATATTGGGCGTGTGCACCGCAGGAATTCCCCCGCCATAGAGTACGTCACCGTGCGCGTCTCTGTTGGTAGGACTTCCGTGTGCTGTTCAGGTCCATGTGATGGATCTGTTTTCAGGGGGGGTGGTCAGGGCTCCTCCTCACCAAGCGCCTACTCAGGCCTTCTGTGAGTTCGGACTCCTTCTTCCATGTGATCCATGTGAGGAAGCCTCCATCAGAGTACAGAGCCTTCCTCCTCAGATTGTCAAAGTGAGTGGACCCTCTAGAAGGGTCCTTTTCTATTGTATGTATATTCGATTCAATTCGTTTATTGAGTGTGTATGGGTTCGGTGCCTCTTCCCCGGAGGCCCTAAAACCAGTTTTTTACATGGCTCAAGGTGCAATATATTCTTTTCAATCTGTACAGCTCGCGTGGGAAGTCTCTCTGGGGATCCCCGTCTCTTTCCTATGGGAGGGTGGTGGGATGTAAAAATGTGAACATTTTTTACCCCGGCTGTGTAGACTGGGATACATACTGTTGATGCTTCCTTCTTTCTATTCCAGAAGTGTTGGAGTTAGGGAGTGTCACACCCCTCTTGTCGTTCCCCTGGGCGCCTTGGGGATTCAATGGCAGGTCTAAATAGCCTGTTCATTGATGGGGGTGTGTCCCGACGCACGTATAGTGCTAGCTCGCTGTAAACAGGCGATTGACTGGCACGCCTTAGTTGCTTGTGGTTGAAACAGCGTTTTTATAAAGCAACTGAGATGGGGGTTTTTCCTCTTCCGGCGACCACATCCCATGACCTGGGTGGGTTGTCGACGGATCCTCGTTCATGTCTGGGGGATGATGACGGGATGGATCTGAACATATGTAGTGGGGTCTCACGCCCTTGGGGTGGGCCACCAGGCGCGGTTCGTCCCGACGTCTGGGTGGCGCCTTCTTTTCATGTTAAGATCAACACGCATATCTGCCCTTTTCCTGGGGCATGTCGGCGTGGTTAGGGCACGGGACTGGTTCTGGTCACGCTGGTCCAGATCAGTTGAACCCGTTGTCCGCCGGGGATGCAGATCTGCTGTTCTGGTACCCTGAGGGACTTGGGCTTTTTTCAGGGGGAAAAATGCCAGGTCGGTCTGGGTGTCACAGGGTTAAGCGCTATGGAGACCCTGGTTGGGTATGTTTTTACTCAGCACTGTCGTCATGGCTTACAGCCATGCCATTCTGTACGCGCTCGATCTCGTCGGATCTCGGCCGCTACACAGGTTGGTCCTGGTTAGTACTTGGTTGGGAGACCGCCGGGGAATACCAGGAACGGTGTGCTTAGGGGCTGGTTCTCCATTGTTTTTCGCTCCTCTCTCACGCATGGCGAAGAGGGGCCTGTGGGGGTGGTTTTTTGACCTCCTCTGGTGACCCTGTGCTTCCCGTACCGCCAGGCCCGGTCCGAAGTGATGTTTGCGACCCGTAGGCCTGGGTTAACCCTTTTTGGAAACTGAAACACTTGTACTGCGGTATAGCCGGTGTATACCCGCAGGTGTGTTTTGGAGTTTTTTCTTGAGGGGTTATAGGAACAACCACCGCATTGGGTAACACCGAGGTGGTTGATTCCCTGGTGTGTTGGAGCAGTGTCAACTCCCGGGTTCACCGGTTGAGGGTGCCCCTGCACGTTCATGACGTCTGCCAATCGTGTCAGCCTTCTCTGCCTCGACCCCTCTGGGTGGGGGTTGTTAAATGGAGGCTTGGTCATGCAACACCGCCAGCTTACGCTCCTTCCGCCGGGGCGGCTGTGTTCAGCTGTCCCCTCTGGCGCCTGTCTCGTCCGCAGTCTCCAGGCTAGGGTTAACAGCCTGTTGCCTGGTTTTTCCCCGGTGCGCTGCCTGCTTCCGTTGGTTAACCTTTTTTGTGTGCTTACGGCCATGCTGACTGCCTATTCTGCAGGGTCAGTGTGCCAGGCGGTGTACTATTGGGGGGACGGGGCCCGCTCGGCTTACTGGCCTGGTTGGTTCCGCCTGGGAATACCAGGTGCAGTAACTGAGGGGCCTTTGTCCGAATACGCTGGCGATGTGGGGGGCGGGGCACTACGTGCCCACCTGGTGGGGTCTTGATGCTGGCATCATGGACTTCTCCGGGCCCCCATTCCAGGGAGTCCAGTCCTTTTGGTGGGTCTGGGTCTTCCTTCGTGCTCCGCTGCTACGGCCTTGCCACGGGGTTGGGTTTGCCCTTGACCCCGTGATTCTGGGGGCAGTAACGAGGTTGTTCCTCCGTTCGTTCCCGGGTGGCATGCGGGTTGTGCGTGTGTGTAGTCGTGGGTCAAGCCACGGTCTGCTCACCCTGTGCGTTAAGTTGCTTGAGAGCTCTTCGCACGGTCGGGTCCGTCGCCTTCCCGTGAAGCCTCTAATAGGGGGGATACCCTCCATTAGGGGGGGTCGGGGGGGCTCGGCCCTCCCTGTTCTGATGGTTTTGGGGGGCTGTCAGCGGGGTGTATTTGTCAGCCAAGTGGCTCCGCTTGGCCTCCCTTGTGCAGAAGGCGAAGCCAAGCTAAGCCACTAACGATACAGAACGTTAGGTTATGACTATAACCAAGTTCTGTTAGTTAGGGGCGATGCTTGGCTTCGGACGGCCGCTGCAGCCCTTGACCTCACCTTGTGGTGAAAGCTTGGGAAGGAGGAGAGCAGGTGACCACACACCTGCTTATGAAGGTAAGCTGATGAGGGGTGTGGTCAGACTAATACTGGTATTAGAGGTACATTTGTGGTTTATTCAGTACGCGTGCACGTACGCGAGATAGTGCAGAAGGCGAAGCCAAGCATCGCCCCTAACTAACAGAACTTGGTTATAGTCATAACCTAACGATCTAATGTGGGGTGGGGGGGGGGGCTGCAGCAGCGAAGGCTCTGTCCCCCCCTGGTTTTGAGCCCGGTCCTGCCTGGGCACCTCCAGCAGCAGCTGGTCAGCAGACCTTGGGGCTCTGGATGGGGTAGTATTGTCTCAATGACTATACAAAATCCAAGAGTACTTATCTACTTATCTTATCTATGTTTCAGTTGGGCTGACCATCAGAACCATTACATAATTGTATGGCAATAAATAGTTTATTTTCTATAAGAATATGAGAATATGAGTGTACGTATATGTACATACTTACCAACTGTTTCGCCTGTTTTTATAGCAACCCTACTACCACCGACTACACCTTACTGTAAATTGTACCTAAATTGTACCTCATCCCATTTCTGCTCTGCACTATAGCGTATTGTACATTAGTACATTGCATAGTATATTGTATATTGTATGGTAACTCAGTTACTTCTATTCTGCATCGAACATTGTACATATGTCTATACTGAACACTGCAACCTCTATTTTTACTTCTATTTTACATGCTATACTATTTTATTTCATACTTATCTTGTCTAGCACAGTCTCTGGAGCGTAACCAGTGTTGCAGTGCTGGTATAACTCGGTATAACGGCGTTATACCTCGCTCACTGAGGCTGAAGTACGCGCAATCGCTTTTTACATGGCATTATCCAACCGGACTCCCGGAGAAGCATGCAGCTGCAGAGCCGCAGAGCCAGCGCCGCTCTCTGGGCCGTGCGCTGACGGCCGCGCTGTGAGGCAATAGTATCCAGCTGCAGGACGAGAGCAGCCAAAAAAAACTGTGCATGCGCGCGCACGCGCGTGGAGCGTTTGACCTACTGTCAATTTGCCACTGCACCACTGAGCGTAACAGTAAGAAGCATTTTGTATAAAAGTATTCTGTACTGCTGTATGACAACTATTAAAGAAACTTGAAACTTGACATCTAAGAAGGGAGATCCCCCCCCCCGTTGAAAGGCCCTTCTAAGGTTTCTCCCCTCCACATTGCCTGTGGTGCTTTTTTCCTATTGCTAGGTTTTTTGTGTTGAGTTTTTCCTTACCTTCCGCGTGGGTTTATGTCTGGGAGTGTTGCATTTATTTATTTTACATTTTATTTTGGATTTCATGTTTTCTTTTTGTTTTGTGCTTGATTTATTGTGATGTTTCTTCTTGACTTGTATAAAGAAGACGTGTCCGGCCCATGGGGCACATTAACTTGTGTTGTTGTCGTCGGGCCTTACAAATACATTTGATTTGATTTTGAGTGTCGCGCCTCCCTCCTTCATGATACACACAGTATATACATATCTATGATGAACCCTTTCACTGCCGCACTACCAAACGGTTAACCCTTTCACTGCGACAATACACAGAAGGTAGTGTGATAGTAAAGGGTTAACCTTCTGTAGTGTGGCAGTGAAAGGGTTAAAAGTAGTGATGCACCGATGTGAAAATTGTGGCCGATACCGATAACCGATATTAATATTGCTGTTCTGGCCGATACCGATATTTACCGATGTCGATATCTCTGTATAGAAAACACTTTTTTATGATAATCAAATATTTTTCAGAGTACGCATAATTTTTTTACTTTTGTAACTTATTTTCAGAAATGACTGATATTTTGAAACTATTTAAGGCCAAAACATGTAAAAAGAAGAAAAAAAAAATATATATATATATTTTTATTTTTAATATCGGCCCTATCTTGATATCGGACCGATACCGATGTGTAAAAAAATTGCCATATCGGCAGATATTATGCCGATATTATGGTAATATGTAATATGTAATCGGCGGCCGATATATCGTGCATCACTAGTTAAAAGGGATGCCATGCTGCCTTGTGCTTCACCTCCCGGTAGTCCTGTGTGGTGAACTGCGTGCAGGACGGGTAGAGGGGCTCCCCGGGGGGCTGCACCGCCTGCCTGAGGGTGTGGACGGTCTGGGCCAGCAGGGCCCGTTCTGCGCCCGCCTCCCGACACTGCATCACCAGGCCGAAGGCCTCCGCCAGCTGAGCCGGGATGGGACCCATCTCCTGGAGCGCAGAGCAGACGAGCGTCACGTTCAATTCAATCAATTACCATTCTTGCTCAAATGTGAATCACGATTTTTCTCTCTATAAGAATTGAGATCACGATTCTCTCACACGATTCATATTTTCTCAATAAAATCATTTGTTGCACCCTTTCTTAAACAGACAACATAACATATATCAAAGTGCTTGACTTAAACTTAAAAGTCTCTTGTAACATACAAAATAACTCAAGTCAGAATCGTCATCATTTAAAAAAGTAAAGTAAAATGTAAAAAAGAATATATAAAAATTTTTTTTAATAATTTTTCTTTTTAATATTAGAAAATGAGATTGCATAGGTCTATGCATTGAGATCACGATTTTTTTTCAATGAATTGCGTAGCCCGACACGTGACTACAAGAAGCAATTCATTGGCTATTGATAGAATCTTCATGTTCAGTTATTCCTTTAATGCGTTGGATATGACAATCTTCTAATAGCAAACGTTTTTAATATTGGACATTTTAACCCTTTCACACTACAGATGGTTAACCCTTTCACTACCACACTACAGACGGTTAATCCTTTCACCACCACACTACCGGAGGTTAACCCTTTCACTAGCACACTACAGACGGTTAACCCTTTCACTAGCACACTACCGGAGGTTAACCCTTTCACTGCAACACTACAATCGGTTGACCCTTTCACTAGCACACTACAGACGGTTAACCCTTTCACTAGCACACTACAGATGGTTAACCCTTTCACTACCACACTACAGACGGTTAACCTTTCACTACCACACTACCGGAGGTTAACCCTTTCACTACAACACTACAGACGGTTAACCCTTTCACTACCACACTACAGACGGTAGTGTGGTAGTGAAAGGGTTAAGAAAACCCACTTACCCTGAATAGAGAGACCTTGTACTGAACGTTCTCTTTATTCCAACATGGCTGCCTGTAACCATTGGTAACCACTTTCAAAAGAAAATGCCTGATTTGTGTGCAGTGGTAGAGCAGGTAAAAAACACTGGGAAAGTATTCTATTACTGTTCTACTGTGACTTGTTTACATTATCCAGTAATACAACAGCAAATTGTAATTTCTTTGTTGATATATTTCTCATATATTAATTAACTAGTGCTGTCAATAGATGAATTTTATTTTAATAATTAATCTCACAATTTTCTGTAATTAATCTAGATTAATCTAGATAAAAAAAATAGCATTTTTCTACTTAAGACCGAAGCGTGTAACAGATATTTACTTGAGTAAAATCATGGAATTAATGTAAAATCAACACAAAGAAAGTACATTTAAATTCAGAGACTATTTTAATAATAGCTTTCTTTGAATACAGTTTCTCTCCTGTGAAATACAAATGTTCAACAAAACCATCAACATTGACTCAGCGAGACCTCGCTTCTATATCCGCGGCGCTAAGATTGAAGATTTTTCACTACAACATAGATTAATCTAGATTAATTTATTTTAATGCTTTAAATAATTTAAATGAATCTCCAAAGTTAAAGCATTAACTTTGACAGCCCTAATATTAACACATTGCACGTTTTGCAACTGGTGTTTTGTACATAGCAACTGTCGTTTCCTTCAACATGGGAGGAGGACAACATGGCATTCCGAACATTCCATGAAAGGCCTCTACTGATTGGACAGAGGCCTTTGCGTGGAATGTTTGTGTAGTTCTCCGTCTTCCAACATGGCTGCCTGTAACATAGCAACCATTGTGTGATGTAATTTGTAATGATGTCATTTGACGTCTTATTGCTGAATCTTGTAGACAGTAGAACAGTAACGTCACGTTTTCCCCAGTGTTCACCTATATACTCCACCACCACTGCACAGAGATGAGACTTTTTATTTTGAACGTGGTTACCAACGGTTACAGGCTGCAGCCATCCTGGAAGAAAGAGAGCGACACACAAACATTCCGTGCTGCAAGGCCTCCATTGAAAGGGAATTGAGGGCACAACCCTGAGCACAAGGCTGTCGAAGCAGATTCTGAGGCAATTTCTAAACATGTTTTGATGAGTGCTGCTGCTCGTGTATTGAAAGAAGTGATTGAAACCACAACACAGTGGCAACCATTATCTCTCTCTCTCTCTCTGCTAGAGGCCCTTCTTTGTTCTCTTCACACTTATTCGATTTTACAGAAATACATGTGTGTGGTGTTAGGTGAGAGTTCTGTCACCTGTCCACTTGTGTGGAGCTTCATTCATGTAGACAGACAAATGACTATCTTTACTGTCATTATTATTCTTTGTTTTTGGTGTCGTTGCTTGTACAATGTGCATGGAAGTATTGTTTCATTCTGATTGTACAATGATTCTATGTTTGTTATGTTATTTTTGAGAGGACCCCAGTAAGAGTAGTTGTTACAGAGGTAACTAACAACTAATGGGGATCGTAAATAAACTGAAACTGAAACACTTCTACACCCGACACTTAATTTCCACACCTGATCTGCGGTTCCGCACACATCCCACACTGTAACCTGCTTTTTGTTTAATCATTTAGTTTAAATAAATAATTGTATTGATGATTTCGGTGTGTGGTTCCCCCCCCCCCCCCCCCCCCTCTGTTACAATCCAGAGCCATATTGTAACACTACTACCTCCCCTCTCATTCAAACCAGATCACCAAAGCAGCCCTGTACCACCTCAGGAACACTGCCCGTCTCCGACCGACCCTCCCTATCACTCTCCGCCACTGAAACACCGATCCATGCGTTCATCTCATCCAGGCTCGATTATAGCAACAGCATTGATTGATTGATTGATTGATTGAAAACAGATTGCAGAATGGGTACAATACAGTACGGCTCAATACATACAATTGTTAAGGGGATGCAGACCAGAGAAAGACTTTCGTCTTGTTTACATCAGGGTCCCCCATTTTCAATTCATCAGGACATATATGACATACATGACATACAGATAGACACAGTACTGCTACATCCAGACATTTATGACATACCAGATTTGCAAATACAGTACTGTTTGTGATACAAAAAGAGTCCAGAAAAGAGTGTATATACATTTGACGTAAAAACTGTACATTGGGGGAGGTTGGGTAGGTGGGGTGGGTGGGTGGGTGGGGGTGGGGGGGGGCTCTCATCCACATTCATTCACTTTCTCCCCCCGCTCTCTCCTCCGTGAGCTTCTGCATAACGTGGACGTGCAGCGGTCTATAGGGAAGTGGAAGCATTGTTTATCCTCAAGGGCGCTGCTGGGCGGAGGTTTGTTCTTCTGAATGAGAATGACTTCCTTTTGGGGAAAGTGAATTGTTGCTATTTCCTGACAACATTTGGCTCTGCTGAGATATGACATTTACTGATCTCATTAACAAGGCAATCTGGAGTTCCACTGACATTGTACGCTGTACAATAAGTCTTCAAAATATCTTTCTCACTTCAAAGCTGATATGGTACCGGGGCGGCTGAGTGGCGCAGTGGGCAAGGCGCGCGCCACTAACGCAGGAGATGCTGGTATCGAGCCCAGCTCTCGGCGTTGCTACCGGCTTGGCCGGCCGTCATACTAACACAATTGGCAGTGTTAGAGGGTGGGAAAGCCGGTGGGTGGGGATTGGATGTTGTGGACAGCGACTCCTACAGGTCGGTTGGGTGACGCGGAATCAGGAAGTATCGGGGGCAGCGTGAGCCTCCCACGCGTTACTCCTCGCCACTGAGAGTTCGAGCTGCTGCGGTGAAAAGATGCGACAGGCTGCCTCCTCGTGTACCGGAGGGGACACGTGATGCAAGGCTTCTGTCCTCACTACAGCCGACCAGTGGGAGGCATAGTCTAGCAACGTTCAAGACAGGGGAGGGAAGAATTGGATAATACGAAATTGGGATGGGAGAAAAATAGAAAAATGGGGAGAAAAAGTGGATTAAAAAAAAAAAGCTATGGTACGGTACTGTGACATTTGAAAATCCTAAGGTACAAGCTGAACATCTTTTAGGTGTACTATGGTAAAAGCTGACGAGGAACAAGCTGAGCATCTTTTAGGTGTACTATGGTAAAATCTGACGAGGAACAAGCTGAACATCTTTTAGGTGTACTATGTTAGGGTACTCTGACAGTATGGCTAGAGGCAACGGGTTAGAGAGGCGAACTTGTGACTGAAAGGTTGCCAGTTCAAATCCCCACCAGACCAAGGTGGGTGAAGTGAATGAGAGCCACTCTCCTGCCCCTCAAAAAAACAACTGACACTGTGCCCTTGAGCAAGGCACTTGATCCCCACAACTGTTCCAGTGGAGTGGCTCAGTGGCCAGCGGTACAAGACTGTGGTTGGTTGTGCTGTGGAGCTCCCAGGTGACTGTGTGTGCAACTCCATTGCTGTAAATAACACTGTATTATTATCAGTCAGCTTGCCTGGTTAAAGGAACACGCCAACATTTGGGGAAATTAGCTTACCGTCTTCTCCAGAGAGAGACAAGAAGATAGATACCAGTCTCCTCTCTGTGCGTTCAGTTGAAAGCTATCTGGCTGCACGCTAGCCTAGCTTAGCACAATGAATGGAAGCGGACAGTGCCGGTTAGCCTAGGCATTGTCCAACTAACACCTCTCCCGAAGGCTAACCGGCACTGTCCGCTTCCATTAATTGTGCTAAGCTAGGCTAACGTGCAGCCAGATAGCTTTCTACTGAACGCACAGAGAGGAAACTGGTATCTATCTTCTTTTTTTTTTATCCACTTTTTCTCCCATTTTCTATTTTTCTCCCATCCCAATTTCGTATCATCCAATTCAACCCTCCCCTGTCTCGAACGCTGTTTCTTGCCTCCCACAAGCCGGCTGCAATGTGGACTAAGTCATACATAGCACAAGTCCCCTCCGATACTCGAGGTAACAGCAGTCGCATCTTTCCACCTGCGCAGCTCGATCTCTCAGTGTCAGGGGTCTGTGCTTTGGAGGGGCGCCGCCCCCATCGCTTCCTGATTCTACTGCGCAGGCGCACCAACCGACCTGTAGGAGTCACTGTCCACAACGCCCGATCCCCACCCATCAGTTTCCCACCCCCTAATACGGCCAATGTGTATTAGTACGGACGACCAGCTAAACTGAAAGCAAATGTGGAGCGCTGGGCTCGAACAGGCGAACCCAGCGTCTCCAGTATTCGTGGTGAGCGCCTTGCCCACTGCACCACGTAGCCGCCCTTGGTATCCATCTTCTTGTCTCTCTCTGGAGAACACGGTAAGCTTATTTCCCCAAATGTTGGCGTGTTCCTTTAAATGAGTGTTAAACGTGTGAACCCACCGCGGTTCCCATCACGGCACAGTCGCCCCTGCCGGGCCTGCGGGGGGGGAGCGTGGTGTCCGTCAGCGCCCAGAAGCTGCACTGGAGCGGGAAGGAGAGCTGCTGGTCGGTGTCCTCGCCGTACTTCTTACCGGGGATGAACACAGACACCGTCCGGCTCTCGAGCGCTGAGGGAGTGGATTCAGTTATAGTTCTAAAACTGAGTGGAGGCCAATCAAGACCTGCACACAGAACATAACTCTGCTATGAAGATAACTCTGCTGATCATCCATATCACATTTTCTGGATGCTTTTATTCCAAAGCGCCTTTGCGATACCATCAGTTCATACATTCATAGTGTGGGTGGTCCCAATGGCATTGATTGATTGATTGATTGATTGAAAACTTTATTAACAGATTGCAGAATGGGTACAGTACAGTACAGCCCAATACACACAATTGTTAAGGGGATGCAGACCAGAGAAAGACTTTCGTCTTGTTTACATCAGGGTCCCCCATTTTCAATTCATCAGGACATATATGACATACATGAATGAATGAATGAATGAATGAATGAATGAATGAATGAATGAATGAATGAAAACTTTATTTAACAGATTGCAGAATGGGTACAATACAGTACGGCTCAATACATACAATTGTTAAGGGGATGCAGACCTGAGAAAGACGTTTGTCTTGTTTCCATCAGGGTCCCCCATTTTCAATTCATATAGACATATATGACATACATGACATACAGATAGTCAGTACTGCTACATCTATACATTTATGACATACCAGATTTGCAAATACAGTACTGTTTGTGATACAGAAGGAGTCACGAAAAGGGAGTATATACATTTGACGTAGAAACTGTACATTGGAGGAGGTTGGGTGGGGGGGGTTGGGTACATTGGGATATTGACAACCATACTGGGTAATTTACATTGGAGGTGGTTGGGGGGGGGGGGGGGGCGGGGGGCACACTGTATAAACAAGTAACACTGTACATTGAGGGGGGGGGGGGAGGAGACACTGTACAAACAAACACAATTGTACATTGAACTATTGACAAAACCATACTAGGTAAATGACTGTACATTGGAGGGGGTTGGGTTAGGATATTTACAGGGGCCAGTGTTGAATTGCAGTCTCACGTAGGTGTCCCTTGAGAGAGGTTTTGAAAGTGGGTAGTGATCCACATTCCTTTACAGCTTTAGGTAGGGCGTTCCACATTGATGTGGCATAATTGCGAAACGTGTTTAGTCCCTTATTTGAGCCGAATCTGGGTTTAACATGATTTGTGGAGCTCCCTCTGGTGTTGTGATCGTGGTATTCACTGACCTTTGGGAAGTATTTTGACATGTACATGGGTACCTTGGTCGTGTAGTGTATCTTGTAGACCAGGCCCATTGCAAGTTGTTGTACTCTGTCGTCTACTCTAAGCCATCCTAGGTTGTCAAAGTGGGCAGGGGTGAGGTGGGTTCTAGGAGTAAGGTCAAGCAGTAGTCTGACCAGTTTGTTTTTTGTTACATGACATACAGATAGACAGTACTGCTACATCTATACATTTATGACATACCAGATTTGCAAATACAGTACTGTTTGTGATACAAAAAGAGTCCAGAAAAGAGTATATACATTTGACGTAAAAACTGTACATTGGGGAGGTTGGGTTGGTGGCGGGGGGGACTGTACATTGGAGGTGGTTCGGTGGGTGGGCAGGAGGGGGGGGGGGGAACACTGTACAACTATACAAGCAAAACTGTACATTGGAATATTGACAACCATACTTGGTCATTTACTGTACATTGGAGGGGGTTCGTGGGTGGGGGGGGGGCAGTGTTTGTAGCTTGGAGGCTCTACCTATTGAGCTACACAGGACCATCTACAAACCCCCTGGGTGCTGAACCCATAGATATATATAACTAGATGGTGCAAGGCGGAGTCTCCAGCGTAGTTCACTGGTGGCCATCTTGTCACAGGCAGCACGCCCACTCATAACATGAATGTCTATGTTGCAATCATGTACAATTGAAATAACCACAGCTTGCTAAGTCTTCAACCGATTTACAAACGGTTTGGTTTATTACAAACGTTAATAACATGGCTATGATTCAGGATGCCTGGACATGTTGAAATTATTTTCATATGAAAGTCCATTATAAGAAAATTGAGCAAGCTATGGTTATTTCAATAGTACATGCTGCCATACACCATTCATGTTATGAGTGGGCGTGCTGCCTGTGGCAAGATGGCCACCATGTGGCAATGTCGATCTCCATTGGCCAGCAGCGCGGGTGAGTCATCTAGCCTTTATGTCTATGGCTGTACCCATAGATATATATAGAACACTAGATAGCATGCCCGCGCTGCCGGCCAATGGAGAGCGACGTCACTGAACCGCCGCCATCTTGGGAGAGTCAGCCTTGAGTGAGAGTGAGTGAGCTGCACAGACAAAAATACTCATAACTCGCTGAAATATTGACGGATTTACAAACGGTTGGTTTGCTATAAACATCAAAGATGTAGTTATGATACTGCATACTTATAAATAAAAAGAAATATTTAAAGATGTTTTTTTTTACAAACCGCTTGAATCATAGCCACGTTAATAATGCTTGTAATAAACCGTTTGTAAATCCGTCAATATTTCAGCGAGTTATGAGTATTTTTGTCTGTGCAGCTCACTCACTCTCACTCAAGGCTGACCCCCCCAAGATGGCGGCGGTTCAGTGACGCTGGTGACTCCGCCTTAAGCTATCTAGTGTTCTATATATATCTATGGCTGTACCTGACTGAATGGCATCCATCTTGTCCTTCTTGTAGCAGCCCAGGTCTCCCAGCAGGCAGATGCCCCCCGTGGCCAGCAGGGCAGAGCCGGCGTGGATGTTGGCGGTGCCAGCTCCATGGTCATCACGGGACAGAGACACGAAGACCTCCCCTGAGCCCTGGTGCCGGACGCCACGCCCCGCCAGGCCCAAGCTGTAGGTCAGCAGCCTGGAGAAAAGAAAACAATAATAATAATAATAATAATAATAATAATAATAATAATAATAATAATAATAATAATAATAATAATAATAATAATAATAATAATAATAAAACACACACACGCACGGGCTCTATGGAGAAACCATGACACTCCTCTGACTAAAAGTTGTTTCAAACGAAGACAGCTGGATGTCATTTAGCCAAATCCGCATGGCTGTGAGTGTGAGTCTTTCGCCTTTTACATATCTAGCTTTGGCATGGATTGATTGTTTAGATCGCTAGCATGGCTAACAAATGCAAATATATTGTAGTCTGCCCCGTTGTTCTGACTAGGATTTACGTTCCTTTTCCGCTTCGAGTCAGGTCTATAGTACTCTTATTATTCTTAGGAACCTCAATGTTGTGGAACTAGGAGGATTAAGAAAGGGATTCCAGTACATGCAGTATGCAGTATGCATACAGTGGCATCATCCCACAGTACCTGTCCAGTACGAGGGTGTCAGCGGTCAGAACCAACAGGTCCAGGTGGTGGAACGTGTCTGTTTGGACCAGGCTCAGCAGCAGGCTCAGTTTCAGAGCGCTGTGCAGGCCTGGAGGGACCACGGCTGACCCGAACCAGTTAGCCACCGCGGCAGAGAACCTCCAGGCAGAACCGGCCGTGGCCGTCAAGAGAGCCTGGAAGTTACCACTGATGTTCTGTGGATCTGTGGGTGGAGTTGGGGTGAGATGTTACTGAAGTACTGGTCTAAAATGTCAAATTGAATAAATGCAGCGAAGGAGGCCCAAGACATGAGAAAGTGATCATGTGACATGAGAAAGTGATCATGTGACATGAGAAAGTGATCATGTGACATGATAAAGTGATCATGTGACATGAGAAAGTGATCATGTGACATGATAAAGTGATGTGACATGATGACATGGGGCGACAGTGGCATCAGGAGGTAGAGCAGTCGTCTGGCAATCCGGAGGTTCCCGGTTCGATTCCCGCTCCTCCCGGGCAGCGTGTCGATGTGTCCTTGACCAAGACACTTAACCCCTAATTGCTCCCGATGAGCAGGTCGGCACCTTGCATGGTCGCCTCTGCTTGTCGGTGTGTGAATGTGTGAGTGAATGGGTAAAAATGTGAGAAACAAATTGTAAAGCGCTTCGGACAAAAGCTGCTATATAAAAAAAGCAGCCATTTACCATTTACATGATAAAGTGACGTAACATGATAAAGTGATGTGAAAATAAAAACCTTTATCTGGCTCTGTTTTCGTGGGAAATTCGGCAAGTGGATCTTTAAGAAAAGTACCCCTGTGTCGTAAGCTGTACAAATGTTATGTACAACATGCGTGTGTGTGAAAGCAAGCTGGTATTTGCACAGATTAGGAGCAGGATTTAATGAACCGATGTGAGTTCTTACAGTCTGGCTCCCACGGCTGCACGCGATTGGCCTCCACGCTCCAGGTGATCCTGGGCCAGTCGTGGACGTGGGCGGGCACGCCCAGCACCCTGTAGAGCCGTCCGATCCTCATCGAGTTACACAGCTCATCTAAGAGGAAACGTACGAAATAATAACCCTCAGGAGAGGTTGTTCGTTCCGTCCTGGCCTGTCCTGCGCTGATTATAGTAGAAACATGCATGATGCCACCTACACGCTCGCTGCCAAGAGCAGCACAGAGCGAGCCCCTTCGGAACAAAGATCCCACTGTGTGCAGGCAGCTAATGAGTGTTCCTTACACACTTATTAACATATACGTTGACTAACGGGGAGCCCTGTGTGTATAGAGTTCCTCTGAAGGACTGGGTCGACAGAATATGCTAATTCTAGCGCCGAGAGTCATCGGCGTAGGGAGCTACTGGAGGGGGACGACAACACCGAACATCTGCACGCAGCAGCTCGCCACTCGAAAGCTTGATTTATTTCAACTCTACCCCACTGAGTTTGTGTTCCAAGATCAAGCTCATTTGGAACGTTAGAGAGAAAATTAACAACCCCCCCCCCCCCCCCCCGAAGCTAATCGGACCGTCTTGAAAATAGAATTAATTACAGCCCCTATTACTAAAAAATTTCACATTTCACAAACATTTTCATTACAATACTACATTTTAGCCGAGCACATGGTACGATCAAAATAAAGATAAACGGCGAGAATAAAGGCCCAGCACAGTAGATGGCGCTGTGGTTATGTAACGGGGTGCGCTCCACGGCATGTCCTGTAGATGGCGCTGTGGTTATGTAACGGGGTGCGCTCCACGGCACGTCCTGCTGTCGTGTGGGTCCAGTCGTCCCTGACGCTATTAGGGTTGGGTACCGAACTCGGTACTTTTAATGGTACCAACAGAGTACCGATTCACGCTAGATCAATCGGTACCAAGTTTCGGTACCTTTACATGTTTAGTACAAGAGTGTAATATTTACTAGACAAGGCGGGCGGCTACGTGGTGCAGTGGGCAAGGCGCTCACCACGAATACTGGAGACGCTGGGTTCGCCTGTTCGAGCCCAGCGCTCCATATTGCTTTCAGTTTAGCTGGTCGTCCGTACTAATACACATTGGCAGTATTAGGGGGTGGGAAACTGGGTGGGGATCGGGCGTTGTGGACAGTGACTCCTACAGGTCGGTTGGTGCGCCTGCGCAGTAGAATCAGGAAGCGATAGGGGGGGCGGCGCCCCTCCAAAGCGCAGACCCCTGACGCTGAAAGATCGCACTGCGCAGGTGAAAAGATGCGACTGCTGTTACCTCAAGTACCGGAGGGGACTCGTGCTATGTATGGCTTAGTCCACATTGCAGCCGGCTTGTGGGAGGCAAGAAACAGCGTTCGTGACAGGGGAGGGTTGAATTGGACGATACGAAATTGGGATGGGAGAAAAATAGAAAAATGGGAGAAAAAGTGGATAAAAAAAAAATATTACTAGACAAGAGGGAGCCTTTTCCACAAATATATATATTACTGTCCCATCTCTTGGGTCTTGGGCTGGCGAGATAATGTTGATATTTAAACATTTAAAAACATAATACATGATCATGCTATTGCTATTTTGTGTGGTGTGTTACAACAATACATTTTCTAAATAAATAACAATGTTGAAATTGAGAAATTTTATTTCAGTTTCGCTGCCACACGACAAAGGGTTAACCCTTTCACAACCACACTACAGAAGGTTAACCCTTTCACAACCACACTACAGAAGGTTAACCCTTTCACTACCACACTACAGAAGGTTAACCCTTTCACTACCACACACCCGGGGCAAAAGTGGCTCGGGAGGTAGAGCAGTCGTCTGGCAATCCGGAGATTCCCGGTTAGATTCCCGCTCCTCCCGGGCAGCGTGTCGATGTGTCCTTGAGCAAGACACTACTTAACCCCTAATTGCTCCCGATGCGCAGGTTGGCACCTTGCATGGTTGCCTTCGCCGTCGGTGTGTGAATGTGTGAGTGAATGGGTAAAATGTGAGGAACAAATTGTAAAGCGCTTCGGATAAAAAGGCTATATAAATGCAGCCACTTACCATTTACTACAGACGGTTAATGTGGTAGTGAAAGGGTTAACGCCATGACTATATTTTCACTGCACACTAGCAGGCCTATACTATATGAGGTGAAGTTGTGAACCTACCTCTGAGGAACAGGGTGACAGACTGATACCGGAGGGAGCTCTGGGGACAGACACTCAGGACATCCAGGGCTTTGATGTGGATGAGCTCCACCAGCTGCTTATCTGACACACAACCGAGAAACCAAGTCATATAATTCAGTCTGGGGATGCACAGATACCAGTATCAGATATTGGGCCGATATCTGTCTCAAACGATTTCTCATATGCTAAAACTCAATACCAAGAGTGTGTGCGACGTGTCAGAGATCAAAGCAATGTGATTTTCTTTTTTGGCATTTTCGACAAAGAAAGACATTCCTCAATGAAAGATTTATAAAAAAAAAAATCGGACACTGGAAGCGGACATGGCCGGTTAGCCTTCGGGAGAGGTGTTAGTTGGACAATGCCTATAGGCTAACCGGCCATGTCCGCTTCCATTCATTGTGCTAAGCTAGGCTAGCGTGCAGCCAGATAGCTTTCAACTGAACGCACAGAGAGGAGACTGGTATCTATCTTCTTGTCTCTCTCTGGAGAAGACGGTAAGCTAATTTCCCAAAATGTTGGCGTGTTCTTTTAAACTCAAGAGTCAGTACTGAGAGTGAAATAGTGGTATAATGGGTGCATCTCGAGGACGGGGGCGCACTGAAAAACACCGCTCTCACCTCCCAGGACCCTGAACTTGACGTCCTCTTTGAGGGGAGAGCGGCATATGCGACAGCTGAAGTCACTCCTGACGGTGGCGGACTCTGTGGCCCCGGGGGCGTGGACCCGGACGTGTCTGAACCCTGGAGGCAGTGGTAGGGAACGAGTGGAATCCCCACATATATCAGAATAAACTCTAATCAAATCAAATCAAATGTATTTGTAAAAGCCCGCAATCACAGGTTAATGTCCCCATGGGCTGGACAAGTTTTCTTTAAATAAGTCAAGAAGAAACATCACAATAAATCAAGAACAAACAAAGAAAAACATCATGAAATCCAAAAAAAAACACTCCCAGACATACGCCAGCGAAGGTAAGGAAAAACCTAGCAATAGGAAAAAAGCACCACAGGCAATGTGGAGGAGAGAAATCTTAGAAGGGCCGTTCAAGGGGGGATCCCCCTTACATTTAGTCATTTAGCTGACGCTTTTATCCAAGGCGACTTACAAGTTCTGTACGACAAGTCATCAGGAAGGGCACAACTCTATCATCTGAGTAACAATGTTCATCAAAGTGTTGAGTGCTACAGTGTAGGTTAGTTTATTAGTGCATGACAGTAAGGTTAGTTAGAGTTAGAGTTTTTTTTAATAAAAAAAAAAGAAATCTATTTCAGATAGTGGTTGAAGAAGTGCGTCTTTAGTCGACGGCGAAAGATTGGAGGGGTTTCGACTGTCCTAACTGGGGTGGGTAGTTCATGCCACCATTGTGGGGCAGGGACTGAGAAAAGGCACCCTTCTTGGATGTCGGTGATAATAGTGTTGCTATGGATGATCGGTGGGTGGAGAATAAAACAGGCGAAATAGTTGGTATGTATGAACATATACGTCGTGTAATAAAACACAAATATGTACATGCAATAGCAACTGGGGTACATAAGAACATTTTTGAAAGATTTAAATAGAATAGAGCTAAGAACAGCAACAAGAGAGAAACCATAGGGAGACGAGCACGAGCGTCAATTAAACTACTAATTAAAGACTCTGTTATTCTGAACCTGAGTGTTCCATAGACTATCTATATATACTGTTACTGCTTGAAAAAAACACAGATCTATCATTTCAGAGCTCAAATCTGCTACTGCTTGGAAAAAGCATGACAAAGACACAGAGTAGGCAGACATCCCCCCCCCACCCCCCACCCTGCTGTTAATCCTATCTTCCTGCGTTTTCACCTGTGCATCCCCATTGGTTTTCTGATTAAAAGGTGCTGTTATTTTCCTCATTTCTATTGGAACACGCTCACCCATGAAGTAGGGCAATTGCATTTTTAGAAAACACTCGTCTTGACAGATGTGCACTACTAAGTGAAATAACCTACATACAAAAAAGTGGACTCTCACTTTTTGCTCCCTCGTTGTAGTTTCTGGGCCATTTCATGAACCTTTTTTTTTTTTACCCCCGAGCCCATGCTAATGTTTGACCCTGTACAGATGTAATGAGAACCCAGAGAGGCGGGTGATGATCTTCCCTTTTTTTGTATCCACTTTTTCTCCCCATTTTTCTATTTTTCTCCCATCGCAATTTCGTATTATCCAATTCTTCCCTCCCCTGTCTTGAACGTTGCTAGACTATGCCTCCCACTGGTCGGCTGTAGTGAGGACAGAAGCCTTGCATCACGTGTCCCCTCCGGTACACGAGGAGGCAGCCTGTCGCATCTTTTCACCGCAGCAGCTCGAACTCTCAGTGGCGAGGAGTAACGCGTGGGAGGCTCACGCTGCCCCCGCTACTTCCTGCTTCCGCCGCACCGGACCTGTAGGAGCCGCTGTCCACAACGTCAAATCCCCACCCACCGGCTTTCCCACCCTCTAGCACTTGCCAATTGTGTTAGTATGAACGACCGGCCAGCCGGTAGCCGAGAGCTGGGCTCGAACCCAGCGTATCCTGCGTTAGTGGCGAGCGCCTTGCCCACTGCGCCAATCAGCCGCACAGTGATGATCTTCCCTGCTGTTGTCAAGATAACAGTACCTGTAGAGGCGGGACAGTCCTCGTCAGTACAGAGAAACCTGGCCCCCTGGGTGTACTTGGTGACCCTTGTGATGGCGATGACCAGGCCTTCCATGACAACAGGCCTCATGGGGCCGTAGCCACGCGGGAAGGCGCACAGGTCCAGCGTGTATTCCGGGAAGGGAGGCAGGTGTGTCAACTTCAGAATTACATTCACCTAAAGAATAACGGCCAGGTGGACAAACTGTCAAAGTGCCTGAGATGAGAATCCAACTACCTAAAAATGAAGGTGTGATGGTATATTGTAAGGATAGGTAGGCCAGGGCTAAGTCAGCAGGTGCTCCGAGACATCACTGTTGTCAATTACCAAGAGCTGATAATGACACACACACACACACACACACACACACATTTAATCCTTACCTGACTCTGTGTATGTATTTTTTCAATGAGGGAAAGTGTCTTTATTGATAGGAAACAAACCTGCATGAGGAAATGCATAAAATCATTCATCTCTGATTGACTCCAGAATCTGAGAATTTTCAGGTGAGGTGACTTGACCACAAATATGTATTTACTTACGGACTGAAACAGGGCTGTGGCTTTGGTGGGGTCATGGAGGACACAGTCACCTAATCTAGGATCCAATTCTATGACATCGGAGGGATTCACGCTGATAGAAAACCTGTAGACTGCCTCGCTCTGCTGCTGGTCTGGACGGGGGGAAAGGTCAGAAAACTAGGAAGAAGGGCGGTTAGGTGGCCGAGCGGAGATTGCGTTCGTCACCAACCCCGGAGCTGTGAGCTGGATTCGCCTGTTCGAGTCCAGCTCACAGCTCCGGGGTTGTCACCAGCTTGGCTGGCCGTCTGCACTGATACAATTGGCTGTATCAGAGGGTGGGAGAAGCTGGCGGGGTGGGTCCGGGTCGTTGTAAACAGCGACTCCTACAGTTCGGTCGGGGCGCCTGCTAAGCGCGGATTGGACTTGAGGGGGATAGTGTGGTCCTCCCACACGCTACGCCCTCTCGATGAGGATCCGCGCTGCCAGGTGAAAAGAAGCGGTGATTGGCTGGACGTGTGTCGGAGGAAGCACGTGGTAGCCTCCACTCTCCCAGATGATCTGACTGTGGGGGGTAAGTGCGCAGCGACCAGGAAGGGGACTGGGAATTGGCATACGACTAACATTGGGATGGGAGAAAATCGGAGGAAAAATGGAGGGGGAAAAAGACCAATAATAAAAAATAAAAAATAAACTAGGAAGAATAGCTTTTGTCAAGTGCAAAAGCTAATGGGGATCCTAAATAAACATAAACATAAACTAGAGCTCCAAAGAGCAGACCATATATGTTATGTTATGATGAATTGAAAATGGGGGACCCTGATGTAAACAAGACGAAAGTCTTTCTCTGGTCTGCATCCCCTTAACTATTGTGTGTATTGAGCTGTACTGTATTGTACCCATTCTGCAATCTGTTAATAACATTTTCAATCAATCAATCAATCAAAACTAAAAGATGCTAGCTGATGCACATATTTACCCTCCAATCTGTGGTGGCTAATGGGGCACTGCTTTTATCAAGACATAACAGTTTACGTCTGAACCAGAATATAAACCTCATGCCCTTTCACTTTTATATTAAAAGCTCACGACGTAACAACAACCCGTTTTGATTGAAAATTTTATTAACAGATTGCAGAATGGGTACAATACAGTACAGCTCAATACACACAATTGTTAAGGGGATGCAGACCAGAGAAAGACTTTCGTCTTGTTTACATCAGGGTGGGTCCCCCATTTTCAATTCATCATAAATAGCGTCAAATGTTTGTATAGCCCCGAAATCACAACGTATTGCCCCCATGGGCTTCACAGATCAACAAGAAACATCACAGTAGATCCACCATGTTGTTGCAACAGCCTCAGACTTCCACGTCAGACTCGTCAGCTGATCTAGTGAAGTGACCTGAACACCTTACCATCGTTAAACGCCTTACAGTCCTCGGCCAGTTTGAGAAGGGCACCGCTTCTGTCTAGATAGGACAACACGGATTCTTTTAACGATAAAACGTCGTCCATGTTTCATCCACAATAAATATGCTAATAGCGAGATGAAAGATAGGTCAGCTGACTTGAGCTCGCGACTCAGCAACAGTTGCCCCCCCCCCCCCACCTCCTCCAATGTACCGTTTCTACGTCAAATATATATACTCTCTTTTTTGGACTCTTTTTGTATCACAAACAGTACTGTATTTGTAAATCTGGTATGTCATATAAATGTATAGATGTAGCAGTACTGTCTATCTGTATGTCATAAATGTCACTATGAATTGAAAATGGGGGACCCTGATGGTCTGCATCCCCTTAACAATTGTGTGTATTGAGCTGTACTGTATTGTACCAATTCTGCAATCTGTTAATAAAATGTTCAATCAATCAATCAATCAATGCCATGGTGACCACTGACCATTCATGAGTTATCTTTTTTTTTATCAGGTAATGTTCTCTACAGGTATGTTATTTTCCATTATTCCGTTTTCTCTGACCTTTAGAATCTCTCTCTCTCTCTCTCTCTCTCTCTCTCACACACACACACAAAGTCCATTCAATGATTGTAGATCTGTAGCTATATTTTATATATAGGCTATAGTTATATATACAGTTTTTATTGTGCAGCAGTACATACATTGCTTGGCGAACCAAAGCATTGCACTTAGATAGCATTAAATGCTTATTTTTGTGATGATGAGTAAATGTTACGGTGAGATGAAGCGTAGCAAATAAGCAACAAAAAAAACAATAAATCACAATCTGAGTGTTTCAAAAGACATAAGGCCACCGATGAAGAAAGAAAACAACAGATATCTACAATATTTACCACAGAGAATGCATTGAAATGACCTGTCAAATAAAATGCGCTATTCAGTGACCTCTCAAGTAATCCCAATTTCCAGCTGAAAACTGAATTCATCCTAAATGAATATCATACCTTTACAGTAAATGTTATGAGAAAACATTACCAGGGACAAACAAACACAGTCCATCTTGTCAAGAAGAACAGAGTTGTGAAAATGTGTATCCACTTAACTATTTCAATCTTTGACGATAAATCATTTGTGGAGCATGTATTTAAATGTGAGTGGAGATTCTTGCTCCATTCAACAAGGCTTATTTTCTTCTGTCAAACGGTTTGTTTTGAGAACCTCTTTAACAGGATCAAGATGAACCAGCAACCAATTCATTTTTATAAAGACAGATGGTCCCCATTTCTTAAAAATATAAATCTGTTATATAAATACAATTAGGTAAAAATAAAGGCTTCTTATTTGACCGACACTCCGTCTCACTCCAAATGTTTTTTGCTAAGTGCCGTCTTCTCTCGAATGTTTGCTTTGGCTTCTCAGAACGGGTTCATCCACAGTATGAATTCTTCCCTTTAGTCAAAAGAATCAAGACAGGTTAAGGCAATTCAAGGACTCCAGGCAACGAAAAGTCTTTCATAGGAAGGAGTCGGAGGAGGGCGGGGCGTAGGAGAAGCCCAGGAAGGCGTCGTCGGCCTCCATCACACTGGCGTTGACTATGGAATGTTCCTGGGACCAGCAGACGGAGTTGGGAACCGTCTCGTCTGTGAACTCAGGATCAAAGTTTGTGATGTCGTAGGGAGAACTCTGCAAAAAGATTGAAAAAAAAGTGGAAGAAAATGTGATGCAAACCTTTAGGTCATCTGATATATATTACATTATACAACAGTTAGTTCCAAGCAAGTCATTTGATTGGACAAGAGGCATTCCGTGAGTGCTGGTATTCTGTATAACAGCCCTGGGACTTTTAACTACATGTATCACTCCGCCACACAGGTGTTCCTATTAATAACCGTTCATTTCACATTGGTGCGGGGCTACTGGAAGCTTGGTGCGTCTGGCGAGAGCTCGTATGGAATCCGCAAGAATTTAAATTGGTGCGCAAGTGCAGTTGCCAGTTCAGTGTCGCCATGTGTTTTTCCTAATATGGTCGTGAAATTGGTATAAAAATCTAGCTCCAAGTGGTATTAAAAAGATCTTAAAAAGTCTTACATTTAACTTGTTCAAACCTGCAGATACCCTGTGCCTAATATCTACCACCGAATCACAGCCGTGCTGATATTTAATATAACGGCACTCCCTTTCGTGTGATATTGCTGAATTACTCTTGGCAAACATGCTAGCTCATGTCCAGTTAAAAAAAATGCATGATTGTATGCATGCTAAATTCTCAAGTATAGGGATCGGGAGAGTGATGGGAATGCTATATGGATGCCGGTACCCCCCTCCCCCATGCTGCTATGACAAGCTGAATTTCCCCAAGGGGATCAATAAAGGAATATCTTATTCTTATATCTTAAATCCATGGTGGATGCGAGTAGTAGAGAGAACATTAACGTGCTGTGTATGATCTGTTTTGTGGCCTGTCTGAGAACCCACTCCGTGTACTGGATTGTGGACGGGAGTTTGCCGTGTGCGTTCGTCAACCCCTTCCTTCCCACAAATGGTAATAAAGCATTTGATTTTCATTTCTCAGGGTTTTGGACCTTGAATTTCTGGTTTTCAGTCACTTGTGTCACAATACATACCGAATGTACGATGAGATAAAAAGACGTGTGATATTTACCACGTTGGGTGTGAACGGTGGAGGGATCTTCCTCTGTTCTAGATCGTCCCAGTTGATGGAGGAGAAGAAGCCATGTGCTTTGATCTCATTCTGAAAAGGAAGACATACAACTATTGTTATTTAAAAAAATATATATATGTTTTTTTTTCTTTTTTTCTAGAACTCTATAGCTTTGGTCGACAGTGGCTCAGGAGTTAAGAGTGGTCGTCTGGGGGCGGTCAGGTGGCGTAGCGGAGATTGTGCTCGTCACCAATGCAAGAGGCTGCGGTCTCAACTCCCGGAGAGTCAGCATTGCCTTGGCTCGGGCTGATCGCTATACTAACTCGTTTGGCTGAGTTAGGGGGAGGGGAGCCGTGGGTGGGTCCTGGGCGTTGTGGACAGCATCCCCTACAGTTCGGTCGGGGCGCCTGCTCAGCAAGGGTAGGATCTGGAGAGAGGTAGTGTGACCTTCCACACGTTACACTCTCCCGGTGAGAATCTGAGCGGCCAGGCTGGCTGCCGGCTGGCTGCACATGCGTCGGAGGAAAGCATGTGACAGTCTCCGGCCTCTCGGACCAACAGTAGGGGAAAGTGTGCAACAACCAGGAAGGGGGTTGGGAATTGGCATAACGACTAGTGGGATGGGAGAAAAATCGGAAAAAGAAGGAGGGGGAAAAAAGATTATAAAAAAAATTAAAATTAAAATTGGTCGTCTGGTTCCTGGTTTGATTCCCGCTCCTCCCGGGCAGCGTGTATCGAAGCGTCCTTGAACAAGACACTTAACCCCTACGTGCTCCTGATGAGCAGGTTGGCACCTTGCATGGGCGCCTCCGCCGTCGGTGTGTGTGAGTGAATGGGTGAATGTGAGACATAGGTTGTAAAGCGCACTGGATAAAAGCACTATATAAATGCAGTCCATTTCAATGGCCAGTAGCCCTTGTTTAGATGTTCATCTCTAAAAATCCGAATCTCATGCGTGAGCTTGCACACCTGAAAGGGTTAATATAACACACACACACACAAGTTTGTCTTTCTCAATAAAGTTGAAGTTGACAAAAGTTAAAAGTAATAACTGGCCATTAGAGGCTGATAAGAGTTGTGCCCTTCGTGCCGACTTGTCGTACAAAACTTGTAAAGTCGCTTTGGATAAAACTGCAGCTAAATGACTAAAATGCTATGATCAGATAAAACTGCAGCTAAACTGCTGTATATACTTTGCCCACCAGGGGGAGCCTGAACGACGACGATCCAGTGTAGTGCGTGTCTCAACTCATCCATGTGTGGTTCTCTGGGTTATTATTATGGGGTGGGGAAGCCTTTTTGGGCAGAGAGAGAGACGGCCGGGTAGTAACCCACCACCAACTCCCTGAAGACAACCGTAGTGGAAAGTGTGGGAGTGACTTGAGTAATAATAACGACGACACCACTTACGAAGTCGTCCCTGGAGCCCAGTCTGTGGGTGCCGTCTTTCTCCAGCAGCGCCTGCAGCAGAGACCAGGCCGTGCTGGAGGCGCCGGGCCGCATCAGCAGAGGCTTGTGGAGGATGTTGTCGTACATCTCGTGAGTGTCCCGGCTGTAGAAGGGAGGCTGGGGCATCAAACAGAGGACAGAGGACAGTGTGTAACTGACGGCACGGGACGGACGGCGGGTTAATCCATAGACAATGAATGGCGCTCTGCCTTTTATGAGGCCATAAAACGTGTGTGTGTGTGTGTGTGTGAGTGTGAGTGTGTGTGTGTGTGTGTGTGAGCTCCTACACGCATATGAGGTTTATACTCTAGCATGGCTACAACGCTGCACTATTGCACTATTTTACTCGGTCTATTCTATCTTACTCTTTTTTTTATTATCGTCTGTTTTTAAAACTGAATCAAACCATAAACATGGTGGCCTGTTGGGATGTTAGCGCCTAATGTCTTTTTTCTGTTGTGAAGCACTTTGAGCTGCAGTTTCTGCATGAAAGGTGCTATACAATAAGTATTATATTATTATTAAATATCACTATATACTATAATAATAAAAATAAAAAAAGTACATTTATTTTTTAATATCTCTTTAACAATTGAACCCTTGCACTGAGGAACCATATACGTCTGTTCTCTTGACAGCCCATGTATTTGCAGTTGTAAGATCAATCCAAATCACTTGTGTGTGTGTGCATGTGATATTTATAAAGTTTAAAGTATAAAAGTAAAGAATTATTCCACTGAAAACCGGAAATCAATTATTGTTACATGGTCAGAATGATTATGCTTTTCAAGAGAAAATTAATACTCTCTTTCAAACCCACATGGCCTGACTGGTCCAGGGCCACAATGGAAACAAGCCTCAAGAAGGAGGAAGAGTCCAGTGTAATAACTCAACTGCACAATAAGCTACAAACAGATGCTGTTAGGAGGAGGAAGAGTCCAGTGTAATAACTCAACTGCACAATAAGCTACAGACAGATGCTGTTAGGAGGAGGAAGAGTCCAGTGTAATAACTCAACTGCACAATAAGCTACAGACAGATGCTGTTAGGAGGAGGAAGAGTCCAGTGTAATAACTCAACTGCACAATAAGCTACAGACAGATGCTGTTAGAAGGAGGTCCAGTGTAATAACTCAACTGCACAATAAGCTACAGACAGATGCTGTTAGGAGGAGGTCCAGTGTAATAACTCAACTGCACAATAAGCTACAGACAGATGCTGTTAGAAGGAGGTCCAGTGTAATAACTCAACTGCACAATAAGCTACAGACAGATGCTGTTAGAAGGAGGTCCAGTGTAATAACTCAACTGCACAATAAGCTACAGACAGATGCTGTTAGGAGGAGGTCCAGTGTAATAACTCAACTGCACAATAAGCTACAGACAGATGCTGTTAGAAGGAGGTCCAGTGTAATAACTCAACTGCACAATAAGCTACAGACAGATGCTGTTAGAAGGAGGTCCAGTGTAATAACTCAACTGCACAATAAGCTACAAACAGATGCTGTTAGAAGGAGGCCCAGTGTAATAACTCACCAGGCCAAAGAGCATCTCGTAGAGCACAGAGCCCAGACACCACCAGTCCACTGTGTTGTCGTACGGCTGCTTCCTCAGCACCTCTGGAGCCAAGTACTGTGGAGAGGAGAGACCACCGCCACCAGACCAACGTCACAATTCAGTCACTTAATAAAGGCTTTTAACTCTGTATCTCCCTGCTGAAGAAGCCTTCTCTATATATCACACTGAGATCCAGTGTCAGTTTGTTCTATTGAGCAGATGGCATTCTCGTCCGTTTCCATTACAATTCAGAACGTTGCTTCTGATTAAATAAAAAAAACAACCATCATCATTTAATAATTTCTGTTCTTAATTTTCTATTTTTTTTAATAAAAAATAAACGTAATGCATGTCAGCAAAACATTACTCATTATCCCCTTGCATATGGGGCCCCCAGACAGCTTATACTAATTATTAACCACATTTTATTCCAAAAACCTAAGTTAATAATTGTTAGTTTGACACTGAAGGTGAGACTTAAAAAAAAAAAAAAACTAAAAGAAAAACATGGGCACAAAACTGGCAGTGGAGAAAGGATTATACCTCCGGTGTCCCGCAGAACGTAGAGGTGGTGTCGGCCTGGGAAACGCCTTCTTTGCACAATCCAAAGTCAGTTAAAACTATATGCCCCTTTAAATAGAAGAGACAGACAGCTTTTAGACGGCTTGTGCCACACAAGCAGCTCGTTATCCCGGGGACAGGAATCTATTGTTGTGGTGGAATGTTGGCCCCAGGGCAGCCCCCTCACTCCACTCCGTTTCCTTACACTCTCTCTCTCTCTCTCTCTCAATGGGCAAGCCAGGAAATGCATTAGTAGGGCCTAATCCAATCACACACATTCTCCTCAGCTGAAATTAGGAAATGACGCTCTTGCTCGCGGGAGACGTGTGTGTAGCTGGAAAAGGATTCAACTTCAACTTCAACTTCAAACTACTTTATTTTCCTTTCGGAACTTCATTTGTGCTTCAGTGGTTAAAAGACAAACATACAGTCACAATACATAGACACTCACCACAATAAAAAATTAAACACATTAAAACTACAGTAAAAAAAAATCGAAAATAAAAGACCACTATAAAAAACACAGACTACATTAAAACTACAGTACTTAAAAGCATGATATATTAAAATCCATATGGAGCAATTCTATATGTATATAAATAATAATAATACAGATGATGTGCATCCATCAGGTGGTAGGGGAGTCTATTTTTTAAGTAGTCCAGAGTCCTTGGGGGGGGGGGGCAGTCCGGCCTCCACCAGACCTAGGTGTTCAGCAGTCTGATGGAGGTTGGCACGAAGCTACCTGAGCCCCTTTTATTCCGTGTCGAAGCTCTGTATCGACGGCCTGAGGGCATTCGTTTGTAATGGGTGTGAAGGGTGTGTGTGTTGTCCTCAACTATTTGGGAGGCCTTCTTAACTGTCCGTTTCTTGTGGTTTTACATTTGTACCGACTATGATGGCTTCATGCAGCAAATAGCTGCTTGGCAAGGGATGTATTCACATGCACAGATACCAACACCATCCTTGTTGTCGTGTTTGTCTTTCAGCTGTTGTGTTAAAAGAAATAATGTTTTTGCAAAGCACGATGTAGGCTGAGGCAACAGAAGAGCTACAATTTAAAATATGTTTTTTTGTAATGCTCTGCAAACATTAAGATTATAGAGACAGACAGACAGACAGACAAGACAGACAGACAAGACAGACAGACAGACAGACAGACAGACAGACAGACAGACAAGAAATACAGACAGACAGACAGACAGACAGACAGACAGACAGACAAGACAGACAGACAGACAGACAGACAGACAGACAGACAGACAGACAGACAGACAGACAGACAGACAGACAGACAGACAGACTCACTTCGTGGTCAAGAAGGATATTCTCTGGCTTCAAGTCCCTGGAACAAACAGAAGAATAAATGAAAATTCATTGCCCAAAAGTCTCTGAATGACAATGCTACTGCCCATCATCGACCATCTGCCTCTGTGGCAAAGCTATTCCTCACATAAAAACACATTCCAGCTTATTTCAGTCAAACATATTATTTGACTAGGGCCAACACTTCACACATCTTAAATCACGTGGGCACTAGTTAAAAGGAACATTCTGGGAAATACACTTATTTGCCATCTTCCCCAGAGTCAGATGAGAAGAGTGATTAAAATTTCATCTCTGTGCTTCAGTTTTAGAGTTGTTAGAAGTTGTATTTCTTCACTTTTGACGGAGTTGGCTAGCTGCTCTCTATTGCTTCCAGGCCTTGTGCTAAAGCTAGGCTAGCTGCTCCCTACTGCTTCCAGTCCTTGTGCTAAGCTAGGCTAGCATGCACCTGGACCTCTCTCTGGCTACTGGACACACAGAGATAAAAAAAAATAATAATAATAATAAATGATAATGATCTTCTTGTTTGACTCTGGGGAAGATGGCAAATAATGGTATTTCCCAGAATGTTGGTGTGTTCCTTTATGGTACTATGGACACACACACACACACACACTTGTGAAAGAAAATTGCACTCACGTGTCAGTTAATCTGTGATTTTACATGAGCAAGCATGACTGCATTGACGTGTGACTTTGTGACAATTAGTACTGCTTCTGACTGAGAGCTGGAAATAGCAACTGACCCAGAGACACTTTTAATGTCCGGCGGCGTGGCTACATGAGTAGAGCTCCGGACTCATGATCGGAAGATCACCGGTTCGAGCCTCGGTCAAGGCTGCTGTCGGAAAGTGGTGTTGTTGTCCAGCAGGGAGCACTCTGTCCTCTGGACTTCAGTAACAATGCCCATGTTACAGTGATAGAGACACCATACAGCTGCGAGTGCCGTCCTTCGGATGAGACGCTAAACCGAAGTCCTGACTGAATCTTGTCGTTAAAGAACCCAGGACGCTTATCGCAAAGAGTACGGGGTTCCCAGACGTTCCTGGTCAAATTCCCAATCAGGTCTCTGACATCAAGGCCACCTAATTAACATCGGGTTAATCGCAGATACGAATTGCATGCATGCATCGCATGTGTGCCAATTGATGACCTCGGAGCAGGTCCTAAATTATATAATCATCCCTCCCCCTTAATTGACTGATATCAATCCCTGTCTCCTGAGCCGTTCAGCCATTGTGTAATGTGACGTGTGCCTGGTGCCAGTGTATGGCAGCCATTGAGCCTGCGTAGCCCAAGGTTGGGTGCTACCAGTGGTGGTGAAGGAGGCAATTTGCACCCTACATTGTGGGGAGTGCTTTGAGTGTCTATTATTATTATTAATGTTCATGGAACAAGGCTTTTGGAACTTTCTGGGTAATGAGCTTTTGATTTGGTCATTCAGAACACTTAATGAACTTAATGTACACACAATTTAGATGCTTTATTTATGTCCACATAAATACAAAGTACATTAAGGACATAAACACTAACAGTGCAACATTGGGAGTCATTCAATTACGTTTGTGACTGTGTGCAGCAGCATTCATCGTACACATACAATATTGACAGATGATGTTCAAATGATCCAAACAGATGATGATCAAAAACAGATACAATGACATTTCCGTAAAACTATATCTACTCTATGGGTGTACAAAAAGCAACGCCGTGGTCGAAGGTACAGCCAACCTCTAGAATAAACACCTCTCTACTCTCTATACTACTCTCATTAACCACCACAACGTCAGGGGTGTTGGCTGAGATGTTACAGAACACCTCGGATTCATTATCACACAGGCCAAACATGCTGGGCTTAACAGTACAGTGCTTGTACAGTGATTTAGAGGACCCAAGGGCAGAGCCGATATCTTTCGATATCAAGTCCACAATTCCACACACACACACATTATATATACCTGTAAACAATGTCGATCGAGTGCAGGTATCCCAGTGCACTGGCCATTTCGGCAATGTAGAACTTTGCTCTGGACTCTGGAAAAGTCCGCTCTCTTTGAAGATGGAAGAAAAGCTGAAATGGCAGGGTTCAGTAAGTTACACTACTACTCACTATGTAACTAGTGGACCACAAAAGACTGCATGAAACAAGCGATCACTCAGGACATGGCTCTGGGCGGGTTGGGGTTTGGAGTGCATTCTTTCTTTCAATCCAAGAGCACCATAGCTTTCAATGACCATGGGCACTCATTGTTACATCACCATTGCAATGTTCAATTCTCAAAGTTCTATTTGATGTGGTTAGATTTGTGCATTGTCCACAAAGTTCCACCAACCAGATTCAGATCTTTTTCTTTTTTTTTTTAATACAAACTACAAATTACAAAACAACTCAGAAAGGAGTGAAGGTCTAATACGCACAGCCAAATGATAGCAAATCACTTGAATGAATTGCAAATAATAGTAAATAATTATCCCCCGGATTATTTATGCCCAATCTTATTTACATAACAGTTTCCAATCTTACTATTATTATTCTCAATTATGTCCAATCATATTTATGTAATATTCTCCAATCTTAATGTTAGTATTTTCAGTCTCGTCCAATCTTGTTATTGTGCTCGTCGGTACAAAGCATTATACCAAGCTTGGAAACGAAAACGCTTGAACATCCTGTTTGAATAAGACGTTGAATAAGACATTCTGGATTCATGCTTCTCGCCAGTTCTATCCGTGGGATGTAAAAAGAAGAAAAAAAAACATGCCAATAAATATTTTTACAGGGCAGCGTTGGCTTACGCTGCATTCTGGTCAGGAAGCATTTATTCTAGTGTGAAAACCCAGCCGGCTCCAATCATCCACAGTTCTTTTCTTTACATAGAAAAACATTTACTGTACATGTGTGGTTAAGCAAAACGTACATTCAAATCATCACCCAGTCTGTTTGAAACAACGCACTGTGCTGCTGCTGCTCGCCGACACAAACACAACTGGAAGGGAACAGTTCATGGAGGAACGAGGGCAACTCTTTCATGAACACACACACACACACACACACACACACACACACACGCACACGCGCACACACACACGTCCGTGACACATCAACAGCTTTGAGGAAGTGTAGCAGTTCAGCTGGTCACACTTGACTAGCTATTCCTGTGGGATGAGGGGAGGGGCGGGGGGGGGGGGAGGGGGCTAGCCTAGAGGACAAATGACCTCCGCCACAGATGTTCTGCTGGTGTTTGGGTGAGGAGGAGGGTCAATGAGGTCAAGAACTGACCTGAGACCAGACTACGGCGTGCCTTACCGGGGCGCGTCTATACTTTTACCAACCCCATTTCCAGTTCCGCGTTCGTGTTCTGCGATCTGATTGGCCACTGACGTTTCTGGTCATGTGACATGTGCGCCAATCGCGTGACGCCTGTTTCTGCACCTATTTCCGCCTAGAACAGCCTGCAAACTACCTAACGCCTAGTTCTATCTACTGGTTAAGCTTAGGCGACTCTTTCGAAGTTGGTTAAGGTTAGAGTTTGGAATCAGGGCTGGTGTTCTATCGCCCTGCTCTAAGACAAACTCTAACCTTAACCAACTTCGAAAGAGTCGCCTAAGCTTAACCGGTGATAGAAACAGGCGTCACACGATTGGCGCAGATGTCACATGACCAGAAACGTCAGTGGCCAATCAGATCGCAGAACGCAACGCGGAACTGGGTTGGTAAAAGTAATGACGCTACCGGGGCTTCTACAGTGCAAACATTCTACTAGAACATTCCCCTAAAGACAAGACGAATGCTGCTGGAAAATCTAAAAAAGGAGAACCGTCCGTGTGACTAACTTGTAAAGATAAATTTTTTGGCGTTTTATCGCTTTATTTCTACTGGGCAGTCCAGTAGGGAGAGACAGAGGAGGAATGGGAGACAGAGTGGGGGGAAGACATTCGGCAAATAACGACGGGTTCGTCGTTCGTCGTGAGCGCGCTATGTGGTTCGCCACTGGGGCGCCCCCGTGTGACTAACTTGACTTGAAATTCAAATATAATACTGTAACCCTTGACCCTTGAATTCAAATTGAGATATTTCAAGAGCAGGTGCTTCTTGGCATAAAAAAACAACAACAACAAGAAAAAAAGGTTTCCAATTTCCATGACAACTCAAACTGGAGTTGACGTCGAGGGGTTGGCTATTGAAAGGAGAACTATACACACGTTTCCTTGACAAGGCTTGAACGCGGCCCAGCGCCACAGAGGAAAGTCAAGATGTACTGTAGAAGAGAGTCTATGCGTCGTTTGGGGCATCCAGTGAATAGAAGAGGACAGTGCCGGTTAGCCTAGGCATTGTCCAACTAACACCTCTCCCGAAGGCTAACCGGCACTGTCCGCTTCCATTCATTGTGCTAAGCTAGGCTAACGTGCAGCCGGATAGCTTTCTACTGAACGCACAGAGAGGAAACTGGTATCCATCTTATTGTCTCTCTCTGGAGAAGGCGATGAGCTAATTTCCCAAAATGTTGGCGTGTTCCTTTAACTAGTGGTGGGTAAAGTACACGATTCCTTTGTTTAAGTAAACACTGTGATGGAATGCCACCCAGCCCGGCGGCACACAGGGTCCGGTAAAAAAAAGAAAAAAGGGTTTTAATCCACAACATGCAAACAAAGCGTGCCATCCGTCTGGAGCTGCCCGGCCTGGAGCACGGCCAAAACCTCCGACCACGAGCCTCAGTGAGTTAACTAACCAAATCAATCAAACTGTATTGCACATTGCATTTTACCCACTGCAAAAGAAATTTGCACATTGCTCATTGCACATCATACAACATACTTTTTTTACAAGTTAGAACTGTACACAGCCTTTTGTTATTTACATTTGTATAATATCTATCCTGTTATCTGCACTGCACACTTTTTAGAACTGTATATAGTCATCTTATTTTAGTCATATTTTATCTTATTCTATGCTAATTAAACTTTATTTATATTATTGGATACTGCTATGGTTGAGGAACCACAGCAAAGTGAATTTCACTCTTTTTTTTTGCTGTAAAGTATTGAATGACATGACAATAAAATGTATCTTAATCTGAATCTAACAGGCTATGCATCGCTTACACTACTGGCAAGTATTTCATACTACCATTATGTAAAAGAAATATAAACGATCCCTTTTTAAAGTCCTTCATTCTGAATGTAAACTTAAAAAAGGTGCTATAGATAACATTCAGACACTAGATGTCACGCCAGAGCGCCAGCATGTCATTTATCCAATCAGGTGCCTTCCACGTGGGTAAACAGGAAGTAGGGCGGGGATACAGATTATTCAGCATCTTTCTAAAAGCTCAGGGCAGCCGAGTAGCATAGAGGTCTAAGGTCTAAGCACTCGCCTACCACTGCAGAGACTCTGGGATCCAATCCAGCTGTCAGCGGTACCTGACCAATAACTGTTTAATAATCTGTCTTTATTTCCGTTTCAAACCAAACAAAAATCTGCCTAGTTCTGCTCAAAGGATTGATGCCGAAAAAATCGCTATCATCAGTCGCGATACGTTTCCACTTACATAACTGCCCAGTTTTGCTCATCTGATCGATGATACATTAAAAAAATTAATGATCACAGATATCAGCTGATGCCAGTTTTTACATACACCACTACAGCTTTAACTGCAGGGTAAATCATGGAGTTTAAAAAGTTGTTTACATCTCAGTATAGTACGGTAACAGTATAGCACAAGTACAACATTTCCTAAAATTCTTGTAGAGGAGTGTCTGAGCTACAGCAACCCCCCCCCCCACACTTTTTTATTTCATTTATTTATAATAAAAAATATATATAATAATAATCCTCAAGTAAGGTGCATGTACCTCAAAACTGTAAAGAACAAAACAAAACAAAACAAAGCTCCTTTCCCTTTAATCTCAGCTGGCCCCATCAAAGCAGCTTACAGCACACATCCTGTTCCACCGCTATTCTGAGTCCCCCCCCCCCCCACCTCAGCCCTGTGACTCAACGCGGTGTGAACACATTAACCCTTCCACCGCCGCACTACCAAAACGGTTAACCCTTTTCACCGCGACGACACACAGAAGGTTTAACCCTTCCACTGCCACGCGACCGTCGGTTGTGTGATAGCAAAGGGTTATTAACCTTATGTCGTGTGTGGCAGTGAAAGGGTTAATCACAGCATACTGAAACGACTCACTTCTCCCCCATTGATGAAATCCAGCACAAAGTACAGCTTGTCTGTGGTCTGAAAGGAGTAATGCAGGCCGACCAGGAAGGGGTGCTTCACGTTCTTCAGCAGCACGTTGCGCTCCGCCATGATGTGCTTTTGCTGATGATGGAGGAAAGGCCCGGTTTAGTCAAATGAACAAAAACTTGCATGTTCGCCTGCATGTTAGATACGATAGGATTAGGGTAACAATTTTATATATACATACATAGAATAATACATATTTAATTTAAAAAAATTGTAAATGTGGATATTCTCCATTATATAATTTAAGTATTAATTAATGTTCCCACTTGGAAGTGGCGGATAGGGGTATATAGGGCATGATAAGCTTAGCTCGTTACTCAGCCGATAGAATTGTGCCCTTCCTGATGACTTGTCGTACAGAACTTGTAAGATAAAAGCGTCAGCTAAATGACTAAATGTACTCCTTTTTGAACAGTGATATGAATATTTGCCTTTTTTATTCTTTATTTTTTAATTCATGTTTAAAAAAAAATTCAGTCATTCATTCATTCAAAATAATAATAATAATAATCAATACCTCTCTTCTGTTAAGAATGACCCTTTTTTGTAGAACCTTGATTGCGTAATACTTCCCGTCGTGTTTCCGCTTGGCGAGGAGAACCTGCATCACGTGGGCGAGAGAGCAGAAAGCATGCCTGATCACCGTGCCGACGGCAGGGAAAACAGCGGCCTGTGCAAACAATGAAACGGTGTGATTCCACAACCGCCTGCAATACTCTCACTTCCTACACAAAGAGGCCGTTACAGAAGTAGAACTATCCCACAACACCAAGTGAGAAGGACCAGACCAACTAAATAAAAAAGGTATTTTTTTTTTTTTTTTCAAAGGTAGCTGCAGTGATTTAGGGCTCACTTCTATACTTAAGCCAATTAAGCTATGTCATTCTTTTATGACTTTTTATACAATTATGTGTGCCTTTAAGTAAAACAATTTCTGAATAATGGCATTGTAATTGTATATGTTCTAAAAAAAATTATTCTTGTATCAAAGTTGTAATTACTGGACTGAGTATTCTCACACAGGGATAAAAGGAAGGAGACTTCATTTTGCTATTACTGTACATTATACATTATTCACATACCTTTCCAAAACTCCCCTTTCCTATGACTTTCAGAAAGTCAAAGTCTGTGGGCTTTGCACTGAAAAAAAACAAAAACAAATAAAAAGATAAATATATATATCTTGTGGAGAAATGATGAACTAAACCCGATAATAAACTTTAAATAGTTATTGAAAAGAAACAGACAAACACCCATCTGTTTTACCAAGAAACAGAAAAAAAAACGATAAATTATGGACATGGATGTGAAAAGTGAGAGGAGTGCGAGAAGAACGGGACGTACTGTGGGTTTCCAGACGGTCCCAGGTTGATGTTTCTGGAGGTAGAGTTGTTCTGTTCCAACGGGAGAGAAAACATGATCTGGATCAGTGGTCAGGATGGGACTGACTCACGGCTTCAGGGCTGTGGACCACTGAGCACCCGACAGTCCATGTACTGTATCTAAGAGACAGTCCATGCTTTTACATGTGCCTATATCATAAATGGCTGAATTTATATAGTGCTTTCATCCAAAGTGCTTTACAATTTGTTCCTCACATTTGACCCATTCACTCACACATTCACACATGGTGGAGGCATCCAAGCAAGGTGCCAACCTGCTCATCGGGAGCAATTAGGGGTTAAGCCAACTATGTTAATAACCAACTATTTTGCTAATGGGAAATTAAACAGAACCAATGAAAAACTGCAACAAAAACATTTTCACTTCAGACTTCGTCAGTAAGGTGACTGTGGCAATTAGAAGAAGGGCTTTTATTTTTTTTTACTATAAAGGCCATAAAACACAAACACTACGGGAAACATGCTGCACTTCCCTCTGTGTTCAGGTTTTAATTCAAGACACGATACAAAATGGACTCGGAGACCAAACAGGCTCGTCGACGTTACGTGGACGTCAAACTGAATCACCCTGTGGCAGATTGACTTCTTACTCAGGGTTCCTGCAGGTTTCAACAAGTTACATTTAAGACTTTTTTTTTTAAATACCTTTTTAAGACCACTTTGAATAGAATTCAAAGAATTCCTTTCTAAAACAGTTGAATGTGCTGTATCCAACCAACTTACTGATTATCTCTTACAGAATGACCTCCTAGACCCTAATGAGTCATTGCGGTCACAGAGGCACTTCACTTAGCAAAAGCGAAAGGCCTCTCCTCTGTCCTGATTCTCCTAGATCTATCTGCAGCCTTCGACACAGTCAACCATCAGAAATTCCTTGCGTCCCTCGCAGGAATGGGAGTGGCTGGCTCTGTGCTGACATGGCTGACATCATACCTCAATGACCGCACCTACCAAGTGTCATGGAGAGGGACCCTGTCGGCCACCTGCAGACGGGTGTCCCCCAGGGCTCCGTCCTTGGACCCCTTCTCTTCTCCCTCTACACTAAATCTCTGGGTAACATTATCACATCTCATGCCTTCTCGTATCATTGCTATGCCGATGATACTCAACTCTTTCTCTCCTTCCCTCCCTCAGATATCCACGTCTCTGAGCGGATCTCGGCCCGTCTGTCCGAAATCTGCGCCTGGATGACGACTAACCACCTCAAACTGAACCTAAGCTAAACAGAATTGCCTCACCTGCCGGCCAAATCCTCCCCCCTGACCTTTCCATCACAGTCGAGAATGTAGCTGAACCTTGGTGTTGTCGTTGATGACAACCAGTTGAACTTCTCGGCTCACATCGCAGCGACAACCAGAACCTGCAGATTCCTCCTGAGCAATGTCAGAAGGATCCGCCCCTTCCTGACAAAAGAAGCCACCCAACTCCTCATCCAATCAACAGTCATCTCCCGCATCGACTACTGCAACGCACTGCTTGCTGGCCTTCTGACCACCGCCACCAAGTCTCAAGGGACTGACCTGCTATTACCGTACTGCTTACTTTGCAGCCCGGACGTTACCCCCATTTAAAACAAGATACAGAGAAGTTATCGCAACATAGAAGTAACTTCCTAATCCAATACATTTTTAAGACCTATCGAAATCAGAATTCAGGTTATTAAATTGAAGGCTTTTTGAATCCCCGCAGGAACCCTGTTTACTGCTAAATCTTCGAACAGTGTGTGGGGCAACAATGGCTCGGGAGGTAGAGCAGTCGTCTGGTAATCCGGAGGTTCCCAGTTTGATTGCCGCTCTTCTTATTCCTTTGTGTGTGTGTGTGTGTCCCGCCAAGAATTCTGATGTAAAGAACATGATGTAAATGTAAATTCTCCTTTCACACATTTGAAGGGAGGACATAACAATGAGGTTAGGCACCGCCCACAATGACAAGTCAGTCCAATCACCCCCAATAACGATTGGCTGGTCTGCAACAACAACCACACATGTGGTTGGTCGGTTCGGACAGTCACTCACTTTGTCGTCCTCATCCTCGGAGGCATCGGAGAGGTTCAGGGTCTTGTCCATCTGCAGGAAGTCTCGGACATCTTGGCTGGAAGGTTAAAGGCACAGTCTTACAATTGATGCATCTCAAACACACCCTCCTTTCTTAATCCTCCAAAACTGTTGCTTAAAAGGAACACGCCAACATTTTGGGAAATTAGCTTACCGTCTTCTCCAGAGAGAAACCAGAAGATAGATACCAGTTTCATCTCTGTGCGTTCAGTAGAAAGCTATCTGGCTGCACGTTAGCCTAGCTTAGCACAATGAATGGAAGTGGACACGACCGGTTAGCCTAGGCATTGTCCCAACTAACACCTCTCCCGAAGGCTGACCGGTCATGTCCGCTTCCATTCATTGTGCTAAGCTAGCATGCAGCCAGATAGCTTTCTACTGAAAAGCTATCTGGCTATTCTACAGTAGCGTTGTCCTTTTTAACACTGAAACGCTTACATTATATTATTGACACAGGGCTGAACGTGCACGGTATTGAGACAAGTTTTTCTTCTTTTTTTTTCTAAGGAATGCACAATTCTACTAACAAGGTACGTGTGATGACTAATACTGACTGAATGGTCCTGGGGAGCAGGAAGAACATTATGCGAATTCTTAAAATGGTTGTTGTCGTTGAGATCACGCTCTCACAGAACAGTACTTACTGGTTGCGGAGTTGTGAGTGAGAGACAAGCCTCTGTATGAACTCATGGAGCCCCGTTCTTCTCTGTTTGATGAACTCTATGGGCACAAAAAATAGGGTTGGCACTTTTTCCCAAAATCAAGTATGAACAAATCCAAAGTAAAAGAGAATCAGTTTGGAAAATCCTCCATTTGAGAGAGAGAGAGAGAGAGAGAGAGAGAGAGAGAGAGAGAGAGAGAGAGAGAGAGAGAGAGAGAGAGAGAGAGAGAGAGAGAGAGAGAGAGAGAGAGAGAGAGAGAGAGAGAGAGAGAGAGAGAGAGAGAGAGAGAGAGAGAGAGAGAGAGAGAGAGAGAGAGAGAGAGGCTTTCTTCTTTCATCACTGTAAAAGCCTTTTGTTTATGATTATTATAATTGCCACTAGGCTGACCCCGATTAGTCGAATAATCGATTGAAAGGAGCCGTAGTCGACTGCCAATATCTTAGTGGAATGCAAAAAAATATAAATAATAATTATATATATATTTTTTCATTCTTTCCCAAAAGCAAGAGGGCCTAGAAGCGTGGCTAACGCTAATGGCGCGCACACCAGAGGCTAACTGCCTGAAGGCTAACTGAACCACTAGACTAGACAAATATCAAGATGTATCCATCAGTGGACCAATTGTATGCTTTCGCAGAGGACAAGAAGCCTTCAGTCGACTCCTTCAGACATTAAGCACCCCCCACAGCCCAAATATAATAATACAAAATTTATATATATATTGTTTGTTTTTTATAGTCGACTACCAGTCGACTATCGGCACATTTCTGCCAATCAAAGTCGACTATACAAATCCTTAGTCGGGGACAGCCCTAATTGCCACAAAGTGAATATAATGACTTTACTGAAACGTAAAAAAAAAAACATTTAGTCCCAAGGGAAGAAGAACATGCGTATCAATGCCTTTGTGTTTGATCTCATATCATCCATAATCTAATATCAATGTGATGTAATTACTTTTATTGGAAGCTGAATTTCGGGACAGTGGACGTTTGGGGTGGAAAGTAAAAAACACAAAGAATGCTTTGGGTTCACGGACACTTGCCTGGGTCAAAATTGTCCCCAAAGATCCTCTTGGCCGGGATCTTCAGGTTCGAAGACGGGAACTGTTTCCTTAACTGCATTAAAAGGCAAGACGGTACAGGAAGTGAGGACACAGGAAAAGGATATAATCACAACATCTGAATTACATTTTCTAAATGTTACATATACTTTACATTACATTACACAAAACACACAATGAGGCTCGAGAATAGCGCCTCAAAACTATTGAGTGACTATAATTGAACACATATTGCCATTCATTTTCATACTTGGGCTACTTTGACTGAAGCCCTGAGGACATAGTCATTCTGTACATATCCCTTACATACTCTTACTAGTTATATCGCTGGCCAGTATTACTTACTACCATAGTGTCTTTATACCTGTACTATAATAATAATAATAATAATAATAATAATAATAATAATAATAATAATAATAATAATAATAATAATACTATAACACTGTACATACTCAGTAGTACTCATTTATATATCTTATATCCAGTTTAATCAACTGTACATATTACTATTGCACTTTCCCGTTACATTTGCACTCTGGTTGGATGCCAGACTTATTTTTGTTGTACTGTACTGCTGTATAATGACAATAAATGTGAATCTAATCTAATCTAATGCCCAGTCTAAAGGAAGGCTCGCAGGAGAAGCGTTTCACTGCGATGCTCTCTCTAAATAACAAAGCTCCACTCACAATGTTGTACAGTTTATCAAACTCTGCGTATCTCCTGAAGACGAACCACTCGTGTCTCCCGACGTTGACCATCACTTTGTAAACCTGGGAGAACAAAAGGCAAGGAGGACACATCACGTTAACACAGATGTTGTTATGGTAACTTAATACTAGTAACATTCATAGACACAGGTTATGGCCAACCACTGTTAATAATCCTTCCAGACATACAGTGTATTTTCCCTGAATTCAATCTCGGAATTGTACAACTCCATGAATTTCGATGACTGGCAGCCATTGAGATGGGCATTTCTAATGATACAATTCACTTTTAAATGCTGTTTTTATAGAACAAAAAATCGGATCCAATATTTATGGCTTAAAACTAATTTCCGACAATTAATTACACTTTAAATAATATTTCTTGATTCAGAACAATTTTATTATGAACAAAACTTTCAATGCGAATGGTTGATTTGAATTTCAATGACTTTTTAAGCACCTTGTAAAAGAAAATGGCTGTTTTCAAGGAATTCCAAGCATGGCCTTTTTTTGGTAAAAAAATCAAGCACTTTAAGCACTTCAAGGACCTTGTGCGAACCATGATTACAGTACATCAAACGCAGAGAGCACGCTCACTGAAAGCTTGAAAAATGTATGTATTTTTTTTTTAATGTAAATGTATGTCATTTATGTATTTTTTCACTGATGTTATGCTCATTCTCGTTCCACCTTCTTCTTCTTTTCCTGTCCATATACAAAGCTATTCAGCTTATATAACGTCCAGCCAGTGCTTGGTACATGGCTGTCCCTTGGTGTTGTAGAGTGCTAGGTCCTTTGCTGTGCAGGGTCCACCTAACAGAGGACATGGAAGGAGGTGCTCCATGGTCTGGGGTTCTGTGCCACAGTCGCATGTGGTTGGGCCACTAAGATAGCCCCATCTGCTTGGGGCTTCCCTGGAACGGCCAACACCTGTCGAGCGGAGTCGGTTCAGGCACTTCCATTTTGCCCAGTTGTTATCTCCTGGTGGGAGGGTTTCGGCAGGGGGGGGGGGGATGAGCATAGTCAAACTGTGTGGCTGGTTGGACAGCTTTTCCTTCCAAATTTTAAGACGTGCTTCTGATGGTGTCGTCTCCAGTGGAGCAGCGCTGGTCAGGAAACTTCTCTGTGATTTTAGTCGACTGGGGGCGGCAGGTACATGGCCATGTAGGGGGTGCTGCTCTGTCCTGCTGGCTACCGCTCTTCTGATGTCTGGAGGGGCGATACCTGCCAGCCAGGATGTACAGGTCGTTGGTGTTAGTGTGCTTCAGGCACCCAATGATACATCTGCAGCTCTCGTAAAACGGGTTTCTTAGCATGGGTGGATCTTCCCCACGCTGGGCTGTAATATTCTGCAATAGAGAAGCTGAGGGCTGTGGCACGTAGTGTCTTGTGGCAGGCAGTGGTGCGTTCCTGAAATCAACTGGGATTGCACTCGCTATTTGCATATCAATAGCGCCGGTCGTCAGGTGTGTTAAATACGACCGGCGCTATTGATATGCAAATAGTGAGTACTTATCTGGGCTTGCACTTAGTGCACCCCCGTCCCATGAAGAACGCATGCCTGGTGGCAGGCAACCCATCTGGTGTTGGCGAGTTTGCGCAGGATGTGGTTGTGGGTGCTCACTTTTGCCTTTATGATGTGGGTTTTGAATGTAAGTAAGGCATCCGTCGAGTGTGACTGCGAGGTAGACAGGATGCTCAGAGTGTGACAGTGGTGTTCCACACCAAGACACATTCAGTTGGCGCTTAGCTTCCTCATTCCACCACCTGTTCTACATTCATTGCATGTCCTTTGGTTGTGGTCCATTACACCAAACAACACTGAACACAGCTCAGTCAGACATAATGTTTTCTGTATGGTTGTAACCTCAGTATTTAAGATCAGAGGCGATCATTTTACTGTGCAGCAGCAGCATAAAAACCCACAGTTCTCAGAGATCATGAAACAAGTTAAATGTAATAATAATATTATAATAATACTACTTTATTTGTATAGCACCTCATACAAGAATTGAAGCCCAAAGTGCAAATGACGGTGTATGAGAGAACACGCTTCCAGGTTAAGAATGAGTGACGTTTTTCATTCATGGGAAACCAGCTGCGATGATTTTGGCCACTCGCGGTGACCGTTTCACGTGTTCAGGAATCCGGAGGAGGATTTTAGTAATTTTTTTACCAAGATATACTTACGAACATGTTCGATAATGAGGACCATTGAGTCTTTCTTCCCTGTTAGATGGTCATAAAACACTTTAGTTTGAAGTTACTTATGAATATATTATATACTTATAAATATATCCGTCCGTGTAGGTGCCTAAATGCCTAGTCTGGTAATTAAGAGTAATTTCAGTTAATAGACAAGTATTTTGGACTTGTATTTCATGGTGTTTAAATAGATGGATAATAGATATTATTATTAGTACAGACGTTAAAATGTTAAGACAATTCATGTTTATTGGTAAGAATGATTTCTTTGTTGTTAGTTTGTTTCTTACGTGATATTTGGCTGATAGGCCGAGGGACTTTTAGTTTTGACAGGATAACCGTGATGTCATTGATTACTGTCAGGCAGTGGTGCAGTCGTAATATGGGAACTGGTTACACGCCACGTGCACGCGCATACATGTTCCCTCAGTTGCGCACAGAACAGATTATTATGCATAACAATGGAGATCAAGCAGCCCCCCACCTTCTCGTAGGTTCCTATTATTATGCAAAGTCTAGGTGAGAAGTGCCGGCCGCCGGCCGGGTAGCTTTCTACAACGGCCGGGTACTTATCATTGCGCGCACTTCTGCCCTGAGTGACTACTAATAACACGCCGTGTAACCGCGTGTGTGCACGACTGCACCCCTGCTGTCAGGTGCGGCAGGGTGACAGAATTCGTTTAGAAAGAAAATAACGCAGATGGTACCGGCGGTCAGGCCGAGTGATGAGAGAGTGGAGCCAGACAGTTTTTAGACCTCTCTCTCTCTCTATTTCCCTGGATAAACTTTATTTAATCTCGCTCTATATATATAATTAGGAAACTTGAAAGTGTAACCCGAATTGGACATTAAATAGTTAATACTAAGTCGTGGTCAGTGGCTTACTCGTGCGTGGATGTGGAACGGGAGAATTCAAAGTTTGAGAGCGTCTGAAGCTTATGGCATCAACGAGTTTTGGAAACTACAGTCGGTATAAGTCGAGGTTTCTTGACTTTCTCAAAAACCTTGGTTAAAACAGTGTCCCAGACCCTGATATTGTGAATGTCTATCTGCCAAGATCACAACTACACAAATGATTTCCTTACCCACTTAGTTGTGGGTAAAATGTAGGTGAGGTACCGGAATTAGAGCTGCACGCCTGCTCCTAATGCACTTGGTCTACTTGCTTTTAAATACGCGTTCATGCACGCAAGAGGGCGGGGGCCACTTTGCGCACGCTCCTCAGAAATTACACGCTGCGCGTCCAAAAGACGCAATGAAGCGTGTCAACAGTGGGGGCCATGTGGATTTGACAGGCTGAACAAACACAACATTAACTGGAAATCCTCATTTTCAGCGGACTGAAACTGCACTGCACACTTTTTTAGAACTGTATAGTCATCTTTATTTTAGTCATATTTTATCTTATTTTATTATTATTCTATGCTAATGTTATTGTATTTATATTATTGGAAGCTGCCATGGTAGAGGAACCACAACACATTTGATTCCCCTCTTTCTTTGCTGTAAGGTACTGAAATACGTGACAATAAAAGGAATCTGAATGTGAAAAAGACTTTAGTTCTACTCACAGTGTAGCTACTTTAGTTCTACTCACAGTGTAGCTATTTTAGTTCTACTGACAGTGTAGCTACTTTAGTTCTACTCACAGTGTAGCTACTTTAGTTCTACTCACAGTGTAGTTACTTTAGTTCTACTCACAGTGCAGCTCCTTTAGTTCTACTCACAGTGTAGCTACTTTAGTTCTACTCACAGTGTAGCTCCTTTAGTTCTACTCACAGTGCAGCTACTTTAGTTCTACTCACAGTGTAGCTCCTTTAGTTCTACTCACAGTGTAGCTACTTTAGTTCTACTCACAGTGTAGCTACTTTAGTTCTACTCACAGTGCAGCTACTTTAGTTCTACTCACAGTGCAGCTACTTTAGTTCTACTCACAGTGCAGCTACTTTAGTTCTACTCACAGTGCAGCTACTTTAGTTCTACTCACAGTGCAGCTACTTTAGTTCTGCTCACAGTGCAGCTCCTTTAGTTCTACTCACAGTGCAGCTCCTTTAGTTCTACTCACAGTGCAGCTACTTTAGTTCTACTCACAGTGCAGCTACTTTAGTTCTACTCACAGTGCAGCTACTTTAGTTCTACTCACAGTGCAGCTACTTTAGTTCTACTCACAGTGCAGCTACTTTAGTTCTGCTCACAGTGCAGCTCCTTTAGTTCTACTCACAGTGCAGCTACTTTAGTTCTACTCACAGTGCAGCTACTTTAGTTCTACTCACAGTGTAGCTCCTTTAGTTCTACTCACAGTGTAGCTCCTTTAGTTCTACTCACAGTGCAGCTACTTTAGTTCTACTCACAGTGTAGCTACTTTAGTTCTACTGACAGTGTAGCTACTTTAGTTCTACTCAGTGTAGCTACTTTAGTTCTACTCACAGTGTAGCTCCTTTAGTTCTACTCACAGTGCAGCTACTTTAGTTCTACTCACAGTGTAGCTCCTTTAGTTCTACTCACAGTGTAGCTACTTTAGTTCTACTCACAGTGTAGCTACTTTAGTTCTACTCACAGTGCAGCTACTTTAGTTCTACTCACAGTGTAGCTACTTTAGTTCTACTCACAGTGTAGCTACTTTAGTTCTACTCACAGTGTAGCTCCTTTAGTTCTACTCACAGTGTAGCTACTTTAGTTCTACTCACAGTGTAGCTCCTTTAGTTCTACTCACAGTGTAGCTACTTTAGTTCTACTCACAGTGCAGCTACTTTAGTTCTACTCACAGTGTAGCTACTTTAGTTCTACTCACAGTGTAGCTCCTTTAGTTCTACTCACAGTGTAGCTCCTTTAGTTCTACTCACAGTGTAGCTACTTTAGTTCTACTCACAGTGTAGCTACTTTAGTTCTACTCACAGTGCAGCTACTTTAGTTCTACTCACAGTGTAGCTACTTTAGTTCTACTCACAGTGCAGCTACTTTAGTTCTACTCACAGTGTAGCTACTTTAGTTCTACTCACAGTGCAGCTACTTTAGTTCTACTCACAGTGTAGCTACTTTAGTTCTACTCACAGTGTAGCTCCTTTAGTTCTACTCACAGTGTAGCTACTTTAGTTCTACTCTCAGTGTAGCTACTTTAGTTCTACTCAGTGTAGCTACTTTAGTTCTACTCAGTGTAGCTACTTTAGTTCTACTGACAGTGTAGCTACTTTAGTTCTACTCACAGTGTAGCTACTTTAGTTCTACTCACAGTGTAGCTACTTTAGTTCTACTCACAGTGCAGCTACTTTAGTTCTACTCACAGTGTAGCTACTTTAGTTCTACTCAGTGTAGCTACTTTAGTTCTACTCACAGTGTAGCTCCTTTAGTTCTACTCACAGTGTAGCTCCTTTAGTTCTACTCAGTGTATCTACTTTAGTTCTACTCGCAGTGTAGCTACTTTAGTTCTACTCACAGTGCAGCTACTTTAGTTCTACTCACAGTGTAGCTACTTTAGTTCTACTCACAGTGTAGCTACTTTAGTTCTACTCACAGTGTAGCTACTTTAGTTCTACTCACAGTGCAGCTACTTTAGTTCTACTCACAGTGTAGCTACTTTAGTTCTACTCACAGTGTAGCTCCTTTAGTTCTACTCACAGTGTAGCTACTTTAGTTCTACTCACAGTGTAGCTACTTTAGTTCTACTCAGTGTAGCTACTTTAGTTCTACTCACAGTGTAGCTACTTTAGTTCTACTCACAGTGTAGCGCTCCTTCTTGCAGCTACTTTAGTTCTACTCACAGTGTAGCGCTTCTTCTTGTCCCGCTGCTCGTTGTAGCAGGGGATGCTCACGTTGGCACAGCTGGGCTGCTCCTCCATCCTGGGGTCCACTGGAGTTCAAAGGTGAGAGGTCGTAGAGCTAACTGGTCAGAGGTCCGGTCCCCCACACAGCAATCCTCTCCGGGAGAAGAGAGTTCACGACGTGCTCCGCTGGCTCCGCCCCATTCTGTCTCACTGCCACAGAGGAGAGATGTGGAGAGTTAGGGATGGGATGGGCGTTCGACGGGATATCAATATATACTATGACATTTCTTTGGTTAACTGAACTACTAATCAAAAGAGAAATAAAAGTGTGCAGCGCCCTTGTATCCTGAAGGGTTTCTGCGATCCTTGCCTTCACTAAACAAATACATTTAGTCATTTAGCGGACGCTTTTATCCAAAGCGACAAGTCAGCAGGAAGGGTACGACTCTTACAGCTGAGTAACAATGTTCATGAAACAGTGCTGAAACGTGGGTGCTGCAGTGTTGAGTGAATAGTAGTAAAGAGATATTAGTATAGTAGGTAGAGTGCATGATAGTATAAAACAGTAAGAAGGTTAGTGTATTTATTTATTTTTATTATTCATTTCAGATATTGATTGAAGAAGTGTGTTTTTAGTCGATTGATTGGGTTTCAGCTGCTGTCCTAACTGTGGTGGGAAGTTTGTGCCGCCATTGTGGAGCGAGGACCGAGAATAGGCGGCGGAGGCTGAAATAATCCTAATTGCAATTGTTTTCCATTTATTAATCAAATAAACAAGGAAACAAAACCCTTTTTTTTTTAAATGTATATGAACAAAGACGAAATCAATAGGCTGAATCAGTGCAATTGACCAAAAAAAACATCAGATATATACTCAGTCATTATAATTTTTATTTTTTTTTATACACTTTTTCTCCCATTTTCTATTATTTTTCTCCCATCCCAATTTCGTATCGTCCAATTCAACCCTCCCCTGTCACGAACGCTGTTTCTTGCCTCTCACAAGCCGGCTGCAATGTGGACTAAGTCATACATAGCACAAGTCCCCTCCGGTACTTGAGGTAACAGCAGTCGCATCTTTTCACCTGCGCAGCTCGATCTCTCAGTGGCGAGGAGTAACGCGTGGGAGGCTCACGCTGCCCCCGACACTTCCTGATTCTACTGCGCAGGCGCACCAACCGACCTGTAGGAGTCGCTGTCCACAACGCCCGATCCCCACCCATCAATTTCCCACCCCCTAATACGGCCAATGTGTATTAGTACGGACGACCAGCTAAACTGAAAGCAATATGGAGCGCTGGGATCGAACAGGCAAGCCCAGCGTCTCCGTCATTCGTGGCGAGCGCCTTGCCCACTACGCCACGTAGCCGCCCCTCAGTCATTATAATTTTTATGTTTTTCAATGAATATTATCAATGAGAATAATGATGTAAAGATGATAATTTCCTCTAATATTGCAAATCCCATCATAATTGCACAGAATGTTTGTGTCTTTATTCCTATATGGCTGCCTGTAACCAGTAACCACTTTCAAAAGAAAATGCCTAATTTCTGTCCAGTGGTAGAGTAAAACACTGAAACGGTATGAAATTACTGTTCTACTGTGACTTGTTTACAAGATCCAGTAATAAGACACCAACATATTATGTTTTGTGTGTTGATATACTTCTCATAAATCAACAACACATAGCAACCGTTGTTTTGCACATAGCAACCATTGTCTCTTCCATTGCCACGTACAAAACAATGGTCGCCATGTTACAGGCAGTCATGCTGGAAGAAAGAGAAGTACACACAACATTCCATGCAAAGCCCCTATTCGATTTTTTCCCCTCCAAAAATCATTCAGCCCTAATTCCAAATGAATAGACTATTCTCTTAGCATGGACGTTAAAAATGGTACCTCCCTGCTCACCTCACCACATTCTGCTACACCCAGATCACAGATAAATGTCAACTCCACACACACACACGACACGAATGATTGGCCATTTATGTCCACATACGTGACAAACGGGCAATTTATGCCATGCTCAGGTTGAGATCTATTGTTCCCAGGGTGGAAAGGAATCCCAACCTGACCATGACATAAAGAGCAAAATGGCCACCATGTGAATTATGGTCAATGGACGTAGAGGTTGTAAATGTTTAATACGTGGGATATTAAAGGGACCTTTCAGTTATCTAACCTTTCAGTTATTTTCGATTACTTTTGTTTTTCTACTTTAAGTGTAAATGCCATAAAAACACAGTAAATTACTTTTGATCAAAAATATTAAACATTAAATAAAGGTTGTAATCTGATTTGACAGTAAGTATTTGGCAACCGGTTGCTGCCAGAATGTCTTTCTTTTACAGTGCGCGCCGCACAGCGCTGAGGCATAAAAAAATATATTGTTTGGTTCCTGTTGGTTGTCAGTTAAGGCCATGGGTAGGTAGGGAATTTATTTTATTTTTTATTTTATTTCTTGCCACGGCGACTATGGATAGGGAATTTCTTTATTTAATTAAAATGTTCACGACAACATGGATGCATGTACTCTGCCAGCATGTTTAATATCCATAATACTAAAGGTTTGACTAAGATTTCTATGAAACTTTATTGTAAAAAATTAAATATATTAATTTCTTTTAAATATATATATTTTTTTAAACTCATAAAATAAATTGGGTCGCCCCTAAATCGGCAGGGTCGGTCGGCAACCGGAACCAACCAATTTTTTTCTTTTAGGCCCGATCAATGGAAACGTGCCATGCATGGTAAAGTACTCTAGCGATAGCAGTAAAGTACTCTTGTGGTAAGTACTCTTGTGGTAAGTAATGCTTGTGGTAAGTACTCTTGTGGTAAGTACGCTTGTGGTAAGTATGCTTGTGGTACAGTACTCTCGCGGTAAAGTATGCTCGCGGTACAGTACTCTCGCGGTACAGTACGTGAACGTGATCTGGGCTGGAATCACACACAAAGAGACGTGTTTTATTTTTTTCTTACTATCAAACCGTTGGTTATTATTATGTCACCACGTCTGTTTTTTCCTGCGCCAGACAAAGCTCTTTGTGAGCCGTCCTGACTCTGTCCATTGTTTGGAGACAGTGAGGTCAGCCAACGTGTTCCGCAACCTTTTCCCCCTCTGTCCGGGTGTCCAGTCCACAAGCCTGGGCTGTTGGGCGCGTGACACGCCGCGTCCTGCACGCCCCGCCCTCACGTCACTCAGCAGCACAGTCGCTCTCAAGGTGGGGTCCAGGGGATCCCCAGCTAAATGAGTAATAGTTTTAATTTCACTAATATTGTATTCACTATAAAAATTTAAAAAAAACATAGCTGGATGTTTTTGTATAGTATAGTTAGTTCAGCATAGTGACATATAGTATGTAAGGGATAATGTATAGCTACGAGGTCATTGTCGCAAAATAATTGACCGACACAGAGTTTAAAACAGTGTTTTAAACGACAATGACCGAGTATAGCTATACATTATCCCGCTTATTATTACATGGCTAACTTACTAACAATATACCTAATTCATCGACAAGACGAGATCAAATGCAGACGCAGTTGTTCTGTGGCTCTGTCAGCCCAAATAAAGTGATTATTATTATCGGCAGCCGGCAGGTCTGTGGTCTGATTGCATGACTGAGTGCAGCTGTGCATATGCTGAGCAGCACTGATACAGTGTGTGTGTAGTGGGCTTGATTGGTCCAGCTGCGCACAGCCGCGGTCATTATTGTTCGGCAGAGGTCCGTTATGTAAGGGATAATGTATAGCTACGAGGTCATTGTCGCAAAATAATTGACCGACACGGAGTTTAAAATACCGAGCCGCTTCGGCGAGGTGTTTTAAACGTCAGTGAAGGTCAATTATTTTGCGACAATGACCGAGTAAAGCTATACATTATCCCGCTTATTACATGGCTAACTTACTAACAATATACCTAATTCATTTGACAAATCGCAGTTCTGTGGCTCTGTCAGCCCAAATAAAGTGATTATTATTATTATCGTGAGCAGCAGCCTCTGTTCTGGCTCCGCTGTGTTCAGGCTCCGCTCGTTGCTCCGCCCCCTGTCATCGCCGGCAGCACTGAAACAGTGTGTGTCAGTGGGCTTGATTGCGAACAGCTGCGCTCTGCGGTCATTATTGAAAAATCTGCGGTCATTATCGAAAAATAATGACCGCAGTCGGGGGGCTGTTGACCAATCACAAGCAAGCATTTCGGCGAATGTGAAAACGCCATGTAATAACGAGTAATATCGGACCTCTGACAAGCGCTGTTGACCAATCACAAGCAAGCATTTCGGCGAATGTGAAAACGCCATGTAATAAAACTGTATATTCTATAGTAGTGTACATAGGACTCATTACCTTTTTATTGTATTTTATCTTAGTACTTTTATCATGACTATTTTGTTATCTATTCTATTTTATTCTATTATTATGACTGATGACTTGTCGTACAGAACTTGTACGTCGCTTTGGATAAAAGCGTCAGCTAAATGACTAAATGTAAATGTATTATTATTATTTGTATTTTTTTTTGCACAATCGAAGCGGGCATGGCCACCTTCATTTCACCATATGTCTTGTGTATGTATGTGATGAATAAACCTCTTGAATCTTGAATCACTAGAAGTCAGCCCAATTAAAGGATATATAAGAGTGACTATATCATAGGTGGCAATGTTATCTATAGTTATGGAATTCTGGACTAAATCCTATCCAACAACAAACATCTTCTCAAACACATGACTTATTATCGTGCCAGATAGGGAACAAGCCCTCACCTGCACCTTGTGTATACAGTTTACTTGTAGTACATATTCAGATTTCCATTTTTCTATTGCCTACATTTTTATTGTAACATATATTATAACCGACAAACTGACCCTCATCTGCACCTTTGTTTACAGTAGGGATGCTCGATATTGGCTTTTTTACCGATACCGATATGCCGATATTGTCCAACTCTTAATTTCCGATACCGATATCAACCGATACCGATATATGCAGGGTCCCCCCCCCCCCCCCCCAAAAATGGAATAATTTCAGGTAATTAACATTACATATCTCTTGTTGTGGAATTAACACAACATTATGCATACTTTTGACAATAAATAAAATCAGAATTTGTTCTTACTTGCTTGCCTGGGTAAATAAAGGTTATAGAAATGTGAAAAAATATATATATATATATTTTTTTTGAAAACCGATACAGATATTTTCCGATATCACATTTTAATGCCGATATCGGCCGATAATATCGGACATCCCTAGTTTACAGTATTCATTTTTATATTCAGACTTAATTCTAATGTTGTTTATGTTTCTATTACCATGCCCATACCTGTACCTTCCCTCCCCCATGCTGCTATGATGCCCGAATAATAAAGGAATATCTTATCTTCAATGGGGGTCCCTGAGACAGAGTCTTCTCAAATGGGGGTCCCTGGACTATTGTGTCAATTTGTGGCGTCCTCGACATAAAAAGGCTTGAGAACCAATGGCTTAGGAGGATACAGTGTGTACTGTGTACTCTCACGAGAACATGCCTCTGTAGCCGATTATTTCTCTGTCCCAAGGAATTCCACAAATCTCTATTTAAACACAAAACATGGTCAAGGCGAGTAGCGAGCACACACATACACTAAAGAAGGCAGCAGAGCTGACACGTGTCCTGATCTTGATCATGACAGAATTTGTAAGTCGCTTTGGATCAAAGTTAAACTAAACAAAGCTACCACCACAGACAGGAGCTCAACCCCCGCTGGCGTTGCATTGGTTTGAGGCCAACTGTCTGGAGCTGGTCTGAGGAACTGCTTGAGCTGAGAAAACACTCTACCTACCGATCAAACAGCATCATCAGTAGGGTTGGGCACCGAGAACCGGTTCTAATATGAACCGGTTCCTAACTAACATAATTATTTGCATTTCGATTCTTAATTAACCCTAATCATCAGTAAGTAAGGCCATGGTTAGACTAGTGTTTTTGTGGTCATTTTTTGAATACGTTTGCTGTCCCTTTTACACAGAAATGCGTTTTTTGGCGTTTTTTGGCGGATACGTTGTGGCCCTACTGAAAACGCTAAATTGTGTTTTCCGTTTTTGAGTAGCGCCAAAACTCGCCGACAACAGTCGTGTAATTTGCACGGAGCCGTTGTTGCGAAAACGCCCATGCGCGTAATTTGCAGCGGCACCGTGTATATCCCTCATGTCTGTCTGTCTGTCTGTCTGTCTGTCTCGAGCCCGGTGGAGCAGCACCGAGCACAGGCCGAGGAGCAGGCCGAGGAGCAGCCCGCGCGCAGCACCGTGTATCTCTCCAGTCTGGGCTGTCTGTCTGTCTGTCTCGAGCAGCACCGAGCAGCAGAGCCCCCCATGCCCCGCGCGCCTCATCTCTCCTGCCTCGAGCAATGCCATAACGCGCATTTGCGCATTCATAACGTTATTTCGCTGGACTGTACATTGTAACATTAACACAGCCCAGCTGTCAACTGTAGGCTACTTTGTAACTTTCGGGCGTTTTATTCATAACAAACATTGACGTGATTCCGCCAACACATATGTAATATTAATAGGTTTTGCTCACAGAGAGATAGATAAATAAATAAACATAATCACGGTTATCTACCAACAACTGCATGTACTGTAGAAATTTATGTTTCAGTGCAGATAAAGGTACTGTACAAAATAATGTTATGAATGCCCGAAAACATTTGTGATGTCACAGTATGATGTCATAATCAAACATTCTAGAACATTTGTGTATCTATTCAACAATTCTCTCACAGCTGAGTGTGGACGACAGCGGGACGAGGGAGAGTAACTACCTCCCCACGCATGCTCAGTGCTGAATTCGAGACGAGATCCTTTGTGGTCTGACCAAGCCTTGTTCTGACAAAACGAAAGCGCTCAAGGTGCAAAATGAATGTCTAACTCGGCTGCGAAACTCACCTGAAAAACGAAACGAAAAACAGCCTAGGTGTAACTCCAGCCTTATATTTTCCTGAAACTTTCAAGAAAACTAGGGTTTTTCAAAATGGTATAAAACGGAAATTAAAAAACAATCCGCTTCGACAATGTTGACTGCAAACAAGTCATTGATAAGCGACGGCCAGATTAGACACATCATTTAAGACATAGATTATGCGTTCACAACGCTATCATTGAAGTGGGTGCTGGCATTCAACCATGTTCTGGGGCACCAAGCTCCGGCATCCAAAGTGTTAATCCTGCGGCCGCACTTTATTTAAAAACAGCCAATCAAATCCCCATCAATGGAAAATGAACCCGCCCATACCCATGCCGATTGGTCCTTGTGCAAGACTAGAAAGCAGGGATCTTTGATTAAATACCTACGCAACACGTTTCGCAATTATGCCACATCAATGTGGAACGCCCTACCCACAGCTGTAAAGGAATGTGAATCACTACCCACTTTCAAAACCACTCTCAAGGAGCACCTACGGGAGACTGCAATTCGAAACTGGCCCCTGTAAATGTCCTAACCCAACCCCCTCCAATGTACAGTAAATGTCCTAACCCAATAATACACAAGACCCTCTTCTTGGGACCAAACTAAGGTTTCGTCGATAATCCAATGTAGAGTTACCCCCTCCTCCCCCCACCCCGCCTACCCATTACCCAACCACCTCCAATGTACAGTTCCCCCCCCCCACCCCACCCCACCTACCCAACCCCCCCCCCCCCCCCCCCCACCTCCTCCAATGTACAGTTTCTTCGTCAAATGTATATACTCTCTTTTTTTTTTGTATCACAAACAGTACTGTATTTGTAAATCTGGTATGTCATAAATGTATAGAGATGTAGCAGTACTGTCTATCTGTATGTCATGTATGTCATATATGTTTTGATTAATTGAAAATGGGGGACCCTGATGTAAACAAGACGAAAGTCTTTCTCTGGTCTGCATCCCCTTAACAATTGTGTGTATTGAGCTGTACTGTATTGTACCCATTCTGCAATCTGTTAATAACATTTTCAATCAATCAATCAAATCAGAAGAATAGACTGTCAGGAAAAAAGTTTTTACTTTTACTTTTTAGTACACTTAAGTACATTTAAAAGTAGAAACTTTGGGACTTTTACTCAAGTGTGTTTTTAGCCAGATACTCTGACTTTTACTTGAGTACGATTTTGAGACGGTACCCATATTACTTTCACATAAGTATAATTTCTGGGTTACTTTTTACACCCCTGAAAACATCCGACGCACTCCTCTCCGCCTCACTTCTGTACAGGTATTTCAAAAGCCACAGTGCAGTCAGTGTGAGTGAAAAAAAAGCGATCATCTCTTCCGCCCACGTGTGCTTATTTTGTCACGGCTACATGACTCCCAATGTTCCTGGGCAGGACTCGCTTTTCAACATTCCACAAATGCTTCAGTTCAAAAAGGGGAAATAAACGATCGCCGGCTTCTACAGCACGGAGCCTATGTTACGCCCCTGCCCCTGCTATTATTAGGCTACTACTATTACTACTCCCTTCGTTTGAAACGCTGTACTGAGCCGCGCCCATAGACCCACAACACACATTGTCGAGGTCAGCGTGGCGGCGTGCGTGGCGTTAAAGGGATCGTTCTGATGTCAGTAGCCCTATTCGCTACTCACCAAATGATTGTGTAGACCAGTGGAGTCCTTTCTCAGCACAATCCAATCCATGCTGTTCCTCCTCAGACCAGCTCCCAGATAGTTGGCCACAAACCAACGCAAAGTCAACAGGGGGTCGAGCTCCTGCCTGACTGTACAAGCTGAGTAACGCTCAGCGGAATGTGCTCCACGGTGCAACACAAAGTAGATTTCAGTGAGCCTCAGTCAGCTTGTACAGACAGGGGGCTTGACCCCCCCCCCCCCCATTGACTCTATATGGCTGTTTTTATTTTATTTAATTTTTTTATATATATATATAGCGCTTTTATCCAAAGCGCTTTACACATTCACACACCGACGGCGGAGGCAACCATGCAAGGTGCCAACCAACCTGCTCATCGGGAGCAATTAGGGGTTAAGTCAAGTGTCTTGCTCAAGGACACATCGACACGCTGCCCGGGAGGAGCGGGAATCGAACCGGGAACCTCCGGATTGCCAGACGACTGCTCTCTACCTCCTGAGCCACTGTCGCCCCCCAATCATCTACCAATCAATCAACATCATCATTGGTAGGGTAATGGGGCGGCTAGGGTTCCAAAAATCTCAACTATCCCGTTAAGCTTAATTAGAAGCAGAGACCAGGGAGACTCAGTGAGTAGCCTATAGGTCCTGTTGCATGAAGGCAGCGAGATGCATCCATGGCCACAGACACACTGCTCAGCCCACGGAGAGGACTTCACACAGGAGGACGGTGCGCTCGCCAGGTTTAATAACCACCGATACAACTTGGGACGTTTTGGATTTTAACCCTTTCACTACCACACTACAGAAGGTTAACCCTTTCACTACCACACTACAGACAGACGGCGTCTGTGGTGTGGCAGTGGAAGGGTTTAAAACCGGTCCGTCTGTGTGGTAGTGTGGTAGTGAAACTAGTGTTAACACTTTGTCGCGAACGGGTTAACCTTCTGTATTGTCGCGGTGACATTTTGGTAGTGTGGTAGTGAAAAGGGTTAAACCTTTACCGTTAAACTTGAATATTAAGAGTTCACGTGTGATTCAGACTTTCTTTTTTTTTTTAAACTTTGGCCATTTCCCTGGCTCTTTTATACGTTTATCGCATTTATACTTGGTCAAGTTCGACCGACAGAAGCAGGCTGAAAGGGTTCAGATGGGGGGGAAGACACTCTGGGAAAGGCACGGCTGCAGTCCGGGATTCGAACTCGCTCAGCCCCAGATCCGCGCGAGCGCGGTTGTCCACGGCGCTGAAATAGCACTCGCGGTACGTGGTGAGCTACTGGAGCTCCCCTGTGATTCAGACTTTCATATTGATTAGCTATTCGTTGTACACAGAATATCAGAAGTTAGGCTCTTCTGTGCTGTTTTGGGAAAGCCGTCTGGCTACCTGCAGGGTCCTGTTCCGTCTGGCTACCTGCGGGGTCCTGTTCCGTCTGGCTACCTGCAGGGTCCTGTTCCGTCTGGCTACCTGCGGGGTCCTGTTCCGTCTGGCTACCTGCGGGTCCTGTTCCGTCTGGCTACCTGCAGGGTCCTGTTCCGTCTGGCTACCTGCAGGGTCCTGTTCCGTCTGGCTACCTGCAGGCTCCTGTTCCGTCTGGCTACCTGCAGGGTCCTGTTCCGTCTGGCTACCTGCAGGGTCCTGTTCCGTCTGGCTACCTGCAGGGTCCTGTTCCGTCTGGCTACCTGCAGGGTCCTGTTCCGTCTGGCTACCTGCAGGGTCCTGTTCCGTCTGGCTACCTGCAGGCTCCTGTTCCGTCTGGCTACCTGCAGGGTCCTGTTCCGTCTGGCTACCTGCAGGGTCCTGTTCCGTCTGGCTACCTGCAGGGTCCTGTTCCGGACCGTCTGGCTACCTGCGGGGTCCTGTTCCGTCTGGCTACCTGCGGG
>NC_140176.1:8270139-8300139 GCF_963971535.1 Notolepis coatsorum
AAATATCAGCCGATATATAACGATTTTCGCAAAAATCCTTAATTTGGCACAAGCCCCCAAAGTTGGTTGGGCTCCAATTTGTTTCGCCAATATATCATTATCTGCCAGGTTTTGCTCATCAGAACAATGCTGATAAAAGATATTTATATTTATATTGGCCGATACCACCAATATGGTTGCAGATATGTTGTGCATCCCTATTGTACGCGGTCCCGTCAACACATCACTCCTGTCCTCCACTGGCTCCCGATCAAGGAACGCATCAACTTCAAAACACTACTCCTCACCTGCAAAGCCCTCCATAGCCTGCCCCCCCCCCCCCCTACCTGACTGACCTCCTTCTCCCCTACCGCCGGCCCCACCCGTTCCCTCCAGTCCTCTTCCACTGCTTCCCTCACTGTCCCGTCATCCAAACCCAAACGTTTTGGTGACCGGGCTTTTTCACGAGCTGCACCCAGACTGTGGAACACCCTCCCTCAGACCGTCCGAGACTCTCCCTCACTCTCCACCTTTAAATCCTGACTCAAAACCTACCTGTTCTCCCAAGACTACAACCTTCCCTACCCCATAACCACCCTCCTCCAACCTATCACCTCCCCTTCCCTACTTTCTCTCCCTCTCCCCCCCCCCCCCCTCCCCTCAGTTTCCTTACTTCCCTGACTGTTCCCCTGCTGGACTTTGTATCTGTTACTTGTTACCCGTGGTTGTATGTCCTGCGTCTTCATCCTGTTGCTTATTCCCTCTGGTTCTTTGTTTCTCTGTTAATTTGTTTTGCTTATTGTCAGCGTCTTTGGGTTCCTGAAAAGCGCTTTATAAATAAAAATGTATTATTATTATTATTATTATTATTATTATTATATGAAGGTTAACCGTTAACCCCCCCCCCCCCACCCCCCCCACCCACCCACCTCCAATGTACAGTCCCCCCCACCCACCCACCCACCCAACCCCACCCCACCCCACCTACCCAACCTCCTCCAATGCAACAGTTTCTACGTCAAATGTATATACACTCTTTTCTGGACACTTTTTGTATCACAAACAGTACAGTATTTGCAAATCTGGTATGTCATAAATGTATAGATGTAGCAGTACTGTCTATCTGTATGTCATATATGTTATGATGAATTGAAAATGGGGGACCCTGATGTAAACAAGACGAAAGTCTTTCTCTGGTCTGCATCCCCTTAACAATTGTGTGTATTGAGCCATACTGTATTGTACCCATTCTGCAATCTGTTAATAAAGTTTTCAATCAATCTAAACTAGTTGATTCCTCAGTCAAATTCGATGACTAATAATATTTTTATTTTTTTTCTGGTCGAGGAAAGCCCTGCAGTCACCCGTTCCCTGATCAGTTTATCCACGCGGTCAAACATATCTGAGATATGATGTAATAACTGCAGGATGAGTCAGTGGAAATGTGCATTCCAATGATACCTCCCTGCCCTGGGCACAGAGTTTGGCAGAGCCAGCTTTCAGATGAAGGAAGTAAGATTGGGGAAGTGTTGAGGAACCTGAACTCAGTCACTCTTGCATGTGCGACCTGAGCATCTGGACAAACGCTTAGCCAAGCAGTCCAGTGACTCCAGACTACTCACACACTTACTTCCGTCTGTGTCTCTCACACACACACACACACACACACACACGCACACGCACGCCAGCTGAGGAACTGGGAGAAGGACTACATTACAAACAGTTACCTTCTACTGTAAGAGTCATGGTTCAACTACTCATTCTCTTGTAAGAGATTATAGCTATACGTGCCCTAACTGGTGTTTCAACTGCGGACGACAAGCCATAGAAATACACCTATAATCATGCAGTCTAATAACACATGTGCCCTAGTCTTGCATGCGTTAGCAGACTTCTCTCTACAGTCAAGTTTTACTCTGTAGAATGAAATCCGATGTCGGTCGGTCGGTCGGTCGGTGCACTGGCTAGACTTGCAGCTATGTAGGGCGCTCGGTGTGTAGGGTCCATTATTAACTGCTGCAGTGAACAACATCCTCGAAGGTGGAAGAAGCCGGTTGAAAACTGAGATCAAATCAACCAGGCCAGGTCAGGGTTTTTGTCAAAATAGATGTCAAGGAGGACGCCAAAAATGATTAGGCTACAAACCCACATTTGATGGTTTTGTTCTTAGGATGATTTAGTCCAGAATTCCATAACCAACTAGGTGGGCAAATTTACATTGCATTCTCTCATTCATGGGCTAACTTCTAGTCAACGAAACGTGAGTGAAAAAAAAGTAATAAAAAAACAACAAAAAAACGTCTTTCTGTCTCTCTACTTTCGTGCACTCTTCCTTATATATACTAACATACACTGTAGTATTGTTACTCAGCCAGCTTATAGAGTTGTACTCTTCCTGCTGTCTTGTCAACGTACAAAACTTGTAAGACGATTTGGATAAAAAGAAATCTGGGGACCCCCTGGAATCCCCTCAAGGACCCCTAGGAGTCCCCCCCCCCCCCCCCCCAACCAGACAACGTGTGCAGTTTAGGACTGGGCTTGTTTACATGAGCAAGCTCAAAGCCCCCTGTTGCATAAGGAATCCAGCTGCAGACCCCCCTCCCCGCCAGATGTTGAGAGTACCGACACAGTGATTTGGGGGGGGGGGGGGGCTTAAGAGGGATGGCATCTCCCCTGTTAACTCTGCATCTGCATTCCTCTTACTAGGGGTGTCAATCGTGATACACCGATTTGGATCGATGCGTCGATGCCTATAGCATGAAACAAATAGGCACTTTTGAATTGTAGCCACTAAATATAGGCTACCCTAAATATACCTTTCTTCTTCCTCTTCTTCTTCTTCTCTAAACCTCATTTTGGTTGTACAGTGTTTGAGACTTGATAGAAATGTTGTAACATGATTGTCATAACTGGATCACCAATATATCATATCATATCGATTACACATAGCCTATATTTAAATGTAATTGTATCATTTGTAGCTAAATGTGTGCTACGATTGAAATTGTATCATGGTATAAGCCAAGGCCTGAGGTTTGTGCCCCCCGCCCCGTAAGGTACCCCGGCCCTTAGTTAACCCAACTTCACTTTTGGTAACCCAACTTGTTGAATATGATTATGAACAACCTGTAAACTGGCTTTAACCCACAGTGTACGGCTAGTGTACAACAACTCCTGGGCCTCTCTGCCTCAACCTCTGGACAGACAGAGAGCAGCCTTGTTGGGCGGTGGATGTCATGTCTCCAAGGAAAGTGTTACTGTTACTGTCTGTCTTGTCTAGGCCAAGCGGTAGCATAATTCTATCCAGCTGTTTCTATTTAATCACTAAGTAAATTCAATGGTCTTAATCTGTGTCTATTTCTAGAGATAGTGGGTGAATAATGAATCCTTCCTCTGCTGTTTGGATTGCGAAAGCCCCCCCCCCCCCTCCCCTTGCATGCACGCACACACGCACACGCACACACCTACAAATATGAAATCACAACACAGATCACGTGCATTATGAGAAAAGACCATCATCATGTCTTCAACTGACAAATAATAAAATAGGAGTTGGAATCACACTCACTCACACACACACACACACACACACACACACACACACACACACACACACACACACAGGCTTCAGGAATTAGATTCGAATTATTGCCAACGTTACCAACGTTAGTAAAACAAAAGCTAATAAACAAAAGCTGAAAATAGCTAACAACTATACATATGATATTATAATAATAGTATATATTATTAATATATATAACTAATTTTGCATTCTAGTCGGAAAAAAAGTTACGTACGATCACCATTGTAAATGGATCTGCTATAATAAATGTAGACATATGATGTTGGTTCAAATGAGTAAAACAGTAAAACAGTTTCAAGCTGTATAAGCCACGTTAGCGAGACAACAACAACAATAACAACAAGGTAAAGCAGCAACACAACAACATACCTTGCAGCAGTATATTTTGACGCAGCTTTCATCCAGTTAAGTTTGCTTCGCTTACCGTGGAAATGTCGGTGTTTAATGTTAAGAGAACACTAACTAGTAGTAAAACACGACAAAAGTCATGAGAATATCCCCAGCCCCTCTAAAGGCACAAACTGTACTTTTCTCTAATAAAAGCCCCTGCTGTCGTGCAGCTCTGCAGCAGGAAACATCAAGTCCACTGTCCTGAGTGCCAATGAAACTGCTATAGTAGTCGCTAGAACCCACGCTCCGGAAGAACGTGTTTTAAAATATTTAAAATATTTGACCGGTGGGAGTGGTTGAGGTTCGCGTTAGGTTCATAAATAACGTCTACGGTTAAAATTACGACGACTTGTAGCGGTGCAGCTTGGCCAAAAACGGACCGACCCGCCGGTAAAACGCCGATGACCCCGTGGGATCTAGCGCCGTCGACCAGTGCAGTTTGTCACGGGACCCACACTGTTCTCTCTCACAGGAGTTTTATGAAAATAATATACAATTACATTGTCCTGACGAGAAACGGTCAGACACTGCCATCTAGAGGCAGAAGGTGGCCATGACAACTATTGGTCATTTTTTTGCAGGCCACAGCTAGGTTTGTGATTCAGAGAAAGAGAGAAAATATGCATAGTCTACATTTGCTAAAATGTCGATTGATTTCTAAATAATATGGCCACAATGTTTACCATTAACCCTTTAATGTGCACTCCAAGAAAACAACTATGTTACTTTTGTACTTTTTATGTTATTGGGGCACTAATAATAACAAGAATAAAAAAAAATTATAGACCCCCCCAGTTAAAAAAATATATAGGCCTCTACCAAATGGTTGAGATGCTGCTTGATGGGGTAAAAGTACCTAATACATAATTATACATGTATAATAACAATTATATGATAATGTAATACCTACAAATACAAAAAAGAAAGTAGAAAAAGTTAAATGACTGGAAAACAAGTCAAGTAAAAAAAAAAAAAAAAAACATTAGTTTTTCCTTCAGTAGGCCATAGTCTCTCTCTCTTGTGGACCAGTCAGGAATAAGGAGATGCACAGGTCAAGGGCCGTATCCAAACAGTACCATCGCCGTGACCTGGGCTGGCTGGGGTCTTGTATACAGATGAACCAGCATGTCAGAAAGATCAATCATAATATGCTGATTGTAGGCAGGAATGAGTGATGGGGATGAGACACGTCCATCGTCGCTGTGTCGTCTTTGCTCCACCCTTGGACACTTGAAAGAGACATGATGACCCCACAGCCATTGCTCAGGATGGTGACACATTTGTTGTCATACCATTTGACTGCGAGTTCCCCTTCAGCAGTCTTGTAATCAAGAGCTCCACGTCCTCCCTTCATCAGCTCTTTGTCTTCTATCAAGCGAGCTCCACCGATGCGGTTTAGTCGGACAGTGCCGATGCACTTAACTCATTGACCGCCGGGCATTAGTCGGGCCCCGCTCTAGCACTGCCATGCTTTAAAGGGGAACATTTTACTATTTCTTTCACTATTTGGGCACTTTTACACAATTCCTGTGAGTCTATGGAACACCTCTGTAATATATATATATTTTTTATTCATTGTTTTGTATTTCTAATCAAGTCCTCAAAAACAGCATTTTTCTACCTCAAGATTTCGAGCTGTTTTGAGCCTGGGCTCCTAAACCACTGCGCCGGGCCTGCTGAGCGTCGTGTTCGCCTGAACATTAACATGCAGCAGTGACTATATGACATCACATATAGGCACATTTTCAAATGACTCAGTTCAGTGAGGGTGAATATTGTGAGAGGAGAATTGGAAGAATGCGCCAATATGAGAATTTTGAGACATAGATCATATTAATATAAGTCCACGTAGCTAGGAAACAATGCTAAACACTCAAAAAGGCCATTTATAAGATAGTTCCCCTTTAAAAGATAGGAGTGCATCACCTTGTTTGTAGAGCTATAACTATATTCTATATTATAGCTATGGATACAATACTATGGCCCAATTGACATCACCTATCTATCGTTCAATATGTGAAAAAGAATAAATTTTTCGGTCTAGGGTAATTCCCGAAATGCTGAGTTATAGCCGTATGACGTCAATTCCACTATAGACGTTGCCGTTTCTTGCCTGTACACGCTATTATTCCGAAATCAAATCTATATCATAGGTATTATGTTCCATCATGAAACCGGAGACATTTGGCCGTTCCACAGGCCAAGATACAAGGTTTCAAAGGGTGCTCGATACCGCCGTCTAGCTGGATGCGGCCGGTATTGCACTTTGGCGACCTCAGACTCATTCCCTATGGTAACACCAAGGTCCCTGGATGAATAATGAATAGAAATATCGAATAAAAGGAAAAAACGATCAAATAACGAGTATACTCGTTGTTGGTGTTCAACGATTGGCGCCCGATAACGGGTAAACTCATTGTTGGCGGGGAATGAGTTAATACCCAGAACTAGTTGATCACAGAAGACAACTGAAAGCCGTGGCTGTGTTATGGTTTTGCATAACGTCGTCACCACTTTGCTCCCTGGAGGTATCTCCTCCTCTTCCTCACTCTGGAGGTAGCTCCTCCTCTTCCTCACTCTGGAGGTCCTCTTCCTCACTCTGGAGGCAGCTCCTCCTCTTCCTCCCTCAGATCATCACCTGGAGGTACAGTAGCTCCTCCTCTTCCTCCCTCAGATCATCACCTGGAGGTACAGTAGCTCCTCCTCTTCCTCCCTCAGATCAACACCTGGAGGTACAGTAGCTCCTCCTCTTCCTCCCTCAGATCATCACCTGGAGGTACAGTAGCTCCTCCTCTTCCTCCCTCAGATCATCACCTGGAGGTACAGTAGCTCCTCCTCTTCCTCCCTCAGATCATCACCTGGAGGTACAGTAGCTCCTCCTCTTCCTCCCTCAGATCAACACCTGGAGGTACAGTAGCTCCTCCTCTTCCTCCCTCAGAGCAACACCTGGAGGTACAGTAGCTCCTCCTCTTCCTCCCTCAGAGCAACACCTGGAGGTACAGTAGCTCCTCCTCTTCCTCCCTCTGAGCAACACCTGGAGGTACAGTAGCTCCTCCTCTTCCTCCCTCAGATCAACACCTGGAGGTACAGTAGCTCCTCCTCTTCCTCCCTCAGATCAACACCTGGAGGTACAGTAGCTCCTCCTCTTCCTCCCTCAGATCAACACCTGGAGGTACAGTAGCTCCTGCTCTTCCTCCCTCAGATCAACACCTGGAGGTACAGTAGCTCCTCCTCTTCCTCCCTCAGATCAACACCTGGAGGTACAGTAGCTCCTCCTCTTCCTCACTCAGATCATCACCTGGAGGTACAGTAGCTCCTCCTCTTCCTCCCTCAGATCAACACCTGGAGGTACAGTAGCTCCTCCTCTTCCTCCCTCAGATCATCACCTGGAGGTACAGTAGCTCCTCCTCTTCCTCACTCAGATCAACACCTGGAGGTACAGTAGCTCCTCCTCTTCCTCACTCTGGAGGTCCTCTTCCTCACTCTGGAGGTAGCTCCTGCTCTTCCTCCCTCAGATCATCACCTGGACACCTGAGCATCACTGAATATGTTTTAATCTGTGGTGAGGTGTGACATCACTGAATTTGTTTTAATCTAAATTATTTAGTCAATTGAACTGGCAATGTCTAATGTCTCTGCAACACAAAGTGTATTGTAACTCTTGAGTGTTGATCCTTGTGTTAAATCACTTTATTCCACTCGATAAGTTACTGTCACTGTGAGTAGGGGCTGGTCAGCCTAATAACCCTATAGTGTCATAGTGAGGTTATTCAAAGTTGGTTTAATTGCTTAATTGATAGCACTGAAGGTGTAAAATGCACAGCTCCCACTGGTTAAAAGTACATTTAACCAATATTTTATTTTCTGAGAGTATACTTGCAATGTATTTTTGGTACTTCTTATGTGATTTCATGTACTAATTTAAAAATGTTTAGTGCGATAGTCAATGTTATTAAAATATGCTGTACGTGTCATTTAAGTACACTTAGAAAAACGGAACATAAGTTGTACTTTCGTAAACGTATTAAAAGTCTACTATTTCAGTAAGCTAACGTAACCAAAATGTCACAAAGTATCATTTCAATATATTTATGTCTGAGACTGACTCTGTGGATTCAGCGTATAGTTTGAGCTTTTACAAACTTAGTTTCATAAGGTGTCAACACCTCTGAACCAGACATGTATAACTGTAAACATAGTTTACCCCCCCCCCCCCCCCCACCACACCACCTCCAATGTACAGTCCCCCCCCCACCCCACCTACCCAACCTCCTCCAATGTACAGTTTCTACGTCAAATGTATATACTTTCTTTTTTAGACTCTTCTTGTATCACAAACAGTACTGTATTTGTAAATCTGGTATGTAAATGTATAGATGTAGCAGTACTGTCTATCTGTATGTCATGTATGTCATAAATGTTACGATGAATTGAAAATGGGGGACCCTGATGTAAACAAGACGAAAGTCTTTCTCTGGTCTGCATCCCCTTAACAATTGTGTGTATTGAGCTGTACTGTACTGTACCCATTCTGCAATCTGTTAATAACATTTTCAATCAATCAATCAATCAATCAATCAATCAATCAATCAATCAATCAATCAATCAACCAATCAAAATTTTTTAAAATAAAATCCTCAGATGAAAAGTATTTCTGTTTGCGGCTGCCCTCTAGTGGACAGTGACGGTTAGCCTTCGGGAGAGGTGTTGTTAGTTGGATAATGTCTAGGCTAATCGTACTGTCCGCTTCCATTCATGGTGCTAAGCTAGGCTAACGTAGCTTTCTACTGAACGCACAGAGAGTGAATGAATGAATGAATGAATGAATGAATGAATGAATGAATGAATGAATGAATGAAAACTTTATTAACAGATTGCAGAATGGGTACAGTGCAGTACAGCTCAATACATACAATTGTTAAGGGGATGCAGACCAGAGAAAGACTTTCGTCTTGTTTCCACCAGGGTCCCCCATTTCCAATTCATCGTAACATATATGACATACATGACATACAGATAGACAGTACTGCTACATCTATACATTTATGACATACCAGATTTGCAATTACAGTACTGTATTTGTGATACAAAAAGAGTCCAGAAAGAAAAGAGTATATACATTAGGCGTAGAAACTGTACATTGGATTGGGTAGGTGGGGGTGGGACTGTACATTGGAGGTGGTTGGGGGGGGGGGGGGGTAGGAGTGGGGGGGGGGGGGGGTGTTGGCGGGGGTTGTGTTCGGACATTTACAGGGGCCAGTTTCGAGTTGCAGTCTCCCTTAGGTGTTTTTTGAGAGTGTTTTTGAAAGTGGGTAGTGATTCACATTCCTTTACAGCTTTGGGTAGGGCGTTCCACATTGATGTGGCATAATTGCGAAACGTGTTTAGTCCCTTGTTTGAGCCGAATCTGGGTTTAACATGATTTGTGGAGCTCCCTCTGGTGTTGTGATCGTGGTATTCACTGACCTTTGGGAAGTATTTAGTCATGTACATGGGTACCTTGGTCGTGTAGTGTATCTTGTAGACCAGGCCCATTGCAAGTTGCTGTACTCTGTCGTCTACTCTAAGCCATCCTAGGTTGTCAAAGTGGGCAGGGGTGAGGTGGGTTCTAGGAGTAAGGTCAAGCAGTAGTCTGACCAGTTTGTTTTGAGATGTTTGTAATTTTGTTTTTAGCGCCTTTGAGGTGCTTTGGTACCATGAGGTGCAAGCATAGTCGTAGTACCCTTGAATGAGTGCTCCTGCTAGAGTCTTCAGGGTATTCTTGTTTACCAGTGAGGAGATCCGGTACAAGAAACGAGTTCGTTGGTTGACTTTTTTTATTACATTGGATGCCATTTTGTCACAGGAAAGATTTGCCTCTAGGATGGAACCCAGGTAGGTAATATCTTCTTTCCTTGTGACAATATTGTCACCCACTGTAACTGAGAAGCCGTCGGTCTTGCTGAGTTTGTTATTTGAACCGAAGAGAATGGACTCTGTTTTGCCCATGTGTAATGATAGTTTGTTATCAGCGAGCCATATGCAGATTTTGCTTAGTTCTGAGCTGAGGGTTTTTTCAACCTGTAATTTGTTCTTGTCAGAGACCAGCAGGGCTGAGTCGTCCGCAAACAGGAACAAGTTGCAGTCACAAGCTGACGACATGTCATTTGCATAAATTAGGAACAGTAGCGGACCTAGTATGCTTCCTTGTGGAACACCACAGTTTACTGTGAGGGGGGGGGATAGGGTACCGTTTACCTCCACCATCTGCTCTCTCCCCTCCAGGTAGGATTGCATCCAGCTCACTGATAGACTATCAAAACCAATTGCTTTTAGCTTGTCAATCAGAATGGTGTGATTGACAGTGTCGAAGGCCTTTTGTAGGTCCAGCATGACCATGCCGCAGTATTTGCCCGCGTCCACCTCTTGTTTGATGTGGTCGTTTAAATAGAGAAGGCATGTGTCAGTGGAGTGGGATGTTCTGAAGCCAGATTGGAATTCGTAGATTAGATTTTTTTCCGCAAGGTATTTTTCGACCTGTTCGTATACAATTTTTTCCATGACTTTCGAGATGGAGGTAAGGATAGAAACAGGGCGGTAGTTGCCTGGGTCTAATTTACTGCCTTTTTTGTGCAGAGGGGTCACTCTCGCTATTTTGAAGTCCTTGGGGACGTGTCCCTGTTTTATAGAGAGGTTTATTATGTGTGTGATGACTGGGGTGATGGCGGCTGCTGAGTCTCTGAGGAATTTGGAGGGGCTGTTGTCATGGCCAGTGGCCTTGTTAGGTTGGAGGGCGCTCAGTTTTTTGAGTACCTCATCTGTTGTTACCATTTCCAGTTTGAAGTCGTCTTTGTGGACCCCTAGGTTTTTGTAGTAAGCTACTATGTGTTCTACCCCATAATGCCCTGAGTGGGAGGGTAGTTTGTTTACCAGTGTTGTGGCTATGTTTGTGAAGAAACTATTTAAGTAATTGGCTACATCCAGCTTTTCTGTGATGAGCGTGTTGTCCGTCTTTATGTTTATGTTTGAGAATCTGGTTTTAAGTTTTTTACTGCAGCCTAGTTGGTTATTGAGTAATTTCCAAAGTTCACGCGGTTTGTTTTTGTTTTCCTCGGTTTTGTCATTGATGAATTTTTTCTTTGCTGTTTTGATCATGGAGTTTACATCATTTCTTAGTCTGTTTCTTTGCAGTTTGAGTTCAGTCACGTGGGCTTGGAGTTCACTGCTCGTGCTTATGTTAAGCTTTGACTGACTTTTACGAAACTCAGAGCATTTTTTGTCTCTGGTTTTCATAGCGGTCAGTATTTCAGCGTGCATCCACGGCTCAGCGCGATTTTTTACCCTGGTGGTTCTTAGGGGGGCCATGTTGTTTAGTATCGTTGAAAATTTGGTTTTGAAGCCAAGCCATGTTTCTTCAACCAGTGTACCATTGAGCTCATCTGACCAGTCCAGACCCTCCAGTTCACAGACACTGGCATCTATCTTCTTGTCTCGCTCTGGAGAAGACGATAAGCTAATTTCCCAAGATGTTGGCGTGTTCCTTTAAATGTAAGGAGAATAATACACGATGAGGACCGAGTCACCGACCGACCACCTCGGACTGTATTATTCCGTTTATACCATGGCCACTTGCCAAAGACAAAAATGATGTGCCATTTATTTTTAATTTTCAACAAAAAGATATATATATAAATATACTTTGCTCACTTCTGACTTTCATTATAGTCCCTCTGCACTATACCTCGACTGATGCCAGTAACAAACAAACAAGTAGCCAACAACAGTCATTGTTGCCAGTTGAAATGCGAAGAGGGGACGAGTCGACCATTAATATACAGTGTCAGTAAGTGAAGGGATTATGTAAATCCAGGACTAAATGGCCTCTTCCCTTTACCAATCTGCTTTGCTAGCTCTTATCTTGGAAAAGGAACAATCGCCCCAAAAGAATAAAACTGTGTGTAATCGCAGAATAACTATATTATGTGCATAAAACACAGCAGTGCAAAACAATTCATGGTGTTTGATGTAAACCGTCGCACTGATAACCAGAGAGCAGAGCACTCGGCTGAATAGCGAGACGTAGCACATCCTTCCTACCTGGTCAGCAACATTGTTGCAAACCTTTAGAAACAACATATATATTTAAAAGGTACTCATGTCATGTGTGTATATGTTTGTTTATTTTGTGTATTAATCTGTTTGTATGTATGACTGGATTACTGGGCTGTCAAGTTCCAGTGGGATCTGATCCCAAGACTGTAATATAGTACTTTGATTGATTGATTGAAAACTTTATTAACAGATTTCAGAATGGGTACAGTACAGCTCAATACATACAATTGTTAAGGGGATGGGTGGGTGGGGGGGGGGGGGGGGGGACTGTACATTGGACGACAGTAGGGCGTTCCACATTGATGTGGCATAATTGCGAAACGTGTTTAGTCCCTTGTTTGAGCCGAATCTGGGTTTAACATGATTTGTGGAGCTCCCTCTGGTGTTGTGATCGTGGTATTCACTGACCTTTGGGAAGTATTTTGACATGTACATGGGTACCTTGGTCGTGTAGTGTATCTTGTAGACCAGGCCCATTGCAAGTTGCTGTACTCTGTCGTCTACTCTAAGCCATCCTAGGTTGTCAAAGTGGGCAGGGGTGAGGTGGGTTCTAGGAGTAAGGTCAAGCAGTAGTCTGACCAGTTTGTTTTGTGATGTTTGTAATTTTGTTTTTAGCGCCTTTGAGGTGCTTTGCTACCATGAGGTGCAAGCATATTCATAATACCCTTGAATGAGTGCTCCTGCCAGAGTCTTCAGGGTATTCTTGTTTACCAGAGAGGAGATCCGGTACAAGAATCAAGTTCGTTGGTTGACTTTTTTTATTACCTTGGATGCCATTTTGTCACAGGAAAGATTTGCCTCTAGGATGGAACCCAGGTATGTAATTTCATCTTTCCTTGTGACAATATTGTCACGTCACCCACTGTAACTGAGAAGCCGTCGGTCTTGCTGAGTTTGTTATTTGATCCGAAGAGAATGGACTCTGTTTTACCCATGTGTAATGATAGTTTGTTATCAGCGAGCCAGGTGCAGATTCTGCCGAGTTCTGAGCTGAGGGTTTTTTCAACCTGTAACTTGAACTGCGAACAAGAACAAGTTGCAGTCACAAGCTGACGACATGTCATTTGCATAAATTAGGAACAGTAGCGGTCCTAGTATGCTTCCTTGTGGAACACCACAGCTCACTGTGAGTGGGGGGGTAGGGTACCGTTTACCTCCACCATCTGTTCCCTCCCCTCAAGGTAGGATTGCATCCAGCTCACTGATAGCCTATCAAAACCAATTGCTTTTAGCTTGTCAATCAGAATGGAGTGGTTGACAGTGTCGAAGGCTTTTTGTAGGTCCAGCATGACCATGCCGCAGTATTTGCCCGCGCCCACCTCTTGTTTGATGTGGTCGTCGTTCAAATAGAGAAGGCATGTGTCAGTGGAGTGGGATGTTCTGAAGCCAGATTGGAATTCGTAGATTAGATTTTTTTCCGCTAGGTACTTTTCAACCTGTTCGTAGACTATTTTTTCCATGACTTTCGAGATGGATATGATATAGTATATATACATTCTAATGGCAAGGGTCTTACTCTTAACCACTACATAATCTCTGGGCACAATCTATTTTAGTTTTCACACAAGCCCTGAATCTGCCCATGTAGGTACTGTATGCATATTATCCAATAGATCCCTTGCTAAGGGGAGTTGACTGGCCAGCTATCCAGCAATCCAGTCATACACGCATTTACACATACATACATAACACACACAGTATGCACTATACAAATATATACACGTACATGAGTATATATTTTGGGGCATCTTTGAAAGGCATAGGAGAGAGAGAGAGAGGACTACCATAGGACCCTATTTCAGAATAAATATGAACAGTAGTCAGCGGCAAGGTCTTTTCTTTTTGTTTGATCCTGTTTGAAGGATCCATTGTGCCATGAATTACACATATGTTTGTCAATTTAAACGTGTAATTGTCAGCTAGCTAACGTTATGTTATATAGCATCAAATGGCAAATGGCTGCATTTATATAGTGCTTTTATCCAAAATGCTTTACAAACAAACAAAAAATGTACCCATTCACTCAACCATGCAAGGTGCCAACCTGCACATCGGGAGCAATTAGGGGTTAAGTGTCTTGCTCAAGGACACTTATAGACACGCTGCCCGGAAGAAGCGGGGAATCAAACCGGGAACCTCGGGATTACCAGACGACTGCTCTACCCCCCTGCCCCCGAAAAGCATTAGCTAACTGAGTCAATCGACTTTGTTGACTTGTGAAATTATCTTTTAAATTGACACAAACGTCATACAGTATGTACGTGTAATTCATGGCACAACTCAAATGGGATCAAAAGATTATCTGTCGCTCACCATTGACTACGAACATAATTATTTGTTTTCCAGAATAGGGTCCCGGTGGTCAGCGGAAGGGGAGGGACTTCGCCCAAAGTTCTGGGGCAGGAAAACTAGACCATAGTTCCAGGTAACAGAGGCCTTGCGTGGAATGTTGTGTACTTCTCTTTCTTCCAGCATGGCTGCCTGTAACATAGCAACCATTGGTTTGTACGTGGCAATGGAAGAGACAACGGTTGCTATGTACAAAACAACAGTTGCTATGTGTTTATATTTGAGATATATATATATATACATAAAATATATATATATATTTAAAACATAATACTTATTGTCTTGGTGTCTTATTGCTGGATCTTGTCAACAAGTCACAGTAGAACAGTAATATCATGCTTTTCCACTGTTTTACCCACTCTACCATTACTGCAAATTGATTGAAAATTAGGCATTTTCTTTTGAAAGTGGTTATACCAATGGTTACAGGCAGCCATACTGGAAGAAGGAGAACCACACAAACAATTTGTGACAATAAAATAACATTAAGCGTAAACGGAAACATTTGAAATCTGTCTGATTTAAGATTTTGGTATTGAATGTATTTTAGACTATAATGGCTGAGTCCAGGCAGTTTCAACATGTCTATCTGACTTACCTGTAGGCCACATGTTTGTGGACAAAGTATCATCTAACATAAATGTTTCCTACCATCCAAGTCTGCACCACCCACTGTACCATTATTGACCAACGGTTATTGCTTAGTGCTGTGTGCTGTGTAGTGGATATTATCTCCTTGTTCTCACATCTAAAAGAGTAAGTTATTCAAGCAACCACTAGGTGGTGACATTCGTCCATCTTTTAGTCCTCGGGGGTTTCCTCTACTGAAGTGCCCTGCGGACAATCACTGGCTGTATCCAGGCTAATTAACTAATTGTTCGTCTTTACAGGGAGTTTATGTAAAGATTTATTCTGAAAGTTTATGTGTCTTTATTTCTTTGTTGGTAAAATTGCTTGACCTCTGAATGTTACATTGTGTCATTGTATTTATCAATGTTCCTGCTTAACATGTAAGTATTGAGCCTTTTCTCCTACAAACATTCTACATTTCCTCTTAATATTATTGGCTCATAGAATCATATAGAAAGTGTGAGCACTGGTCACCAATCTTGCTTATTTTAATTACCGTAACTACCTAGTCAAAAGTTACTTGACATCTCTGCTCCTTTATCCTATTTCAGAACTCAGAGAGAGAGACAGGTAAGAGATTTAACGACATTGAAGGGTGAGTGAACTGAAATTCCCCACACTTAAAGCTCCAATCTGTGATTTTTCAATGTCAACAAACCTTTTGCAGCCACAAAATGCGGTTAAAAGCTCATATTTACCAGTTGTCTATAGCGTCAGTCCTTGTATCAAGAGCTCTCTAGATCAACACCTCTCCATATTTTTGATGGCGGGGCTACCGGTTTGTTTAAGTTTTAATCGCTGATCGCTGACCTTTAACCCCTCGGCGGTGTGTCTTGACAGTACTTGTACCGTGACGTTTCACACACCGGAGACACTCTGTGCCCTCTTATGGTTTGGGGCGTTAATGCGTTATGACACAGAGGCTATCATCGCCATGGTAATAACTAGGAATGCCAGTTACCCCTTTTACTAGGAGTGAATTCATGTCCCCTGTTTCCCCGCCTCTCTCAACGCCACCCATTCTCCTCGAGCTGCGCTTTTTTACCGTACACACTGTAAAAAAGTCGACACACACTTTTAAAAGAGTTTATGATTGTGAAATTCCAGCGCCCGCTCTCCCAACAACACCGGTTATTTGCCCTTCACACAAAACCACCTTCGTCAATTAAAAAACCACTCCGCTTCACGTTCTGGTTTTATTCACAAGTCTGACGGTGTCGGTCATGCAGACAGTCATTATAATATACAGCCTAGTAGTCATCCCTGTCTTTTGTACATTTTAAAGATTGTTTCAACACACCGTTTCATCACATGACCGCCGGGAGAACTATACAATCAACGTGTGGCAATCCATTCAGCTCTTTCATCACAACAAGCAGTACTAAATACCTGTATGTCCCTATGCCATAAATGTCATGTATGTTGTGTATGTCATAAATGTCTATATGAATTGAAAATGGGGGACCCTGATGGAAACAAGACAAACGTCTTTCTCAGGTCTGCATCCCCTTAACAATTGTGTGTATTGAGCCGTACTGTATTGTACCCATTCTGCAATCTGTTAAATAAAGTTTTCATTCATTCATTCATTCACCGTGTTTTGTTTTGGGGCATTTTAATTGCGTGGCAGCGGTTATTTTTGGCTACTTGACGTGGAGGGCGAGTGGGGGCAGACTGGCAGTAGGGTATACACTGCAAAATGAAAACACGTTTAATATAGTCCATAATAGTCCATTGAAATAATGTTGAGCTCGAGGCAGCCATGTTATTTCTCTCCCGCCGTGAGTCACGTTGCCATGTTCTTTAGAGTTTGGTTGCCGGGGACGACCGTGCGCCCAGGTGGTATCCTGGCTTGTTTGTGGGGAAGGATCCGGAATCAGGCTGTTTGCTCAGCCCTGTTGTCTCCCCAGTGAGGGGGGGGAGGGAGGGGGGGCAGGGGGGGGTGCAGAGGCATGTCAGGAGCCAGGAGCTTTGCTCTCACAGGGCGGATCCTCCGCATCCTGCATCCTGGATGCCCGTCGCTGCTAAACCCCGTCCGTGGAGACCCGATTCGGGTTCTTTTTCATGAGATTAACATGAGAACTACCAACATCAGATTAGCGGTCCCCTACCCCCCGCCTCTGGCTGTGTTACATGTTGACTGGATGCCCCCCCACCCTCAGAAACACACGCCCCCCCCCCCCTGGTCACATGTGTTGACATGACTTAACTCTAAACAATCAGGTTCAATAGATTGATTTCCATGCAGACGGTGCTTTGAGGCGGTAGCTATGTACATTATCTAGGTTTCCCCCGCTTTACATTTGAAGTAGTTTCAGTTAGCAGGGGGTATGATTTCACTCGGCAGTATGAACACAGAGTCGGGGAAAGGCCAATGAGAGGAGGGCTTTCAATGCTCCAATTGACCATATTCACACGGGGGCCATTTTGCTCTTATGTTGTGCTCAGGATGGGATTCCTTCATGACATACAGCAAGAGCAAAATGGATGCCGTGTAAATATGGTCAATGGCAGGTGTCTTACACACTACCTACTATACCTACTAACTTTTCTCAATAGAAAAACACAAAGTACGAGTGACTCCCTTTCTTAATTAACTTCTAAGTCATATCCATACATACGCATTAATTAAACAAGTTAATTCCTCAATTTAGATACACTATACTTGCACAAACAAATTATATATATGATTTTAAGTTCTAAAACATCAGACACCATTTGAGTGCCATTGCCAAGTTGGCATTCTTGAATCATCAAGCACCATTAGGCCTAGTTCAGTTTCTCCCGTCTTCAGGGGCTTTTTCACACTCGTGAACCAGTCTGAACTGAGCTGGTCCAGGTTGTCCATTTGCTACAGTGACTGGATCGGTGCAATAAGTGCCGATTGAAGCTGTTCTGGACCAGCCCAGTGTGGGTGTAGATCAGGGACTGGGTTCCCTAGAACCATCATAGCTTTAATGTCCTCCATGTTGCCATTTACTTCATAAAATGTCAATCTGTACATTAGTCAAATAAATAGATTGACATTTCTCTACTTCCACCGATACAAAGGGAAAAGCTGCCGGCTGGATTGAGAGCGTTGTTTTAAGCTAAATTGAATTAATTTCAAGAACTTTATTCATATCGTCTATATATCACTATCTTAAAATTAGTGCTGTCAGGCGATTAAAAAAATTAATCTAATTAATTACAGGATTTGTAATTAATTAATCTAATTAATCGCATTTTAATCGCATAACCATTTTATGCCTGATATTCTATAATCATATTTCAAATTGCATGTGTCCGGATGGCAGAATTCAGTACTGTATCTACAAAACCTTCTGTTTAATCATCTTCCATCTATTAATTTGCTTAGATTTTTCAGGTCTGGTCAATTTGAGCATAGTGTTATTCACAGTCAAAGATAAAAAAAAAATTTATTGATATTCTCATTTGGTTCATTACAATTTACTCAAGCCTAGTAACAGACACAGTATTTCTGACACTGGGAATACATTCCCTGAGATCCATAGATGTCCCTAGAATCAGATACCAAGAACATGCAAATGGACCATATAAAAAAAAGTCTGTAATGTGTATTCTACGTTCTTATGGAATGAATGAGATTAAAAAAAAAAAAAGAAAATAAAAAAAAACTTTTTTTTTGTAATTAATTTTGAGTTAATTTTCATAACGCGATAATTTGCTGTGTAATTAATTAATCTAATTAACGCGATAAACTGACAGCCCTACTTAAAATGTGTGGCGTCAAGTGAGGATTAAAGTGCGCTCAGACAACCCCGGCCTTAGACTCCGGCATAGGTGCCGTTGTAGAAGAACGGCCGGTCCGTCACACAGTGACCTACGACCTCCGGTGTCCATCTTTGAACCTTGGGCTTCCCGTCCTTGCCCGGCCGGACGATGACGGTGCTCTTGGACGCCAGCGAGGGATCCTCGTTGAAGAAGTTGAAGGGTCGCAGGAAGAAGCCCACGGAGTTGCCGGGCGTGGCCGTGTTGGGGATGTCCTCCGAGTGGGGCACGTGGAGGAAGCCCACGGTCACCCAGGCCACCAGGTCCTGCACGGCGGAGAGGAAACGCTTTGACTCGTTGGTACTCTTGGTGGGATCATCCCTATGTTCCCCGGGTCCTATGTTCCCCGCTTTGATTGATTAATAGATTGAACATTTTATAAATTTTTATTATTTTATTAATTATTAATGTCCGCCTTGTTTCGAACGGTTAAGCTTAGGCCCTCGTTCGAACTGGTTAAGGTTAGAGTTTGGAATCAGGGCTGGTGGTCTAAAATTTTCAATCTATCAATCAATCAAAGCGGGGAACATAGAACCCGGGGAACATAGACATGCTCCCCTCTTGGTCCATACAGTGCATTAAAGGAACACGCCAACATTTGGGGGAAATTAGCTCACCGTCTTCTCCAGAGAGAGACAAGAAGATAGATACCAGTTTCCTCTCTGTGCGTTCAGTAGAAAGCTATCCGGCTGCACGTTAGCTTAGCTTAGCACAATGAATGGAAGCGGACAGTGCCGGTTAGCCTATAGGCATTGTCCAACTAACACCTCTCCCGAAGGCTGTCCGCTTCCATTCATCGTGCTAAGCTAGGCTAACGTGCAGCCAGATAGCTTTCTACTGAACGCTCAGAGAGAAAACTGGTCTCTATCTTCTCGTCTCTCTCTGGAGAAGACGGTAAGATAATTTCCCAAAATGTTGGCGTGTTCCTTTAAGTCAATATACTGGTACACCTCGAATCCCAACATGGTTGGTACCGTACTCCTCCACACATTGGGCTAAAGACAACAACAACATGTGTTTATAGATCCCGGGGGAAATCCCCGGGGGTTGCTGTTCTAAAAACATACGCAGGGTTTCTGGACGTGTGCCTACTTACTTAGTTCTCTGTTCTTATAGGGTGTAACGTTACCTGGTTGACGATGTCTTCGTTGTTGCGTATGAAGTCCTCGAAGGACACCAGGGGGTCCCAGGGGTTGTTCTGTGTGTAGATGCTGCTGCTGGTGGCTTCACTGTCCTTGTGCCGCGTCACCGCCAGAGGGTACCTGCAGAGACGATCGATCAATCAATCAATCAATCAATCAATCAATCAACTGTCTGTCAATATGACGAGTAACTGGCAGAGGATCCATGAAATGGTAAATAAATGGTGCATTTATATAGCAGCTTTTATCCAAAGCGCTTTACAATTTTGTTTCTCACATTTTACCCGTTCACTCACACATTCACACACCGATGGCGGAGGCGACCATGCAAGGTGCCAACCTGCTCATCGGGGGCAGTTATGGGTTAAGTGTCTTGCTCAAGGACACTTCGACACGCTGCCCGGGAGGAAAGTCAGTCAATCGTTCATAAACACAAGGAGTGCTATACAGTGATCCTTTGGTACTGCCGAGGGGGCAGCTGTGCCAAGATCCCAGTATAGCACAATTTCAACTGTATTCTATTATTATTATTATTATTATTATTATTATTATTATTATTATTATTATTATTATTATTATTATTATTATTATTATTATTATTATTATTATTATTATTATTATTATTATTATTATTATTATTGTTGTTATTATAAAGCCTATTCTTTTTGCTGGTGTAGGTTCAGATTTTTTTTAGGAGCGACACATTTCTGACGGTTTTGGCACCCATTGGAACATATTTCAGTCATTCCCAATAAAAACATTTATCCGAAAGAACCAGTAAAATTATGTTAATTCATTCAGAAAAAGCTTATTATGGAATGTTAACTCTTTCTCTGCCATGCTGGGAACGGGATATGACTATGTGCTGCCACGCATTAAACCAATGGAGTCGCTCACCTTGTTTGCAGGGCTATAACTATATATATATTATAGCTATGGATGCAATACTATGGCCCATTTGACATCAAGTATCTATCGTTTGTGTGAAAAAGGAATAATATTTCCATCCATACATTCCCGTTTATACCGTGGTGAATATAAGTATGGTTTTAGAGCGGTTTAGGGTAATTCCTGCGGGAGGCTAGTAATAGCCGCAACGTATATTATACTTAATCCATTGGCATTTCGTCCCACGCTACAATAAAAAATTCAAATGCATATGATCGGTATATTATGTTCCATCAATGCATGAAAGGGGGGGGGGGGGGGGGGTCGTTTCTGATTAATTGATTGTCAATAACGGCATTCGTTAGTACAACAGCATACGCTGATCAGGGCGATGGCTATGAAAACAAGGCACAATCAAGCTGAAATTGACGTTAGATTGCTCTTACCTGTGGCCGGTGGGATACCAAAAAGAATATTCCAATTATTTGATTGCCATCTGGTAGATCGTCCATTTGGGCCACGACATAACCCACCACAGCATAATGAATCGGGGGTCCCGAAAACGATTCAATGCAATCGGGTAAAGCCCTCGGTCCAGGCTACTAGAAAAGTCCACCGGAGGAATTTCATCGACACACAGAGTCTCAAAGGGAGTGCAACATCGGCCGCATACCACCAGGCAGCGGTATTGGACTTTTGCAATCTCAGACTTTTGCAATTCCCTATGGTTACACAGGCTCCCTGGATGGATAACGATTGGAAATAGCTAATAAAAGAAATAACGATCAAATAACAAGTATACTCGTTGGCGTCCAACGATTGCCGGCCAATAACGAGTATACTCGTCGTTGGCGGGGAATGAGTTAATGTCAGGAGTGGGGGATGTCAAGTTAGTATCATAAGGAAGCTTTCAAATGTAAACAAATTCATGGGACCAGTGTGATCGGGTTGCTATTGGGTGATAAGTAAATGGTCACACTTGCTGTGGACGTTTTTGAACCACTAAAATTCAGGGAAAGCAGATTGGAGATCTGAAATGGTTTGATTCTGTTGATATCCAGAGGGATAGAGATCAACGGGCCTTTTGTCATTATTTTCACAGCTCTACCATTTTTGGATGATTTCACATCAACATACCTTTTGTAAAACAATGCAATGGGATTGAAAAACACAATTTCCATTGTACTAAATCCAGACTAGACCAGGTTAACCGTCTGTAGTGTGGTAGTGAAAGGGATAACCCTTTGTTGTGTGGCAGTGAAAGGGTTAATATTAGGGATGCTCGATATTGGCTTTTTTACCGATACCGATATTCCGATATTGTCCAACTCTTAATTTCCGATACCGATATCAACCGATACCGATATATGCAGGGTTCCCCCCCCCCCCAAAAAACGGAATAATTTCAGGTAACTAATAATTTAACTGGATGCAATATTGTTATTGTTTTTTTTGTTTTTTTTACAGATACCGATATTTTCCGATATCACATTTTACTGCCGATACCGGCCGATAATATCGGCCATCCCTAGTTAATATACAGTATACATTATGACATGATACAAGGTTTTATTACCTTGACCAACTGATGCCGTTCTCCTCCCTCCAGCCTCTGGGCAGCACACTGTGGGCGTGGGAGTTGAACTGGATCCTGTAGCCCCTGTCGTGGCCCCACTTGTTCTTCTCGTTGGGGTTGTAGAAGTGCATGTAGCGGGGGAACTTCTTGCCGAAGCGGAAGGCGGCGGAACGCTCCGTCTTGTGCTGTGTCTTCACCAGCTGGGATTGGAGAACAGTGTGCTTGGGGCTCCACGGATTGGTGAAGTTTACGAATTTCAGATCCATCGATTCAAAGCTGTTTTCCCGACCTGAGTCACGGTAAAACACAGACAAACAGATTAGTTTGGATGTATAAATGGCATGATATATATATCTGTATATCTGTATGGCCCCCGTAAATGTCCAAACCCCCACCTCCCACCCGCCCACCCTCTCCTATGTATGTATATATTTTCTGTTAGGATCTCTGTTTAACAATTGTGTGTATTGAGCCGTACTGTATTGTACCCATTCTGCAATCTGTTAATAAAGTTTTCAATCAATCAATCAATCAATCAACATCTAGCAGGCTGTGTCTCTGATGTCTTTCATGGATCGTGATATTCATTAGTTATTTTAAAGTGTAGTTATTGAAATCTACAATATAACAGGAAATAAACTCACTTTCATCACAACTGATTTTTAGTGCTCCAAGCCGGATTAATAATCTTTCATCTAGTTTGACCTTTTCATATCAGCTCATCCATTGGTCTGACATAGGTGATGTCTTTTTACAAGATTGAGATAAATCATTAACTAGCTTGACAGTCTGACATTTCATTTCATGCAGATGATGATTATTGATTATTGATTATTGCATAATGGGCCAAAGTCCAGAGGACTGTGTTGTCTCACCATCGTCGTCATCAAAACAAGCCCTGAGAACAACAAACTGATTCTCATTTTAATCTCTGATGTTTTATTCTTTAGAAATACAGTATTGCTCTTGCTCTCGTCTTGTACCACCCCATTAATTGATTGATCGATTGATTGATTGAAAACGTTATTAACAGATTGCAGAATGGGTACAATAGAGTACGGCTCAATACAAAACAAACTGCTAAGAGGATGCAGACCAGAAAAAGGCTTTTGTCTTGTTTACATCGGGGTCGCCCATTTTCAATTCATCATGACATTTATGACATACACAACAAGCAGTAAAAAGAGGTAATAAAAAATATCTACATCCGAAGGGGAAGAAACTGTACATTGGATTGGATTCATCCATCCATCTATCCATTACTCACCAGCAATATCAAGGTCCACTTTATAATGGATGAGGTGGGTGTGGAGGTTGCCCAGCACATAGTTGTACACCTTGGTGCCATAATTGAGTCCATTAGCGGTTAAGAAAGTGGCGTGGATGTAACCGGTGGCGCTGACCTTAGATTCCATCACTCCGTTCTGGTAGAAGTGGAAGTCCCAGATGTAGTCGTAGTTGTAGACCGTCGAGGTGGTCCGCAGCACCAGCACGGTGCTCTCCAAGCCCCCGAAGAAGTTGTAGCCCCCCTTGAAGTTTGAGTTGAAGTGCCTCCTCAGAGGCCCCCCGGTGTTCATCTCGAAGATGCACAGTGCGTTCCTGAAGCGCACCGGCTTGTCCGTGTCGTAGTAGTGGTACAGGTCCACGAAGGTGGCGATCTCCGGGCAGTCGATCCCGGGCGCCAGCTCGAACGACGACGTGCCCATGGCCCAGCCGGCGTCGATGTACTTCGTCTGCATGGCGGCGGGCGTGTCGCCGGAATAGAAGGCGATGGCTTCCTGGAGGCTGACCTCGTAGGCGATTCTCTCTCCGTTGAAGCGGAGGTCGAAGATCTGAAGCCCGGCGGAAGACCGCACGCGATAGGCGAAGGACCACCCGGCGTATTCGACGAAGTTGCGGTCGACGTGGTAGCGGGGCCCCTGAGGCTCCACGAACTTGGGGCCGTGGATGTCCGAGGGGCTGTTGCTGTGTCCGCGGGGGACGTAGGTCGAGAAGAGGTCGCCGTCGTCGTGGGGCGGCAGCCGGGCCTTTTCCACCTCGCCCCGCTCGTATTTCTGCACAAGCTCCTCCACGCTGTCAAAGTACTGGCTGTTGTACCAAACCTTCTCGACGGTCCACCGTTCTGGATCCAAGTCGCGGTGGTTAATCAGAACCTCGAACCCGACCGGGTGGATGAAATAACCCTCCACGAACTTCTGCAGCATCACCCAGCTTCTCCTCTCGCCCGGCTCCAGTCCGCGGGGGGCTATGTCCGAGAAGGTCAGGCAGCGGTCGGTGCAGTTCGTGAAGGAGAATCCTCCCGTGGTCTCGAGCAGGAGCTCGCGGGCCACCGTCGTGATCTTCCTCAGGACTCCGATGAGGTGCTCGTACTCCGAGGCCGTGATGGGCCGCGACTCAAACAGGATGGGTTTGGCGCCCTTGAAGGTCTTGACCTGGTGGGTCTCGGGGAACGGCAGCGGGCCGACGACGTACTCCGTGATGTTGGGCGCCGCCTGGTCCGCGAACTGGACCACCGCGCGGGCCTGGCGCTCGGGTTTGGCCTGGCCGCGCTCCAGGGCCCTCAGGGCCTCGTGCTTCCTCGGCAGGTGGAGCTCTATCAGCAGGATGCTGTTCTTCTTCAGGGTCTTGCTCCGGGCGTTGGTCAGGCTCATCTCCGGGAGCCCGTGGAGGTAGGAGCGCACGGCCTTGGTCTCTCTGACGGTCAGGTCGGCGAACATGGAGGCCCCGTGGTGAGCCCAGTCTCGCGTGGCTCCAGCGCACATGCCCAGAGGCACCACCGCCGCCGCCAGCAGCAGCGCACAGAGGAGCAGCCTCATGCTGGGATCTGTGGAGAGACGAGAAGATACACAGTGTGGAGTCAGTGCCGGGAGGGAAAACTCACGTCCACGAGCCAGTGGATTGTTGAAAAGACGGCAACATCTCTGTCCAGCAGAGCGATGGGATGTTCAGATCGTAGCTTCTTGTGCCCAGAGAAAAAACCTCTGACTCCACCGTCACCCACACACAGCATCAGCCATACTCCACTTAGCTCGATCACGGAGGAAAGCATGTACATTTTCAAATAAAAAAACATTCAAAGGTCTTTGAGCCCCACATTACCCCCTACTTTGTATACGCCAAAAAGGAGAAAAAAAACATACAAATGGACTACTGTAGTCTGTGACGTGTAGCTGGGTAGTCCAACACCTTCCTCACACACCCCCCCTCTCTCTCTCTCTCTCTCTCTCTCTCTCTCTCTCTCTCTCTCTCTCTCTCTCTCTTCTCTCTATCTCTCTCTCTCTCTCTCTCTCTCTCTCTCTCTCTCTCTTTCTCTCTATCTCTCTATCTCTATCTCTCTCTCTCCCTCTCTCTCCCTCTCTCTCTCTACGGATGGCAAAGCAACCTCTTCCCCACCCACGCTCTCTCTTGTCTCCCTGCCCTCTTCATGTTGTCTATGCAAATTTGCAATGTACTTTCAATCGTCTGCCATATAGTCTATCTATCTCTCTGCCATAGTCACCTCTCTTCAAAGTTTCTCGCACACGTTGTAATTCACCTAATGTGATTTTTTATAACGTGCTTGCATTTACGTATTAAATAACAACGCTTTGATAAAGTTCTGTGAGTCTTTTTCGATTTGCCCCCTTACCGAGAAGCCCGTCTTCTGCCTCTATATCTGGACTGAAGAAAGGGAGCGATGCACTTCAGATGTTCAAGTGTCCTGCTGTACTTCAAAACCTTTGTGCGGCGAGGTCGCTTTGTGCAGTATAGCTCCAGTCCGGCCGAACAGGAGCCTGTTCCCCCCTCCGTAGTTCCAAGTGAAGGAAAGTGCAGTATGAGGAAAGAACCCAGCTCCTCCGCCTATATTTAACCTTCGACTTCACAGAGACAGACGGTGATTAGCCGACGACCTGTTGTAAATAGTGACGACATCACCTCTGCTCTTTGGATAATCAGCCCAGCAGCTCTGATGTACCGATAGCGGAAGCAGTGCAAGCCATCATTTAGACTGAGAGTAGGTGAAATATTTATCTCAACAAGTCAAGACGGGCAAGTTTACAAGACAGGTTACGTTGGGTTTCAAGTCCTAAACAAGTCCTAATGCATTCTTTACAAAAATAATGCCATTTTAAAATGTTAAAGCCAACAGAGTAATAGTTAGTCGTTTATTAAATGTACATGATTCTGCACTGACACACAACTTTCTTCTCTGCTTAAGTGCAACTTGATTGGTGGCTGCACAGATTGGTCTAAAGTGGAACTTTGATCAGGGAAATTAAGTTGATTCGCTTTACACTTTTTATGGCAACATTCTTTAACATTTTGGGCTTTGGGAGAGTATCGAGTCTTTCAAGTCATGAGGCTCAAGTGCAAGTGAAGTCACAAGTTATTGGTGCTAAAGTCGAAGTTGAGCTGCAAGACTTTTATGATTTTGTTGAGTCGAGTGTCTGAAGTCATCAAATTTGGGACTTGAGTCCAAGTCAAGTGATTGGCGGATCGTACAGAAGCCGCGAACTTGTATCTCGTATTTTTCCAGCCCGACGCCAAGCTGCAAACGCTGGACCTCATCATCATAGTTTGCGCCCTAAAAGTTGTACGAACCAAACCCTCACGGTAACCCTATGCTTAACAGCAGCGAGGACCTCACGCCCCACCCTAACCAAAAATAAATACATTTAGTGACCATTGATTTTCAAAGTGACCATCAATTAGGACTAGGGATGCTCGATATTGGCTTTTGTACCGATACCGATATACCGATATTGTCCAACTCTTAATTTCCGATACCGATATCAACCGATATCAACCGATACCGATATATGCAGGGTTCCCCCCCCCCAAAAAACGGAATAATTTCAGGTAATTAACATTACATATCTCTTGTTGTGGAATTAACACAACATTATGCATACTTTTGACAATAAATAAAATCAGAATTTGTTCTTACTTGCTTGCCTGGGTAAATAAAGGTTATAGAAATGTAAATATTTTTATTTCTTAATTAAAAAAAAAAAATTGAAAACCGATACCGATATTTTCCGATATCACATTTTAATGCCGATATCGGCCGATAATATCGGACATCCCTAATTAGGATGTAGGGAAAAAATAAGGCATAGTGTTTATAAGCAATGACCCACCAATGAAAATGCATAATTTATAACATGTCAAAAAACAACAACAACAACAACAACAACAACAACAAAAAAACATACAAAAACACTAAGGATAATGATAGATAAGACATATCTATGCAGGAGTAGGAATGCACCCTACACTCCTGCATAGATAGGGCTTAGGGGTACACCCTATTTCTGCATAGATAAGACTTATCTTAGGGGTACACCCTATTTCTGCATAGATAAGACTTATCTTAGGGGTACACCCGATTTCTGCATAGATAAGACTTATCTTAGGGGTACACCCGATTTCTGCATAGATAAGACTTATCTTAGGGGTACACCCTATTTCTGCATAGATATGACATGCATGTTTTGTCTCTTCTCCCAAGCTTTATCAATACAAAATGTGATGTTCTATACTAGGAGTATGTTATCTTGTATATGTATGTTGTTGGACCCCAGGAAGACTATCTGTGGCTAAGGCGTCAGCTAATGGGGATCCGTTTAAATAAACAAATAAATAAACCACAATAAATATCTTTCCCTAAAACACAATTCAAGCCTTTTATAACCATCCATCCAAAAGAAAAGTGCGTAGCTAGAAAAATGTTCCTCCCCTTTGTGTTAAATTAACCTGTTAATATTTAATTCATCTTTCACAAGAATGTCCTACGGTACAATAGGCTTTGATCAAGTTTCACAACTTGCAATAAATCTTTTGCAGCGAGGATGACCTTTGTCTTTTGATCTCTTTCCATTGTGATAGTGTACAATGTGTATCAACGATCACAGCAAAACCCTCAGCTCAGAACTAGGCAGAATCTGCATATGGCTAGCTGATAACAAACTATCATTACACATGGGCAAAACAGAGTCCATTCTCTTCAGTTCAAATAACAAACTCAGCAAGACCGACGGCTTCTCAGTTACAGTGGGTGACAATATTGTCACAAGGAAAGATGAAATTACCTACCTGGGTTCCATCCTAGAGGCTAATCTCTCCTGTGACAAAATGGCATCCAATGTAATAAAAAAAGTCAACCAACGAACTCGATTCTTGTACCGGATCTCCTCTCTGGTAAACAAGAATACCCTGAAGACTCTGGCAGGAGCACTCATTCAGGGGTACTACGACTATGCTTGCACCTCATGGTACCAAAGCACCTCAAAGGCGCTAAAAACTAAATTACAAACATCTCAAAACAAACTGGTCAGACTACTGCTTGACCTTACTCCTAGAACCCACCTCACCCCTGCCCACTTTGACAACCTAGGATGGCTTAGAGTAGACGACAGAGTACAGCAACTTGCAATGGGCCTGGTCTACAAGATACACTACACGACCAAGGTACCCATGTACATGTCAAAATACTTCCCAAAGGTCAGTGAATACCACGATCACAACACCAGAGGGAGCTCCACAAATCATGTTAAACCCAGATTCGGCTCAAATAAGGGACTAAACACGTTTCGCAATTATGCCACATCAATGTGGAACGCCCTACCCAAAGCTGTAAAGGAATGTTGATCACTACCCACTTTCAAAACCTCTCTCAAGGGACACCTACGGGAGACTGCAATTCAACACTGGCCCCTGTAAATATCCTAACCCAACCCCCTCCAATGTACAATCCTTTACCTAGTATGGTTTTGTCAATAGTCCAATGTGCAATTTTGTTTGTTTGTACAGTGTCTCCCCCCCCCCCCTCAATGTACAGTTTTACTTGTTTATACAGTGTGCCCCCCCCCCCCAACCACCTCCAATGTAAATGACCCAGTATGGTTGTCAATATCCCAATGTACCCAACCCCCCCCACCCAACCTCCTCCAATGTACAGTTTCTACGTCAAATGTATATACTCCCTTTTCTTGACTCCTTCTGTATCACAAACAGTACTGTATTTGCAAATCTGGTATGTCATAAATGTATAGATGTAGCAGTACTGACTATCTGTATGTCATGTATGTCATATATGTCCTGATGAATTGAAAATGGGGGACCCTGATGTAAACAAGACGAAAGTCTTTCTCTGGTCTGCATCCCCTTAACAATTGTGTGTATTGAGCTGTACTGTATTGTACCCATTCTGCAATCTGTTAATAAAGTTTTCAATCAATCAATCAATCAAACGTCTCCCTATAAAAGGTTTCAACATTTCAGCGTGAAACGGCTCGATTATTGCATCATCAGGGTTCATATGGAATTTAGTTAATCTATTCGTTAGTCTATCTATTCCACTATATCCGCGAGATTGGGTTCTTATTTATTTAGTAATTTGCAGTGTGTGTGTAATGCTCACGATGCCTCATTGAGTCATGACTATAAATGTAAAACATAATTGTTAATGATACAAATATTGTTGTATTTATTATTAATATATGTGTTTAATTCCGAGCATGTCTGTAGAATCGACGCAATCACCAATGATTTATCCCAAATGAAGCCTTTAACCAATTTCATCACCTGTGCATTGTATG
>NC_140176.1:8302639-8330325 GCF_963971535.1 Notolepis coatsorum
GTGTAGGGGTCAGGTGGAGGAGTGTAAATGGTAAAGGATAAATGGCTGCATTTATATAGCGCTTTTATCCAAAGCACTTTGGGTAAAATGTGAGGAACAAATTGTAAAGTGCTTTGGATAAAAGTGCTATATAAATACGGACATTTGATCCAAAGCGCTTCACAATGTTGTTCCTCACATTCACCCGTTCATTCACACATTCACACACCGACGGCGGAGGCGACCATGCAAGGTGCCAACCTGCTCATCACGGGCAAACAGATGAACAAATTCCATATAAATCTATATAGCTCAATGAGGCATTGTGAGCATTACACACACACACTGCGAATGACTAAATAAATAAGAACTAAACCCAATCGCTCGGATATAGTGGAATAGAGTAGACTAACAATAGATGAACAAATTCCATATAAATCTATAGCTTATTATTAACGATGCAGCAGCTGATGCAGGTGGCTTGGTGAAGATACTGTACATACAGAACGCGCTTGTGTGTTAGGCGTTAAGTGTCTTGCTCAAGGACACTTTGACACGCTGAGTGGGAATCGAACCGGGAACCTCTGGATTACCAGACGACCGCTCTACCTCCCGAGCCACTGTCGCCCCATAGTGTATGCGTGTGTGTCTGTGTGTGTGTGTAGGGTTAAGGGGGTGGTGTGTATGTGTTTAGGGGGGGCTCAGCTTGATGGTGGGGGGTGTGTGTGTGTGTGTGTGTGTGTGTGTGTGTGTGTGTGTACGTCAGTGAGTAGAGTTCAGCGGGTGGCCAGGTTCAGATGGTTAACAGCTTGGGGGGGGGGGGGGGGGGAGAAGCTGTTTCTGAGCCTGGTAATGCGGGGCTCCGAGGCTCCTGTAGCGCCTCCCAGAGGGCAGGAGGGAGAACGGGCCGTGGTCGGGGTGGGCTGATGCGGAGCCCTCTGCGCAGGCAGTGTTTGTGATAGATGTCTGTAACCCTTTCACTATACCACACTACAGAAGGTTAACCGGCGTCTGTAGTGTGGTAGTGAAAGGGTTAACCTTCTGCAGTGTGGTTATGAAAGGGTTAACCGTCTGTAGTAGTGTGGTAGTGAAAGGGTTAACCTTCTGTAGCGTGGTTGTGAAAGGGTTAACCCTTTGTCGTGTGGTAGTGAAAGGGTTAACCGGCTGTAGTGTGGTAGTGAAAGGGTTAACCTTCTGTAGTGTGGTAGTGAAAGGGTTAACCTGTAGTGTGGTTATGAAAGGGTTAACCTTCTGTAGTGTGGTTGTGAAAGGGTTAACCCTTTGTCATGTGGCAGTGAAAGGGTTAACCTTCTGTATTGTCACCGTGAAGGGGTGTTAACCCTTTGGTAGTGTGGTAGTGAAAGGGTTAAGGGCCCGGGAGCTCGGTACCGGTGATATGCCGGGTCGCCTTGACGACCCGCTGCAAAGCTTTCTGGTCAGCTGGTGTTACTGTACCACACTGAGACGCAGCTGATAATAATAATAATAATACATCTATTTTATATAGCGCTTTTCCAGGTGCTCAAAGACGCTTTACATGGGCAGGAGAGACAAAACTATGGCAAAACAAAAAACAGAACAAAACAGAACAAAATAATACATGACAAAATAAAATAAAATAAAACCGACAGAATTAGAGGTCAAAAGCAAGATTGAAAAGGTGAGTTTTGAGGGCTGATTTAAAAGATGTCAGGGTGTTTGCATCACGGATATGGCTGGGGAGGGCATTCCAGAGGGAGGGGGCAGCAGCAGCGAAGGCCCTGTCGCCCCAGGTCCAGAGCCTGGTCGTGGGAGGTGTCAGGAGGTTGGCATCTGCAGACCTAAGGCGACGGACAAAACGAACAAAAAAAAAGAACATAAAAAAAATAAAACACACAAAAAAATTAACGAACTAAGTCGAAAACGCAAAAAAACGAACACAAAAAAATTTAAGAACTAAAACAAAAACGAAAAAAACTAACGCAAAAAAAAATTAACGAACTAAAACAAAAACGCAAAAAAACGAACAAAAAAAAGAACGCAAAAAAATTTACGAACTAAAACAAAAACGCAAAAAAACGAACAAAACAAAAGAACGCAAAAAAATTAACGAACTAAAACAAAAACGCAAAAAAAAGAACGCAAAAAAATTAACGAACTAAGACGAAAACGAAAAAAAACGAACGAAAAAAACGAACACAAACAAATTAACGAACTAAAACAAAAACGCAAAAAAACGAACAAAAAAAAGAACAAAAAAAATAAAACACACAAAAAAATTAACTAACTAAGACGAAAACGCAAAAAAACGAACACAAAAAAATTTAAGAACTGAAACAAAAACGGAAAAAACGAACGCAAAAAAAAATTAACGAACTAAAACAAAAACGCAAAAAAAACTAACGAAAAAAAACGAACGCAAACAAATTAACGAACTAAAACAAAAACGCAGCTGATTAACAAAATTGGTGTTACTGTACCACACTGAGACACACAGCTGGTGTTACTGTACCACACTGAGAGACACAGCTGGTGTTACTGTACCACACTGAGACACACAGCTGGTGTTACTGTACCACACTGACACACAGCTGGTGTTACTGTACCACACTGAGACACACAGCTGGTGTTACTGTACCACACTGAGACACAGCTGGTGTTACTGTACCACACTGAGACACAGCTGGTGTTACTGTACCACACTGAGAGACAGCTGGTGTTACTGTACCACACTGAGACACACAGCTGGTGTTACTGTACCACACTGAGACACACAGCTGGTGTTACTGTACCACACTGAGACACACAGCTGGTGTTACTGTACCACACTGAGACACAGCTGGTGTTACTGTACCACACTGAGACACACAGCTGGTGTTACTGTACCACACTGAGACACACAGCTGGTGTTACTGTACCACACTGAGAGACACAGCTGGTGTTACTGTACCACACTGAGACACACAGCTGGTGTTACTGTACCACACTGAGAGACAGCTGGTGTTACTGTACCACACTGAGACACACAGCTGGTGTTACTGTACCACACTGAGACACAGGTGATGTTACTGTACCACAACGAGACACAGCTGGTCAGGATGCTCTCTATTGTACAGCGGTAGAAGTTGGAAATGGGCAGGCACTCCTCTGGAAATGCAGACATTGTTGGGACAAGGACGTTGGTATTAGATGTCCAGGAGGCGTGTATATTTTCCCTAACGCACTTTCACTTCCGCGTTCGGGTTCCGCGATCTGATTGGCCACTGACGTTTCTCTCAGCGCCAATCGCGTTACGCCTAGTTCTGCCTCCAACAGCCTGCTAGCTAGCTAACGCCTAGTTCTATCACTGGTTAAGCTTAGGCGACTCTTTCGAAGTTGGTTACGGTTAGAGTTTGGAATCAGGGCTGGTGGTCTATCGCCCTGCTCTAAAGACAAACTCTAACCTTAACCAACTTCGAAAGAGTCGCCAAGCTTAACCAGTGATAGAACTAGGCGTTAGCTAGCTAGCAGGCTGTTAGAGGCACAACTAGGCGTAACGTGATTGGCGCTGAGAGAAACGTCAGTGGCCAATCAGATCGCGGAACCCGAACACGGAAGTGAAAGTGCGTTAGGGAAAATATACACGCGTCCAGGAGAGGTCCTCACTGATGTGGACTCCAAGAAATGTAAAGCTGGCGACACGTTCCGCTTTGAGCCTGTATATATATATACAGTATATATATATATATATATATGGAAGAGTGGATGCAGTTTTTGGACGAGGATGCGATTGTTACAGGTGCACCATGATGTGAGGTGCAGGATCTCATCTCTGTAGGCCTGTCTCATCGTTGTTAGTGATTCGGCCGACAATTGTGGTGTCGTCCGTGAACACTTTACCGTCGAGTTTGAGTGGTGACTTGGCAGGCGGTCGTGGGTAAAGAGGGAGTGGAGGAGGGAGCTCGGAACACACCGCCTCCAGGAGCACCTGTGCTGGGGGCCAGGGTGGAGGAGGTGTGGTTACCCAAGAAGTCCAGGGTCCAGGTTCAGAGGGAGGGTTAAGGGAGAGGAGTTTGATGGGGATGGTTGAAAGCAGAGCTGTAATCTATTCTAACAGCATCGGGATGTATGTGTTTCTGGGTCAGGACAAAGTGCAGGGCAGTGGCCTCAATAAACCCTATCTATCTATGCATCCCTACTAAGAACCACATGTTGGTAAACTTTGTCTGGGGCCCGATAAGTCTGTAACACTTTTCACATGTCCATTGTAGACTCTCGACATCTTAAAGGAGAACACCACCCAAATGAAGAATTCCCAGTGGAATCTTCGGGCCTCCTCGGCGAGACTCTGGAGCGAGAGGGGGGTGCCGACTGGTGCAAGGTAGCCGGTAACGGAACAGACACGTAACTGTGCGGCTGGTTCTCTTCCTGTGCCGCTCACCGGAGGCGGTCGTCAATGCGTATCGACAGGGAGATGAGATGTGGTGGTGGTTTCCTCACAGGACACAAGTTCATCCTTGACAGACTCGTTCAGGTCATTGTAAAACAAATCAAATCAAATCAAATGTATTTGTAAGGTCCGACAACACACGTTAATGCCCCCATGGGCCGGACATGTCTTCTTTAAACAAGTCAAGAAGAAACATCACAATAAATCAAGAACAAAACAAAAACACCATAAAGTCAATATTTTTTTAAATAAATGCAGCACTCCCAGACTCCACGTGAAGGTAAGGAAAAACTCACTAAAACCTAGCAATAGGGAAAAATGCACCACAGGCAATGTGGAGGAGAGAAACCTTAGAAGGGCCATTCAAGGGGGGGGATCTCCCTTCTTAGATGTCGGTGATAGTAGTGTTGCAATAAAACAGGCAAAACAGTTGGTAAAGCATGCACTCACAAGCGTAATGAAACACAGATAAGTGCATGCGATAGAAACTGAACATTTTGAACGATTAAAAATAGAGCTGATGGTGGATCTATTTGAGGCAAGGGAGCGGTGCAGGGAGGGTCGCATCCTCCCCGTCAAAACAGAGTGCAGAAGTCGATGGAGAACTCGGCTACGTAGCGGCTGCCCTGCTGCCGCGAGTGAAGTCTCCGGGAAGCTCTCTCGCATCTCCTCGATGAACTTTATAAATGAGTTTACATACCACAGACTGTTCCTCCCAGTTGGAGGTAGCCCGCAGGAGAGTACATGACATCCCTTCAGCGGGTTGATGAGGTGAGTGATTCTGGGGTAGAACTGGGGCCGTAGCTCAAAAACAAAGAAACACTGGGTGTAAAATGCTCTGCAAGTACCAGATTCTCCATCGAATAGTTGGGGGGGTGGCTACCGCTGGCTCATGGCGTGGGGGTGCCCGGGGCGGAGATCTTGGGGAGGCAAGGTGGCTGAGGGGTGGCAGAGGGGTGAGTATTACTCTAACGTGTGTTCAAGAGCCAGAACCCAAACGCAGACAGAACGAGCAGAATCCAGGAATGGAGTAAAACACAAACGTTGGTTCATTCATTTATACAAAATATATGGAACAGGGGAATTCTAGGAATCGGAGTAAACTAAACAAGAAAACGAAATGGAATAAAAGTCCAAACAAAAGCAACGCCAACTGTTTAAATTTTTTTTATAATAATAAAACCAAGTGTCAAAAGAAAACCACAGGAACAATTATTGTCCAATTGCCTGGGAACAAAAAGATAATTTTTTTTTAAACTCACGGGACAAAACAAAGAGTACAAATCCAGGGAATAAATAATGGGAGCAGGCAGGAGGTTCACCAGGCAGGAGGTTCACCAGGCAGGAGGTTCACCAGGCAGGAGGTTCACCAGGCAGGAGGTTCACCAAGCAGGAGGTTCACCAAGCATGGGGGTTCACCAGGCAGGAGTTTCACCAGGCAGGAGGTTCACCAGGCAGGAGGTTCACCAGGCAGGAGGTTCACCAGGCAGGAGGTTCACCAGGCAGGAGGTTCACCAGGTAGGAGGTTCACCAGGCAGGAGGTTCACCAGGCAGGAGGTTCACCAGGCAGGAGGTTCACCAGGCAGGAGGTTCACCAGGCAGGAGGTTCACCAGGCAGGAGGTTCACCAGGCAGGAGGTTCACCAGGCAGGAGGTTCACCAGGCGGGGTAGTCAGGCAGAGACTGTGGTACAAAGGAGAAAAAACACAACTCAAACAAAACAGAGCATGGAATATCAACAGGTATTTCAATGGAAAAGGCGTAGGACTCGACTAACGGGATGTAAGTCTACAATCTGGCAAAGTGGAAGAGTTGTGACCAGTCTTTTATGGCAGGGTTGATTGGATAGGAAACAGCTGGTCGCCTGACTCCCCACACCTGGATCCACTCCTGCTTAGATTGAGACAGAGAGAGAGAGAGTGGGGGGGGGGGGGGAAGGGAGACAGGGGAAGGGAAGCCTGGTGGCTTGGAGGTGCATAACAGACTTATTCAGTACATGTGGGATATTTGTCTCTTTAATAATATAACTGAGAAATGTCTCAGTGTGTTTTATTTCATTAGTGAGCAATGTCAGGGTAATATTGATCAATGGTTGAACGAGCGGTAATAGAACAGGCAGATCAATCAACAGTCCAACAAACAAATCAAACAATCAATTTAACAATCAATTATGCCCGCAATTTTTATTTTGTTTCACAATGGACCATGACAAACCAATTACATAATCCAACATATGTGTAACGAACTAACATATTCCAGTTGACTGTATCTTTTTTGGAGGATTCGTTCAAAAGCTATTCATACTTCCATTACTTCCATACTAAATAACAACGTCTAACTTGACTGTTTCAGCCAATCAGAATCAAGACATTTGCATGCCATTGTATAATGGCTATTTAACTAGGGAGCTTTTTAATAGTTGGGCTATTAAACAGTTATTTTCTCAGGACACAAGAATACTACAGGGTATTAAGTTATGTTATTTGGGGTGTTTTAACAGAGATTTATTCTAGTGCACTCTTATACTACTATACTATTTATACTACTTATCAAGCCATGTGCTAGACTTAAGGTCGACTGTGCTCTAGTTATTTTACCTCCTTATGTGTTTAGTGTCCTGCTCATACAAAGAGAATGACAAGGTACAGTAAATAGTAGCACGTTTCATAAAGCATAAAGTAGACCATCACAGCATCAGTGCCCATACAAGAAAATGGAATAGACACTCAAGATTCAAGATTGTTTATTGTCATGTGCACAGTTAAACAGACAGTTTGCCATACAATGAAAATCTTACTTTGCTAGTCCGCCCTTCACACAAAATCACACAATACTTAACTAAAACATATTTAAATACAAGCGAGTGCTAAAAAAATAAGGTAAAACTAGATAAATATAATATATACATTGCACGTTCCGATTCAGTGTTTACAATATAAATGGCGGTAGGGCGGCCGAGTAGCACAGCGGACTAAGCGTCTGCCTACCACCGCAGAGACACTGTCCTCCGGCTTGGTCGGTCGTCCATACTGACACAATTGGCAGTGTCAGCGGGTGGGAAGCCGGTGGGGTGTGTATCCTGGTCGTTGTAAACAGCGACTCCTACAGGTCGGTCAGGGCGCCTGCACAGCGAGGGAGGGAACTGGGGGAGGTAGTGTGATCCTCCCACGCGTTACACTCACCCAATGAGAGTCCTCGCTGCCAGGTGAAAAGAAGCGGCTGGCTGTCTCCACATGTATCGGAGGAAGCATGTGATAGACTTCAACCCTCCCTAGACCGGCAAGTGGGGGGGAAAATGCGTGCAACGACCAGGAAGGGGAGGGGGGAATTGGCCTAACGGCCTAAATTGGGATGGGAGAAAAAAATACAGAAAAGAGGAGGAGAAAAAGTAGATAAAAAAAATATATATATATATATATATAAATGGCGGTGACAGTGGGTCACAGCAGCAGTTCAAAAGTGTCTTTAGTGATTCATAGTTCGGGGAAAGGGTGACAGTGTGGTCACAGCAGCAGTCGGGTCAGTCTTGTAGATAGTGTGGTAAAACCTACGGCAGAGCGCAATCAGCGCTGATGAGCTGCACCTGTACCCGCTAGTGACACGTCTGAGACTCTGGCAGTAGTGAGAAATCGACAGAGCCGGGAGCTGAGCATGTCTCGCGAGGGGAGCGGTCAAGTAGCGCGCACTGCTGCCGAGGGTGTTTCTGATCGGACAAAGCCTCTACTAAAGCTCTGCACCCCTCGAGGTGGTGGGTGCCCTTCACAGCTGGTTAGGGCTGCCGGTGGCAAAGACAGAGAGTTAGGGGGGAGGAAGCTGTATCGTTTTAGGGCAAGCATAGAATTAGGGACCGGGTTAATAGGTGCAAACCGGCCACTCCCTGAACTGATTGATATAGGGCTCCAGCCCTATATAGACCTATTCGTGGTGTACGTCAGATTCAGTGTGCGCACATCACCGGGGCAGAAAGGAGCGTAATCCTGGTCAGAACAACGGGGCAGAGGTGGTGGCAGTGCAACCCGCTAGTAGCCTTACTATGGGTCCTGAACGTGTACTATGGGTCCTGAGTGTGTAATATGGGTCCTGAATGTGTACTATGGGTCCTGAATGTATACTATGGGTCCTGAATGTGTGTCCTGAATGTGTACTATGGGTCCTGAGTGTGTACTATGGGTCCTGAATGTGTACTATGGATACTGAATGTGTACTATGGGTCCTGAGTGTGTACTATGGGTCCTGAATGTGTACTATGGATACTGAATGTGTACTATGGGTCCTGAATGTGTACTATGGGTCCTGAATGTGTGTCCTGAATGTGTACTATGGGTCCTGAATGTATACTATGGGAACTGAATGTGTACTATGGGTCCTGAGTGTGTACTATGGGTCCTGAATGTGTACTATGGATAGTGAATGTGTACTATGGGTCCTGAATGTGTACTATGGGTCCTGAATGTATACTATGGGTCCTGAATGTGTGTCCTGAATGTGTACTGGAAATGGTAACTACAGATGAGGTACTCAAAAAACTGAGCGCCCTCCAACCAAACAAGGCCACTGGCCATGACAACATCCCCTCCAAATTCCTCAGAGACTCAGCAGCAGCCATCACACACACATAATAAACCTCTCCATAAAACAGGGACACGTCCCCAAGGACTTCAAAATTGCGAGAGTAACACCCCTGCACAAAAAGGGCAGCAAATTAGACCCGGGCAACTACCACCCTGTTTCTATCCTTACATCCATCTCGAAAGTCATGGAAAAAATAGTATACGAACAGATCGAAAAGTACCTCGCGGAAAAAAATCTAATCTACGAATTCCAATCTGGCTTCAGAACATCCCACTCCACTGACACATGACATGCCTTCTCTATTTGAACGACCACATCAAACAAGAGGTGGACGCGGGCAAATACTGCGGCATGGTCATGCTGGACCTACAAAAGGCCTTCGACACTGTCAATCACACCATTCTGATTGACAAGCTAAAAGCAATTGGTTTTGATAGTCTATCAGTGAGCTAGATACAATCCTACCTGGAGGGGAGAGAACAGATGGTGGAGGTAAACGGTACCCTATCCCCCCCCCCTCACAGTGAGCTGTGGTGTTCCACAAGGAAGCATACTAGGACCGCTGTAACTGAGGGGTACAATTCCCTGACTGTATTAATCAAGTATGGTATCATTAAACCACTACCGTCTTATGTACATTATACTGGCCATACCGTACACGAGTATATGATGAGAACACTTCCCCACAATGAATCGGTTCTACACAAAGTTGTCTTTAAGTATTTATTAGCAGCAAGAATACATAATATACTTTACTTGAATGCGCTTATAAGGCAAAGGAATGTGCGTAGGCAAATCAATAATGAATGTCCATTCTCTGGTTACGCATGAAATAAGAATACAACCTGAATATTAGGAATTATATCTATGGGATACTGGTAGGGGGGTTCCACCGGTTGTAAGCCAGCAGGGGGAGGCAATGCTCTAATGCAAAGTCTGGGTCAGCGGGGACTCAATAGGCTCCTGGAGGCGGTATATTACTCCCTGCTCGGCAGATGAAAGGCAGCGACTGTAATCCCAGTGTGCGCGCAGCACAGGTGGAAGCCGGTCAGCCTCTCCAATAGAGACGGGCTCGAATGATGGTCCTCACGGGCAGGTCCCACAGCAGTGGGTGTAGACGATTCTTATCCGCTCCAGCAGCCTGGTACAAAGCAATAATAATAATACTCCAGCCGGAAAGGGGCTCCGCATTCACCGGTGCAGATCCTCCGGTGCGCGGTACTCCACACCAACCAAGTTGAACTTGACGTTACTCAACCAAGCTCTGATACTCCACTATCCTATTCGCACGCGGCTATAAGTGCTCTATTTAGACACACAATTGCTCACTTCACTTGGTCTTTGACTCGTGATGAAGGCTTTTACTAGTAAGGAGCGAACGATACGTTGAACAAACGTATTAGGATAAACAAGACTCTATCTTGGGGCAATACGAGCCCTACTTCACCGCACGTTGCATAGTGGGTGAGGCTTCACTTGTTACTAAGACTGAACTGAACGGACTGCGGACTGAACTACTTCTGTATTCACCTGCGCCATATTTATATGTTGGGCGAACAAACTAGTACCAGCCCCACCTCTGTCTCGTAGTCCTGGGCAGAACCGGGCATGTACAGACATGTCCTGACGGTAGCTTTGAACTCGACTCTGGGGGTAAGACACTGGCGCTGGTGGAACGCTATCCAATAAGAGAACGAAATATTATGGTCTGTAGGCTACTAGGTTAAAGGGATATTCCGTGTATATGTACAAAGAATACACAAGGGATATCAAACGATATACAAATATTATGCAATATATATCAATCAATAAATATATATATTCGGTTTAATCTGATCCTTTGTAACAGCCGCCTCCTAATTAGTCCCACCTAATTAGCTAAGCAGAGACAGATTAACCGCACTGTCCACTACTCAATGTCCGTTGTGAGGGTAGGCAGTTCACAAAGTCAGGGGTCATGGTCGTCATTAAGCGAGTCGGGGAGCCTTGGCGACTCTATCAGCCTCGCCACGGGTTGGTTGTATGTCCGCCCTTGGCCGAGCACTTCTGCCACTCTGACCTTTCCGTCGGCACCAGTGGTCACTTTGCTTACGCGGCCGGCCGGCCACGCAGCTCGGGGTAGTGACTGGTCTATGGTCATGACGACTGGACGGGATGAAGGGGGGCTTAGGAGGAAGCGGGCCTGAGACTGCTTTGATCTGTGCTTGGCTGTGCCTCCTCCTCCTCCGTCTGTTTCTCTTGTTTGCTCTGTACCCCGTCTGAGGAGGGGCCGGTCCCGGCCGCCCCGTCAAGGAGTCGCTTGGGGTGCTGGGTTCGAGGTCAGCTACGTCTGAAGCGCAGCTGAGGGGGGTGGAGTTCCGAACTCCCTCTGGTGCCCACGGTTCTCTCACGGGCCTCTCGCTTAATGTCAATAGCCTCTGCTGTACGAGGGAGTGGCCGGTGTCGCTCGCCTTTGTGTGTAGGCAGCGTGTAGACGTGGGTTGACTGTCAAGTCCGTAGAGGGGGCCCTGGAGCGTCCATCCCAGTCGGGTCTGAACCGCGACTGGACATCCTTTGGGTCCGATGTGGGCCGCCTCAATTGGGAGAATGAGGTCCGCGTGGTCGGAGCCGATGAGCAGGGTCGGTGTGGCGCCGTCGATAAGCGGTATAGGTAGTTGACGTAGGTGCACATACTTAGCCATCAGCTGTGGGATGGGGTAGGTGTACTGAGACAAGCCTATGTCGTGGCTGGTGAAGACGTTGGTTATACTATACTGCTTCTCGGGCTGGTCCACCGCTGCTATCTTGAAGGAGACCCTTTCACCTTTTATGGTCTTCTGGTCCCTTCTGATGGTGCGTATGGTCATGGTATCTTTGGCACCCCGCAGGCCCAACTGGGCTGCGGCGGAAGCGAGGAGGAGAGTCTTTTCAGACCCATCGTCCAGGACGGCGTAAGTGTCCAGGACCTTGTCCTCGTAGCTCAGGAGCACTCTGACCACTTTGATGAGCACTCGGGGGGTCCCGCTCTGCTTGGGGTCTATGTGGAGCACTCCTGTTGGTCGGTTGCCTCGTCGGGCTATTCTTATCATGTTATCCTCGCACAAGAATCGGCGGTGACCGGCTTGTGGGGGGTCAGACGCAATCCACTGCTCCATTTCGGCGATGGTCAGTTCCGGGAACACGTCGCACTGGTCCAGCCAGTGTCCTCCGCGGCAGTACGTACAGTCGATCTTCCATACCTCCTTTGCCGGGGGGTTGTCACCTGTCTGTGGTGACACAGAATCTATATGGTGCGAGTCGCACCGTGACTCCCAGTGTCTGCTGTAGCAGTCGGGACACCAGGGAGCGGTCTGGTGGAACTTTGGTGCTGGTGCCACCGCCTCGGCATGGTACATTACCGCGACGGGCCCACTCTGTTGTCCTGGCTGACGCCTGTTGATGTCATGCAGGACCTCCAAGTGGGTGCCACCGCACCTGCTGCACTTCTTCTTCAAGCGGCACTCAGCTGCTAGGTGGCTGCGCACGCAGCGGAAGCAGCGGCGGTGGTCCTTGATCCACTGACTCACCTCGTCCGTGGTCAGCTTCCCGAAAGTGTCGCATTGGTACAGCCGATGTTCTCCCTCACAGTACTGGCACTCAATCTTCCACTGGTCCTCTTTCGTCGAGGGGGTGTGGTGGTTCTTGTGCTGCGGTACTGATTCGGCTTGGTGCATAACGGTCACCAACCGGCGGTGGTCCGTTGATCCCCGAGGTCCGAGTCTTGGGCTTGGTCCACTCCATACGAACGTGTCGAGTCGTAGGCTACTGACCTCCCTGGCGAGGAACTCAGATAGGTCTAGGAGGGATGCCTCTGGACCGTTGGGGTCGCGGTAGTTTCTCTGCCGCCGAAAACGCTCTTGTCGGGCGGGAGGGAGCTTCTCTAGTATCCTCTCTACATTAGAGTTAGCGTACAGTTCATAGATCCCCTTTTCCTTTTGGGACCCCAGCATCCCTACCAGGGACTGTACCTTGATAGCGAGGTCATCTAATGCTCTGTTGTCTCTGGCTGGGGGGAGACGGTCAATGTCTCTTATCTCCTGTATCACGTAGTCCCATATGCGTCCATAACGTTGGTCGAGGGCTACTAGAGCCGCGGTGTATGGGGTAGTAGAGCTGGAATATGCCAGCGCTATATTGTGCGCTCTGGGCACCTTCAGGTGCTTGAGTAGGATAGCATACTTGTACGGTTCATCTGGTACGTCGGACAGCATAGTCTCTAGGCACATTCGTAGCTCTGTGTACTGTGCTCTGTTCTCGTGTGTGAAGTCCGGGAACGTCGGTGTGCCAAGGTACGATGCCATGGATGACTGGCACATCGGTGAGCGTTGGGGGAGAGGCCTCCTAGGCGAGTCTCCTCTTACGTGTTGTCTTGGGCTGGTACTTGGTGGGTACCAAGGGCCGGGTACCCAGGTGCAGTTCCTCGGGGCTGGCGGTGCGTCAAACTCATCCGTGAGTTGAGTCGGGGGTTTGTAGCGCAGGGCCTCGGGGCTGACTTCTGGGCTGTACTGGGCCTTCTGGTCCAGAGTACGTTGCTGCTGGTCGGGGCTGTACTGGGCCTCCTGGTCCAGCGTACGTTGCTGCTGGTCGGCTTGACATTCCTCCTCTTCCTCCTCCTCTCCCTCTGCTAGGACCTGGAGTCTTCTGTTCAGTCTCTCGGCGTGGTCCGGTTCTTCCCGGTTGCTGGGTCTCGTATGGACCGGCCGGGGAGGGGGTTCGGAGACGTGGACAGGATCCTCCTGTTGGCGGGGTCCCGGGTCGTTTGGTCGGGTAGGGGAATGTGTCCTAGACCCTTGTCTTGACGATCTCCGGGAGCTCCGTGCGGAGTGAGGGGGTGTCGCCATGGCAACCAATTTGTCCATCAGCTGCGCCTGCAGCCGGTCGCGCTCTGTCTCGCGCTGGGCATGGGCGGCGTCGCGCGCTGCTTCGCGCTGGGCATTGGCTGCGCATTGGCTGCGGCGTGCTGCGCATCGGCGCGGCTTCTCTCAATGTTCTCTTCCGTCTGGAGGCGTCTGGTCTCCAGTCTTATGCGGTCGTCTTCACTCCTTTGTTGCGCCTGGAAGCGCTCTCGCTCGGTTGCAGAATGTTCGCGTTCACGGAGGGCTTGCGCTTGGAGTTGCGCGTGAAGGCGCTCTCGTTCGTCTGCAGCTTGTTCGCGCTCGCTCGTCTGTTGCGCTTGGAGTCGATCGCGTTCACCCTGAAGTCGATCGCGTTCGGTAGAGGCTGCCAGGGTGGCGATGAGTGCCTGTGCCAGCATCTTGTCCGCCTCGCTGGGGGAAGACGCTGGTAGAGGTGATCGGCTTCTGGTAGTACTCGTTGGAGATCCGTTCTCCTGTCGCGTACCGAGGAGATCCATCTCCTGGGTGCGCGTCTCTTCTTGTGGTGGGTCGGGTTCCGTCCCGGGAGGGCTTTCTTTATCCTGGAGCTCTCCGGGGACTGTCCCGTTGGCGTTGTCGGGGGGTAAAGTCATGTCATGTCCCTCCTGGTCCCCCCCGTGAGCTTGGTCAGTTACGTTAGAACCCACTAGGGTCTCTACTGGCGGGGTAGCCTGGTCGGTAGGGTTGGACATAATTTTACTATCCGCTTTAGTTATTTTATCCGTATTTAACTTCCCTTTAAAGCTAGGTATTGGACTGACAGTGTATGCCTCTAGATAGGGAGGTGGCTGCCGTCTGCGCTGCGGGCGATCTAGCTTAGAAGAACCGTTTGTGGAGTGTTCATCATCGGCCATGTTAATATTAATATTATATTAATATTACGCTAATTCTTATCCGGTTCGAAGGACCAATTGTAACTGAGGGGTACAATTCCCTGACTGTATTAATCAAGTATGGTATCATTAAACCACTACCGTCTTATGTACATTATACTGGCCATACCGTACACGAGTATATGATGAGAACACTTCCCCACAATGAATCGGTTCTACACAAAGTTGTCTTTAAGTATTTATTAGCAGCAAGAATACATAATATACTTTACTTGAATGCGCTTATAAGGCAAAGGAATGTGCGTAGGCAAATCAATAATGAATGTCCATTCTCTGGTTACGCATGAAATAAGAATACAACCTGAATATTAGGAATTATATCTATGGGATACTGGTAGGGGGGTTCCACCGGTTGTAAGCCAGCAGGGGGAGGCAATGCTCTAATGCAAAGTCTGGGTCAGCGGGGACTCAATAGGCTCCTGGAGGCGGTATATTACTCCCTGCTCGGCAGACGAAAGGCAGCGACTGTAATCCCAGTGTGCGCGCAGCACAGGTGGAAGCCGGTCAGCCTCTCCAATAGAGACGGGCTCGAATGATGGTCCTCACGGGCAGGTCCCACAGCAGTGGGTGTAGACGATTCTTATCCGCTCCAGCAGCCTGGTACAAAGCAATAATAATAATACTCCAGCCGGAAAGGGGCTCCGCATTCACCGGTGCAGATCCTCCGGTGCGCGGTACTCCACACCAACCAAGTTGAACTTGACGTTACTCAACCAAGCTCTGATACTCCACTATCCTATTCGCACGCGGCTATAAGTGCTCTATTTAGACACACAATTGCTCACTTCACTTGGTCTTTGACTCGTGATGAAGGCTTTTACTAGTAAGGAGCGAACGATAAGTTGAACAAACGTATTAGGATAAACAAGACTCTATCTTGGGGCAATACGAGCCCTACTTCACCGCACGTTGCATAGTGGGTGAGGCTTCACTTGTTACTAAGACTGAACTGAACGGACTGCGGACTGAACTACTTCTGTATTCACCTGCGCCATATTTATATGTTGGGCGAACAAACTAGTACCAGCCCCACCTCTGTCTCGTAGTCCTGGGCAGAACCGGGCATGTACAGACATGTCCTGACGGTAGCTTTGAACTCGACTCTGGGGGTAAGACACTGGCGCTGGTGGAACGCTATCCAATAAGAGAACGAAATATTATGGTCTGTAGGCTACTAGGTTAAAGGGATATTCCGTGTATATGTACAAAGAATACACAAGGGATATCAAACGATATACAAATATTATGCAATATATATCAATCAATAAATATATATATTCGGTTTAATCTGATCCTTTGTAACAACCGCTACTATTCCTAATTTATGCAAATGACATGTCGTCAGCTTGTGACTGCAACTTGTTCCTGTTTGTGGACGACTCAGCCCTGCTGGTCTCTGACAAGAACAAGTTACAGGTTGAAAAAGCCCTCAGCTCAGAACTAGGCAAAATCTGCATATGGCTCGCCGACAACAAACTATCATTACACATGGGCAAAACAGAGTCCATTCTCTTCGGTTCAAATAACAAACTCAGCAAGACCGACGGCTTCTCAGTTACAGTGGGTGACAATATTGTCACAAGGAAAGAAGATATTACCTACCTGGGTTCCATCCTAGAGGCAAATCTTTCCTGTGACAAAATGGCATCCAATGTAATAAAAAAAGTCAACCAACGAACTCGATTCTCTTGTACCGGATCTCCTCTCTGGTAAACAAGAATACCCTGAAGACTCTAGCAGGAGCACTCATTCAAGGGTACTACGACTATGCTTGCACCTCATGGTACCAAAGCACCTCAAAGGCACTAAAAAACAAATTACAAACATCTCAAAACAAGCTGGTCAGACTACTGCTTGACTTGACTCCTAGAACCCACCTCACCCCTGCCCACTTTGACAACCTAGGATGGCTTAGAGTAGACGACAGAGTACAGCAACTTGCAATGGGCCTGGTCTACAAGATACACTACGCGACCAAGGTACCCATGTACATGTCAAAATACTTCCCAAAGGTCAGTGAATACCACGATCACAACACCAGAGGGAGCTCCACAAATCATGTTAAACCCAGATTCGGCTCAAACAAGGGACTAAACACGTTTCGCAATTATGCCACATCAATGTGGAACGCCCTACCCAAAGCTGTAAAGGAATGTGAATCACTACCCACTTTCAAAAACACTCTCAAAAAACACCTACGGGAGACTGCAATTCGAAACTGGCCCCTACAAATGTCCTAACCTAGTTGTACAGTAAATGACCAAGTATGGCTTTGTCAGTATTCCAATGTACAGTGTACAATGTGTGTCCCCTACCCAACCCCCCCCCCCCCCCCCCACCTCCAATGTACAGCCCTCACCCAACCCACCCAACCTCTTCCAATGTACAGTTTCTACGTCAAATGTATATACACTCTTTCTCTGGACACTTTTGTATCACAAACAGTACTGTATTTGCAAATCTGATATGTCATAAATGTATAGATGTAGCAGTACTGTCTATCTGTATGTCATGTATGTCATATATGTTATGATGAATTGAAAATGGGGGACCCTGATTTAAACAAGACGAAAGTCTTTCTCTGGTCTGCATCCCCTTAACAATTGTATGTATTGAGCTGTACTGTACTGTACCCATTCTGCAATCTGTTAATAAACTTTTCAATCAATCAATCAATACTATGGGTCCTGAATGTATACTATGGGTCCTGAATGTGTACTATGGATGCTGAATGTATACTATGGGTCCGGAATGTGTACTATGGGTCCTAAACATGTACTATGGGTCCTGAATATGTACTATGGGTCCTGAATGTGTACACTGGGTCCTGAATGTGTACTATGGGTCCTGAATGTGTACCAAGGGTCCTCCTGAATGTGTACTATGGGTCCTGAATGTGTACTATGGGTCCTGAATGAGTACTATGGGTCCTGAATGAGTACTATGGGTCCTCCTGAACATGTACTATGGGTCCTGAATGTGTACTATGGGTCCTGAATGTGTCCTGAATGTGTACTATGGGTCCTGAATGTGTCCTGAATGTGTACTATGGGTCCTGAATGTGTCCTTTCCCCCGTTCAAGTCAAAACAGTTCTTTAATTTGGTCAGACTACCTACCGACAGCTTCCTACTTAGAGACACCAAATAATAAAAGGCTTACCTCAGTTTGGAAGCTGACGGTGAACACGCGCTGATTTCCAAATCCTGTTCCGTGAACGTAAACGGCAACATGTGTATTTTGAAGAGCATATAGGAGGATCATCCAGATCTTGATCCTTTTTCAACAAGCTTTTTTTTGTAATACAATCATCTTTAATCATTTCTGCAGAAAATGACGAGTTCACAGCCAAACCCCAAAAGAACCCAAACTGAACTCCCTTCAACAATGATTTGATTTGATTTGATTTATGGAAAATTGCCAAAGACAAAATAATCCAAAGGATGACATGAAAAGTGCGAACACTTAATTCCATCGTGGTCCCAAAGACGTTTAAAAACAAACAGACAAACATATAACACGGTGTAGCTAAACATATAAATTAACTGTTACATTTTTATATAATTTGGGACGGCGTGATCACATCTGATAACACCTTGAATTATTTGGCACCACAACTAGCCTTGATGTAAATGGCTTAAATATACATTGTTAGATGAATAGCTTCACTCTCATAAAACCATTAATGTCACTTTGTTTTACAGTTTCATGTTAATTTGTTTTGACTAATTATTAATGTTGTTGTTGTTTTTTTTATTATTAGTATTACTTTGATTAGTATTGTTATTATTATTATCTTAATATTATGAAAATTGTTTTATGAACTTATTTCACTTTACTTTAGAAGAATTATTTATCTGATGATTTAATTCATGAGTTGAGGCCCCGTATCGGCCCATCTGGGTCTCTTGCCTCTACTCAGCACCTTTATATACACTTTCTATCATGGTCAATGTTTAGATTTTTACTAGGGATGTTCGATATTGGCTTTTTTACCGATATCCGATACACCGATATTGTCCAACTCATAATTTCCGATACCGATATCAACCGATACCGATATATGCGGGGTCCCCCCCCCCCCCCCCCCCCCCCAAAAACGGAATAATTTCAGGTAAAACACAACATTATGCATACTTTTCACAATAAATAAAATAAGAATTTGTTCTTACTTGCTTGCCTGGTTAAATAAATGTAAAAAAAAATAAACTATACCGATAATCTCCGATATTACATTTTAATGCCAATATCGGCCGATAACATCGGTAGGCCGATAATATCGGACATCCCTAATATTGACTATTTTGCTGAAATGGTGCGAAATAAAGAAATACAAATAAATTCTAAGATCCCTGTAGGGAGAAACCTCTCTCTTCTAAGGGAGGATGAGCAGCCCGTCCTTGACCTTGGTGCCGGACCCCCGTCTGACACTCATCACTTCAGGACACTAGACTGTAATGATGGCGATTCTCGTGGAAACCTAAAAAATAGAGGATTTGCACACCAGGTTGTTTCCTGTAACAATTTGGAAGTCCAGCGTCTAGGAGAGAAGACAGTCACACCTACATACGATATACGTACTATATCATGGGCCCTATTCTAATTACAGGTGGAATAACTAATATGGGTTGATCATACAAAAAAAATATACCACATGCGCATGTGTTTGCGTGTGTGTGTGTGCGTGCGTGTGTGTGTGTGTGTGTGTGGGGGGGGGGGGGTTACGCATTTTAGCTTGGTGAGACACTATTAATGCATCACATCCACTGATGGGTCATTACCCTACTTACACAGCTCGTGATGTCAGAGAGACCCCTCCGACCACAGGCCAAGGTGTACCGTGGTGGCAGCTGTGTTTAAAAGTCTCCCATCTCCGGGGTCGAGGGGTCAGACTTGTTGGGATATCGGTGAGTCTGAAAGGCCCCCCCCCCCTGGCCCACGTCTGTTGACCTGCTTCATTGAATAAACGCCCCGGCCATCCTTCCCAAAACCGCCTCTCTTTATAGGATTAGTCACTGAGCTCAAACACCTCTTCATCCTGCTGGCTGGGACGCCATGATCCCCCCCCCCCCCCCCCCCCCCCCCCGCGTGTGCACACGCACACATGCACACACACACACACACACACACACACACATACATACTCACACACGCACACACACACACGCACACACACACACACACACACACACACACACACATACATACATATTCACACACACACACACACACACACACTCACACACACACACACACACACATACAGTCCTATATGAGAGTACACACACACACACACACACACACACATACAGTCCTATATGAGAGTACACACACACACACACACACACACACACATACAGTCCTATATGAGTGTGCACACACACACATACACACAACTGCATGTATGTACACACTCACCCACTAATGCTCAGTCATGTACACACACCCACATACACACACACACACACACACATACACACACACACACACACACACACACACACACACACACACACACACACACACACACACACACACACACACACACGCGCACACACACACACACACTGTCTCTTACACCCACCCACACTTTCTTTTCAGAGCCCCGCTCACCTACAATGTTGTTTACCGTCGGACGGGAGGAGATCAAGAAGGCCGTGTCCGTCACAGGTCCCGTGGCCAATGGCTGTGGTCCCAGCTGTGTCCGCGGGCCCCTAATAGCCAATGAAGATGTCTTCAGATGGTACTGTATGCCCTGGGAACCCCCCCCCCCCCCCCTTGTGTTTATAAACCTCTGTCAGGGGCCCCGTCCCCCATAAAGATCGTACCGGGTCGCTACGTGAGTGAGATCTCTTCTATCACACACCACCTGACTGACAGTGGTGGAGGACAAGGAGAGGAAGTGAAGGGGAGTAAAGCGACACATGGGAGCTGGATACGTGATCTACTGAGTGACGGGAGCAAAGGAATTACTGTAAAGACTAGAAGGATAAGAGCTTCACACAGGTAAGCGCCTTTCTGGAATGAATGAAGCATTTACAATGGTAGAAAGATGTGTAGAACTAAACACTTACAGATGTGTTGAGAAAACTCTAACTCTTAACAACTAGAGAGAGATGACTCCTTTCCTCTGCACACACACACACACACACACACACACACACACACACACACACACACACACACACACACACACACACACACACACACACACACACCACTTCAAATGTGCACTATCTTGTACTATCTTGTATTTTGTACTTGTTATAGTTGTATCTTATAGTTGTATATTATCGGACTGTGAAACTGCTTTGACACCTGCATTTCCCCAAGGGGGTTAATAAAGGATCATCTTATCTTTATCTTGAAACTAGTGGTGTCAGGCGATTAAAAAAAGGTATCTAATTAATTACAGGATTTGTAATGAATTAATCTAATTAATGGCATTTTAATCGCATAACCATTTTAGGCCTGATATTCTATATTCTATAATCATATTTCAAATTGCATGTGTGTCCGGATGGCAGAATTCAGTACTGTATCTACAAAACCTTCTGTTTAATCATCTTCCATTTATTCATTTGATTAGATTTTTCAGGTCTGGTCAATTTTAGCATGGTGTTATTCACAGTCAAAGATAATTTTTTTTTTATTAATATTCTCATTTGGTTCATTAATTTACTCAAGCCTAGTAAGAGACACAGTATTTCTGACACTGGGAATACATTCCCTGAGATCCATAGATGTCCAGAGAATCAGACACCAAGAACATGCAAATGGTCCATATTAAAGAAAAGTCTGTAAATGTGTATTCTACGTTCTTATGGAATGAATGAGATAAAAAACTATTTAAATAAAAAAAAAAATTCATTAATTTTGAGTAAATTTTCATAACGCGATAATTTGCTGTGTAATTAATTAATCTAATTAACGCGATAAACTGACAGCCCTACGTAAAACATAACCTGGTTTAAAGTTGTGTTTCTGTTATTAACACACATTGTGTCAAAACCATTGTGTTATTCCAACATGTCTTTTTGAAGAGTGTTGTTTTCAATGAGCCTCCCATTATTTCTGTTAGAAGATAACGCTCTCAAGGTGTAACACACACTTTCAGAATCTATAGGAAATTAGATTTTGAGGTCACGATTCAATCGCTTTGTATAGTATATATATGAATGTGTTCAAATGTATTCATACTACAGAGCTCTAATTATAGATTATATATAGTCTGCTAAACAGCTGGTTTGGCTCTGAATAACTCATATTTTTATAAACAATGAAGATGGGCCTTTAAACATTATGCGAATAGCAGTAGCTGTAACACTGAAAACGAGGAGTGTCGGCGATAACGTTTTGTTATGTTTTGAATTGATATATACTGTACTGAAGGCAAACTTTTTTGACTCTGTATTGACATTGTTATTATTACCCTATTCTATACCGTATACCTATGTCCCATTATACTAATTTGTCGAGCTATCTGTGTCTTCTTCATTTGAACCCTTTCACAGGGAGTCTAATCAGGGACCTTCCACAGAGAAGACCATGAAGGCTCTCCTGCTCTCTCTGCTTGGCCTGAGGCTGGTCACGGGAATGGGGTGTGTATGCTGCAGTATTCCATGCCCTCAGAGAACCATACAAGTCCACTTTGTGATTTGAATTATGTTTGTAAATATTGTTTTCTAAAAACGTAGATGGTGTACATTCATAGTTAATAGGAACACTGCAACATTTGGGGAAATACCACATTCATGCCATCTTCGATCCCCAGAGTCAGACAAGAAGCTTGATATCAGTTTCATCTCTGTGTGTCCAGAAGCCCCCAGAGAGGGGTCCAGGTGCATGCTACTGTAGCCTAGCTTAGCACAAGGACTGGAAGCAGTAGGGAGCAGCTAGCCTAGCTTAGCACAAGGACTGGAAGCAGTAGGGAGCAGCTAGCCTAGCTCCGTCAAAAGTGAAGAAATACAACTCCAAAAACCGACGCATGAGAAAGAGAGACATTTTATATCAATATTCTTGTCTGACTCTAAGGAAGATGGCAAATAAATGTATTTCTCAAAATATTGTTAGTGTTAGTGGCTGCATATACGTACAGTTGCAAGTGAGGTGTTTTTGCCGTTACAGTTGCAATGAGCTGTGGCATTGCATCATATTGAACAAACGGGTCACGAGAATAGCCTGATATGAATGCATCTGAAAGTATGGCGATTCAAACTAAATAATTTCAGAATGGAATTTATTTATTTTGAAATCTTTGGATGGCAAATTATGTGGCGCCGCGCTGGTGATGGAGATTGGGTGCGAGCTCTATGTATCAGAGTGCTGCTCACAGTTGTAATGAAGTGACTTTAACAAGGAGTCCATATATCAAGTGTCTCAGCAGAGTGTTTATCTAGGATCACTGCCAAGACTCTCTCTGAGATGCACTTTTAGCACCGCAGGCCTCATGGCAGGAAGGTCCCGGGTTCCAACTCCACTTCTTCTGTGGCGTTTGCATGTTCTCCCCTGTGTGCACGTCGGTTACCCTTGAGCAAGGCACTGGCTTTAGAACTGGAGTTGGTGCCCGGGTGCCTGACTCTATAGAAGCCCACTGAAGCCCACATAGTTAGAATGGGTCCAATTAAATGCAGAGGACAAATTCTCGGGATATATGCAAACGTCTACTTGGAAAAACAAAGAGATTCTAATTTGAATTCATCGTCTGACTCGTCCTTTATCTAAGACAGGGATTGTCAACACTAGTGTCAACACTATGAATTGAAAATGGGGGACCCTGATGTAAACGAGACGAAAGTCTTTCTCTGGTCTGCATCCCCTTAACAATTGTGTGTATTGAGCCGTACTGTATTGTATACCCATTCTGCAATCTGTTAAATAAAGTTTTCATTCATTCATTCAACCTTTTGGGCTTTCAGTATGTAAACTTGGTGGCTAAAGGAGGGGGGGGGGGGTTCTCAGTTTCTAAGGTGGTTTTACATAAAAGTACCCAACAATGTTGTTGAATGCCACTGAAGACGCCACATGGTGTGTGAACACAGTGGCGTTTAAATATAGGTTGAATGACTATTGAAGGATTGTGCTCATGTGTAGATAGTGGCTATAGGATAATGTTTCAGTTTCAAGTGTTTTTAGAGAAGTATTTCACTTCACTTTTTGTGAAATACTGTGTACCTTGATTGATTGAAAACTTTATTAACAGATTGCAGAATGGGTACAATACAGTACGGCTCAATACACACAATTGTTAAGGGCAGACCAGAGAAAGACTTTCGTCTTGTTTACATCAGGGTCCCCCATTTTCAATTCATCATAACATAATGACATACAGATAGACAGTACTGCTACATATATACATTTATGACATACCAGATTTACAAATACAGTACTGTTTGTACCTTATAGTACCTTACCACTATGTACTATGTTACTATCCTTATACTAGTACTACCTATCATATTAATATATCTCTATACTACTATGCACTCAAGTTCAACACTATTTGACAAACCAGAAATGTAACCATCCTGGTGACTTGTTGTTGTTCACAATTTGTAAGTGCTTTGGATAAAAGCGTTCAGCTAAATGACTAAAGATAGACACTGATGTGAACACAGTGACGTTTACAACTGTAAAACCTATTGTACCCATGTGAAGGTGGTGGCTTGGATAATCTCTCTGTTTTTACGAACCATAGCCCTATTTCCCACAAGATGATGTTGATCAGTAAGAGTCCTTTCTCAGCTCAATCCATGCTGTTCCTCATACCAGCTCTGGCTAGTTGGCCACAGACTAGTGCAAAGTCAATGGGATCGGGCTACTGTCTGTACAAGCTGACTGAAGGCACTAAATCTTCCTTTTATTCTTTATTCTATTTTATTCTTATTTTTAATATTATTATATTCTTATTCCTATTTAGTCCTATTGACTACCTAAATGTTTATTGTTGTTCAATGTGAGCGATCTGTAGTGCCGAATTTCCCCTCGGGATTATTAAAGGATTTCTATTCTATTCTATTCTATTCTATTCTATTCTATTCTATTCTATTCTATTCTATTCTATTCTATTCTATTCTATTCTATTCTATTGTGTGCTCTGTGGAGTACATTTCAGTCAGCTTGTCCAGACAGGAGCACAGCCCCATTGACTTTGTATTGGTTTGTAGTAGGGATGTTCGATATTGGCTTTTTACCGATATTGTCCAACTCTTAATTTCCGATACCGCTATCAACCGATACCGATATATGCGGGCCCCCCCCCCCCCCCCCCCCCAAAACACAACATTATGCATACTTTTCACAATAAATTAAATAATAATTTGTTCCTACTCGCTTGCCTGGGTAAATAAAGGTTAAATAAATGTAAACTAAATTTTTTTTTGTGTGAAAAACAATACAGATAATTTCCAATATAAAATTTTAATGCCAATATCGGCCGATAATATCGGACATCCCTAGTTTGTAGCTAACGATCCGGAGCTAGTATAAGCAGAACCGCGTGGCTTGTGCTGAGAGAAAGGACTCTACCAACCAAGGGACAACAACAACATTGCTCTAAGTATGAAATAGGGGGCTAGACTAGAGGGTTCCAAACCTCTGAACTATCCCTTTAACTCCGTGCTGTGGCCTCTCTCGCCCCCCTCCCAGACACTGGTGTGAGCACACGGTGGAGGAGCGTGTGGAGCGCGTGCTGACCCCCCGGCTGCAGCTGGAGGTGGGCTGCTCCGAGGTCTACCAGTACAACACGCTGGCCTGGAGGCTGGACGTGGACCGGATGCGCCAGCGGCACGGGGGCGACGACGGCATCGCCCTCTACTACAAACAACAGGGCCCCACTGCCTCCTGCTACCTGTACAAGTGAGTGGGTTTAAATCAAGCTTTCATTTTCATAAAACACCATATTTATTAAAGGATAACTTTTCTATTTTTGGACCTTTTTCACTGAGTAAGTTGTTTCACCCATTGTCTGCTATTGTAGCCCAGTGAGAGTCTGCAGGGAGACTGTAGCTATAGCTCAACACTGGACCGATCAGTCTCAAATAATGAAGCATAGATACTATAGGTGATGATCTATTCTAGATCAATGCAGGTGGAGAGAGAGTCAAATAACCTAGAAAAGGATCTAGATCAATGCAGGTGGAGAGAGAGTCAAATAACCTAGAAAAGGATCTAGATCAATGCAGGTGGAGAGAGAGTCAAATAACCTAGAAAAGGATCTAGATCGATGCAGGTGGAGTAGAGAGTCAAATAACCTAGAAAAGGATCTAGATTGATACAGGTGGAGTAGAGAGTCAAATAACCTAGAAAAGGATCTAGATCGATGCAGGTGGAGAGAGTCAAATAACCTAGAAGAGGATCTAGATTGATGCAGGTGGAGAGAGTCAAATAACCTAGAAAAGGATCTAGATCGATGGAGGTGGAGAGAGAGTCAAATAACCTAGAAAAGGATCTAGATCGATGGAGGTGGAGTAGAGAGTCAAATAACCTAAAAAAAATTATCTAGATTGATGCAGATGGATTTTTTTTTTATTTTTTTTTTATTACGGATCCCCATTAGCTGGTGCCATGGCAACCAGCTAGTCTTCCTGGGGATCCACACAAAAAAACATACAAAAACAATTATTATTGCAAAACACAATTATTAAAAGTCAGTACTCAACACACAATGCACAATGAAACTAACAATTAAGATGGCTAAAATTACATGCAAGCAAAAAAACAGAAAACAAAAAAACAAAACAAAATACTTTACAGTGTTAAATACAATTTAAGATTGTTTTTAAAAGTGAATCTTTTTAAGAATTGCTCTCAGAATGCTCATCAATGTTACTAAAACATCAATTTCACCATACCTTTCAAAAGAAAAAAACACACAAAGTAAACAGACGAAGTTTTGGATAACATGGCTGCAGCTACACTCATGCATGACATATATTAATTTCCTTCCGGATTATGGCTCCTTTAAGTTTCTTTTTGAAAAAATGGAGAGAGTCAAATAAACAGAGTTCTACTTAGTTCTGTTACGTCTTCCATTCAATGTGGTGAATCTGTACGTACGCGTCTCCCTCAGACCCCCAGAGACGGAGAGCCAGAGGATGAACAAGACGGTGCGGGGCTGCTGTGAAGGCTGGGGAGGTCCTCGCTGTTCTCAGGGTGAGAGACCGACACCTGCAGGCCCACTGGCCCCCTCCTCACTGTTTATTATGACTGACGAGTACCTCAGAGGAAGAACCGTATAACTCTGTCTTACGTTCTCAGGGGAACAATGTTCAAATGTTATTATCTAAAGATGGTGTTGGAGTGTTGTGTTCACTCATAGTTAAAGACAGTAGAGGTTGAGTACTTTATTATCTGATTGATTGATTGACTGATTGATTGATTGAACATTTTATTAACAGATTGCAGAATGGGTACAATACAGTACGGCTCAATACACACACAATTGTTAAGGGGATGCAGACCAGAGAAAGACTTTCGTCTTGTTTACATCAGGGTCCCCCATTTTCATTTCATCATAACATACATGACATACAGATAGACAGTACTGCTACATCTAGACATACCAGATCTACAAATATACAGTACTGTTTATGTGTACAAAAGGAGTGTGACAAGAGAGTATATATATATTTGAGGGGGAAGAAACTGTACATTGGAGGTGGTTGGGTGGGGGGGGGGGGGGGGGGCTGGGTAGGCGGGGTGGTAAGTTAGAGTGTTGTGTTCATTCATAGTTAAAGACAGTAGAGGTTGAGTACTTTATTATCTAAAGATGGTGAGTTAGAGTGTTGTGTTCACTCCTAGTTAAAGACAGTAGAGATTGAGTACTTTATTATCTAAAAATGGTAAGTCAGAGTGTTGTGTTCACTCCTAGTTAAAGACAGTAGAGATTGAGTACTTTATTATCTAAAAATGGTAAGTCAGAGTGTTGTGTTCACTCCTAGTTAA
>NC_140176.1:8330525-8348025 GCF_963971535.1 Notolepis coatsorum
ATCGCAGGTGGACACACAGCTGCTGTTGTCACATGTGATTTGTCCATCTCTGCAGACACTGGTGGTGGGGAGATACACAATTGAGAAGAATAGATAAATAAACCATACTAGAATAGTGTGCGTGTGTGTGAATGTGCGTGTGAGTGTGTGTGTGTCTGTGTGTGTGTGTGTGTGTGTGTGTGTGTGTGTGTGTGTGTCTCACCACGTGGTGCAGTGGTCCTTGCTCACGGTGTGCCCAGGCTGCAGCGTCAGTCCCTCCCAGTGACAGACACACTGACTGGCGTTGACACAGTGGCCCTCCTGAAGATAGCGCCCCCTGGCACAGCGGCAGCCTACACAGAGACAGGAGGATGGATTCATTCAAGTCTTCAGGCAAAGAGCCATTTTTAAAAGGTAAGTAAGTAAGTAAGTAAAACTTTATTTGTATAGCGCCCTTCTCAGCACGAGTGCACAGAGTGATTCACAGCATTTTTTAAATGTCTCTTTTCTCCGATTTTCTGTTTTTCTCCCGGTCTAATTTAGTCGCCGTGCCAATTCCCCCCCTCCCCTACCTGGCTGCTGTATGCATGTTCTCCCACGAGTCGGTACAAGGGCGTCCCGAAGCCGACCGCACGCTTCCTCCGATGCGTGCGGCGACTGCCAGTGACGTCTTTTCACTTGGCAGCGAGGACTCTCATTGGTGAAGTGTAACGCGTGGGAGGGCACGCTATCTCCACCAAGTCCTGCCCCCACTGAGCAAGCGCCGAGACCTGACCTGTAGGCGTCGCTGTCCACAACGCCAGATTCCCACCCACCAGCTTCCCCACCCCCTAATACTGCCAATTGTATTAGTATGAACGACCAGCCAAGCTGGTAGCAACGCCGAGAGCTGCGCTCGAACCCAGCATCTCCTGCGTTGGTGACGAGCGCAATCTCCGCTACGCCACCTGACCGCCCCGATTCACAGCATTTTTAAAACATCAGTAGAAAATACAAGAAATAAAAATGAAGAGAAGAAAGAAAAAAAACAAAGAATTTGCTAAAACACCAGAATAGACAACAAAAAAACTAAAACAAGAACAAAACAGACATGAACAGAGCGGGAAAAACGGCTATGAGTGTTTAAAAAGTCTGTCTGTAGAAGTGGGTTTTTAGCTGCCTTTTAAAGGTGAGCTCTGAGGGAGCTGTGTTCAGGGCTAAAGGGAGGAGGGCGGTCCAGAGCCTGGGGGCTGCAGTCACCGCAAAGGCTCGGTCCCCTTTTGTCTCTGTCTTCTTTAGACGAGTGACACCTTCGAGTGCCGTTATCTTAAAGTCGTAAGTTGAATGTTGAATAAATAGCTGCATAATGAATTGCTGAATAATACCAGCATATATATTCATAGGCATCTCTGGAGATAATTTGCAGACATAACCCTTTTCTGATCCCTGTGTATGCAGTGCAATTACAACCAGAGCCCTTGTTTCTCAATCATAAATCAAATCAAATTTATTTGTAAAGCCCGCATTCACAAGTTAATGTCCCCACGGGCCGGAGGACAAGTCTTCTTTAAACAAAGTCAAGAAGAATCACAATAAATCAAGAACAAACAAAAAATAACCATCGTGAAATCCAAATCATCTGTTCAGGGGGCCTGTTTTCAGGGCAGATAGGTGACCTTTCCTTTAGTCTGACACCAACCTATCAGCCAGCGATCCATGTTGGCACATTCTCTACTTACTGTAGCTGCGACCAGCTGCTCTATAGCTCTCTCTCTGTTGCTGTGTTGGTCCACACAAGCCCCCCACCCTTTAGCTGGCACAGTGTTCGCAGTTTTCTTGTGTGTGTGAAAATGCATACATGTGTAGAGATTAGGGCTGACCCCTATTAGTCGATTAGTCCACTAATCGGTCGAAAGGAGCCATAGTCGACTGCCAACCTCTTAGTCGAATACAAAATAAAATAAAATGTTTAATTAATTTATTTATTTTTGTATCATTCTTTCCAAAAGAAAAGAGGCCTAGAAGCGTGGCTAACGCTAATGGCATGCATACCAGAGGCCAACTGCCTACGAAAACAGGCACAGAGGCACTGAAAGAGGATTTCACCCATCTAATGAACACACTAGACTAGACAAATATCAAGATGTATCCATCAGTGGACCAATTGCATGCTTTTGCAGAGGACAAGAAGCCTTCAGTCGACTCCTTCAGACATTAAGCACCCCCCACAGCCCAAATGGAATGATAAAAAAATTTAAAATAAAAAATATTATATATATATATATATATATATTTTTTTTTGTCGACTAATAGTCGACTAACGGCAAATTTTGGCCAATCATAGTCGACTATCCAAATCCTTAGTCGGGGACAGCCCTAGTAGAGATGCATGCATGTACATGGTCGCAGGGTGAAACGGGTGAAACATAGCTGTTCTCTTACCCAGTAGGTTGAGGAACAGTTACTAGTGGAGCTGGTATTAGAGGTCTTACCCAGTAGGTTGAGGAACAGTTACTAGTGGAGCTGGTATTAGAGGTCTTACCCAGTACACATGTTGAGGAACAGTTACTAGTGGAGCTGGTATTAGAGGTCTTACCCAGTACACATGTTGAGGAACAGTTACTAGTGGAGCTGGTATTAGAGGTCTTACCCAGAACACATGTTGAGGAACAGTTACTAGTGGAGCTGGTATTAGAGGTCTTACCCAGTACACATGTTGAGGAACAGATACTAGTAGAGCAGGTATTAGAGGTCTTACCCAGTACACATGTTGAGGAACAGTTACTAGCGGAGCTGGTATTAGAGGTCTTACCCAGTACACATGTTGAGGAACAGTTACTAGTAGAGCTGGTATTAGAGGTCTTACCCAGTACACATGTTGAGGAACAGTTACTAGTAGAGCAGGTATTAGAGGTCTTACCCAGTACACATGTTGAGAACAGTTACTAGTGGAGCAGGTATTAGAGGTCTTACCCAGTACACATGTTGAGGAACAGTTACTGGTGGAGCTGGTATTAGAGGTCTTACCCAGTACACATGTTGAGGAACAGTTACTAGTGGAGCTGGTATTAGAGGTCTTACCCAGTACACATGTTGAGGAACAGTTACTAGTGGAGCTGGTATTAGAGGTCTTACCCAGTACACATGTTGAGGAACAGTTACTAGTAGAGCTGGTATTAGAGGTCTTACCCAGTACACATGTTGAGGAACAGTTACTAGTGGAGCTGGTATTAGAGGTCTTACCCAGTACACATGTTGAGGAACAGTTACTAGTAGAGCTGGTATTAGAGGTCTTACCCAGTACACATGTTGAGGAACAGTTACTAGTAGAGCTGGTATTAGAGGTCTTACCCAGTACACATGTTGAGGAACAGTTACTAGTGGAGCTGGTATTAGAGGTCTTACCCAGTACACATGTTGAGGAACAGTCACTAGTAGAGCTGGTATTAGAGGTCTTACCCAGTACACATGTTGAGGAACAGTCACTAGTGGAGCTGGTATTAGAGGTCTTACCCAGTACACATGTTGAGGAACAGTTACTAGTAGAGCTGGTATTAGAGGTCTTACCCAGTACACATGTTGAGGAACAGTTACTAGTAGAGCAGGTATTAGAGGTCTTACCCAGTACACATGTTGAGGAACAGTTACTAGTGGAGCTCAGGTGGGAGCAGGTAGGGGGACAGGTCTCCACTCGTCCTGCCCGACAGTCTGCCTCCGTCACCAGCACCAGGCCGTTGACACAACCTAGTACACAACCATTCGACGCGGTTAAAAAAAAACATCATCAATCAGTTGCGTGTTTTACACAAAGACTAGAAGACTAGTAGAGTACAGAGTGTATGAGCAGGTTGTGTGGGAGGATACCAGGGGACCCAGTCAGTCTATATCTCGATGTCAGGTTGTTAGCACATCACACACACACGATGCTCTCTATTACACAATTAAAGGGGAACACCACCCAAAATAAGGATTCCAATATGTCCATAGCCAAGGAATGTTCAATCAATATTTTGTGAACATGAACTAGTCTCTCTCTCTCTCAGAAAACAGAGACGTCAGACTCTAACTTGTGACGTCATCAGGTATAAAGTGTGGAGCTGCTCCATTGATAATGAATGGGAGACCCGCAGAATGGTCTTCTTTTTTTACACCCAAATTTACTTTATTCTATTGTAGTGTTCTCAATTATTTCCGAAAACAGAAAATGAACCCAAATACTCCCCTGGGTTCTCAAAGTCATCTATAACATCGCTCCCAATTCATTGTCTATAGAGCAGCAGCTTCAAAATACTTTTACTTTACATTAGGGATGTCCGATATTATCGGCCGATATTGGCATTAAAATGTGATATCGGAAAATATCGGTATTGGTTTAAAAAAAAAAATATATATATATATATATATTTTTTTTTTATTGTTTTACATTTCTATAACCTTTATTTACCCAGGCAAGCAAGTAAGAACAAATTCTGATTTTATTTATTGTCAAAAGTATGCATAATGTTTTGTTAATTCCACAACAAGAGATATGTAATGTTAATTACCTGAAATTATTCAGTTTTCTGGGGGGGGAACCCTGCATATATCGGTATCGGTTGATATGGGTATCGGAAATTAAGAGTTGGACAATATCGGTATATCGGTATCGGTAAAAAAGCCAATATCGAGCATCCCTAGTTTACATTGATGTGGAAACTGAAGATGTTGATTAATGTGCACTGTCCCTGGGTAAAAAAAAAATTTAAATAAATAACTTAAACTTAAACACCCTAACCCTGAAAGCGTGACCCCACCTGTCTGCGTGCCCGTGTCGGTGGTGCAGGGCTGGCTGTTGCAGCTCTGGCTCTGCAGCATCATGCCCTCGCAGTCCCGCCCACTGTTCTTAGGGGGCGGGGCGGAGCAGCTGCGGCTCCTGGTCTTGACTCCGCCCCCACACTTGGCGTCGCAGTCCGCCCACTCCGTCCACTCTGACCAATGGCCGTCGACTGAATGGGAGAAAAGATTAAAAGGTTGTCTAACTGCTATAGGTGTTTCCTCAGAGAAAGGGGACAACAGGACAGAGACAAAGGACATCTAGGACATAATCATGGTGCACACAAACAAGCTTGATTAGATATGTTTGAAAGGTATATTTGGGGGTATTTCTGCTTTCTTTGATAGGACAGCGAGTGACAGGGAAGCGGAGGGAGACAGAAGGGGCTGACGTGAGAGAAATGTCTCCGACCAGAGTCGAACCTAAAACGTTTGCAACCATGTCATGTCTTATTTTTGTTAGTGATGCACGATATATTGGCCGCCGATATAATATCGGCCGATATGGCAGTTTTTTTACACATCGGTATCGGCTCGATATCAAGATAGGGCCGATATGGGCCGATATACTTTTTTTTCTCTTTTTTTTTTGTATATGTTTTGGCCTTAAATAGTTTCAAAATATCAGTCATTTCTGAAAATAAGTTACAAAAGTAAAAAAAAAATGCGTTTTGGAAAATAGCTCTTTATTTGATTATCATAAAAAAGTGTTTTCTATACAGATATATCGACATCGGTAAATATCGGTATCGGCCAGAACAGCAATATTAATATCGGTATCGGCCACAATTTTCACATCGGTGTATGTATTTTTTACCATATAAAACAAACTAAGATGAGACAAACGTGTGTGGGAGAAGGACGGTGTGTCGTGTGTTCCCTGACCTGGACACGCCTGAGCGAAGCAGGCGCGGCTGTCGAACTGAGCCCCGGGACACGCCCCCCCGGGCAGCGCCTCCCGCACGATGTCCCGCTGGCGGAACAGGGAGCCCAGGCCGCAGGACACGCTGCACTGGCTCCACGCCGTCCACGGAGACATGATGCAGTCCACTGGGAGAGACGGGGGACAGAGATGAGAAGGGAAATAAACGAAAAGGACAGGTGACTCCCATTAAACATTTGTTTGTGTTCTGTGTCTCAAGTGGCCCCTGATCCTCAGATGACTGGATGGATAGGAACCAGAACCAGAACTTATCTATAGGAACCAGAACCAGAACTTATCTATAGGAACCAGAACCAGAACTTATCTATAGGAACCAGAACCAGAACTTATCTATAGGAACCAGAACCAGAACTTATCTATAGGAACCAGAACTTATCTCTAGGAACCAGAACTTATCTGTAGGAACCAGAACGTATCTGTAGGAACCAGAACTTATCTATAGGAACCAGAACTTATCTCTAGGAACCAGAACTTATCTGTAGGAACCAGAACTTATCTCTAGGAACCAGAACTTATCTGTAGGAACCAGAACTTATCTGTAGGAACCAGAACGTATCTGTAGGAACCAGAACGTATCTGTAGGAACCAGAACTTATCTGTAGGAACCAGAACTTATCTGTAGGAACCAGAACTTATCTGTAGGAACCAGAACTTATCTATAAGAACCAGAACTTATCTGTAGGAACCAGAACTTATCTGTAGGAACCAGAACTTATCTATAAGAACCAGAACTTATCTGTAGGAACCAGAACTTATCTGTAGGAACCAGAACTTATCTATAGGAACCAGAACTTATCTGTAGGAACCAGAACCAGAACTTATCTGTAGGAACCAGAACTTATCTGTAGGAACCAGAACTTATCTGTAGGAACCAGAACTTATCTGTAGGAACCAGAACTTATCTGTAGAGGAACCAGAACGTATCTGTAGGAACCAGAACTTATCTGTAGGAACCAGAACTTATCTGTAGGAACCAGAACTTATCTGTAGGAACCAGAACTTATCTCTAGGAACCAGAACTTATCTGTAGGAACCAGAACTTATCTGTAGGAACCAGAACTTATCTATAGGAACCAGAACGTATCTCTAGGAACCAGAACTTATCTGTAGGAACCAGAACTTATCTCTAGGAACCAGAACTTATCTGTAGGAACCAGAACTTATCTATAAGAACCAGAACTTATCTGTAGGAACCAGAACTTATCTGTAGGAACCAGAACTTATCTGTAGGAACCAGAACTTATCTATAGGAACCAGAACTTATCTGTAGGAACCAGAACTTATCTGTAGGAACCAGAACTTATCTGTAGGAACCAGAACTTCTCTGTAGGAACCAGAACGTATCTGTAGGAACCAGAACTTATCTCTAGGAACCAGAACTTATCTGTAGGAACCAGAACTTATCTGTAGGAACCAGAACTTATCTGTAGGAACCAGAACTTATCTCTAGGAACCAGAACTTATCTGTAGGAACCAGAACTTATCTGTAGGAACCAGAACTTATCTGTAGGAACCAGAATGTATCTCTAGGAACCAGAACTTATCTGTAGGAACCAGAACGTATCTGTAGGAACCAGAACTTATCTGTAGGAACCAGAACTTATCTATAGGAACCAGAACTTACCTGTAGGAACCAGAACTTATCTGTAGGAACCAGAACCAGAACTTATCTGTGGAACCAGAACTTATCTGTAGGAACCAGAACTTATCTCTAGAGGAACCAGAACTTATCTGTAGGAACCAGAACTTATCTATAGGAACCAGAACTTATCTGTAGGAACCAGAACTTCTCTGTAGGAACCAGCACTTATCTGTAGGAACCAGAACTTATCTATAGGAACCAGAACGTATCTATAGGAACCTCTCAGCAACGTACCACAGTCCTTCTCGTCGGACCCGTCCGCACAGTCCCGGTGGAGGTCACACCGGCGCTCCCGGTGGACACACTCCCCGCTGACGCAGGAGAACTGCTTGGGAGAGCAGGGGCTGGGCACTGGGGGGCGCTGTGTGGTCCCTGCTGGCCTGGCCGTGGTGCCTGGGGTTAGAACAGATGGACCCGTCTCTCATCAGTGTCATCTTGTAGGCAAAACTCTGCTTCATCAGAACACAAACTGCAGCTAAATGTAATGTTACGTCATGTGAAAGGGTAACCCTTTAAAGGAACACGCAAACATCTTGGGAAATTAGCTTATCGTCTTCTCCAGAGAGAGACAAGAAGATAGATACCAGTCTCCTCTCTGTGCGTTCAGTAGGAAGCTATCTGGCTGCACGTTTGCCTAGCTTAGCACAATGAATGGAAGCGGACATGGCCGGTTAGCCTATAGGCATTGTCCAACCGAAGGCTAACCGGCCATGTCCGCTTCCATTCATTGTGCTAAGCTAGGCTAACGTGCAGCCAGATGGCTTTCTACTGAACGCACAGAGAGGAAACTGGTATCTATCTTCTGGTCTCTCTCTCTGGAGAAGACAGTGAGCTAATTTCCCCAAAATGTTGGCGTGTTCCTTTAAGGTTCTGTTGATGGCGTACCACAGCGTTCTTCATCCGACCCGTCCAGACAGTCCCGTCTGCCGTCGCAGACCTGTGCCGCGTCCACGCAGCCAAACGTCCGGCACGCAAACTGGCCTTCCACGCAAAGCACCCTGGGTAGGCCGTCGTCGTGGGTGGTGCTGGCGATCCACGGAGCTGTGAGAGAACGGAGAAAAGATGCTTAAAAACATTGAGTATTAAGTACATTTTTGTTTGGCTTTCCGTCCCTCTTGCTCTTAGAAGATGATATTCCTAAAAGAGATTAAGACAACTCAAAATACATGATCTAAGGACAGCATTTTTTTTAAACAAGACAGCCGAAACCCGCTCAATTTTCCGCTGTCGTCTAAAAACAACTTTTTTCTTTTCATGTCAACGTTCACACGCACAATATATGCTTACCTAGGATTTGACTTGATTCAACAACAAAGCAGTCGGAGCAATGGCAAGCCAAAAACGGTCGAAATTGTAGTTATTTGAAGTTTGGATTCTTTTTTTAAATGTAAATACATTTTTTTGAGACTAAAGTACCGAAAAAAGGTACCGTTGGGTACCGGTATCGATTCAAATGTGAAAGGTACCCATCCCTAATGCTAATAATGTCTATACTACGATGCACTCAAGACTCATCTTTTTAATAGAGCCTTTTGTTGATTTCTATCTAGTTTTAGCTCCACACATTTGATGTTCTTTTACCAGTTTTAGCCCTTCCTATTTTATGTTTTTTTACTCTTTTACTAGTTTTAGTGTTCTTTTTACTCCTTACTAGTTTTAGTCTTGCTTATTTTATATATATTTTTTTACTTTCTTGCTAGCTTTTATGTTCTTTTACACTAGCACTTTGAGATTTTCTCCACAATTATAAAGCGCCCTACAAATCAAATATATTATTATTATTATTATTATTATTATTATTATTATTATTATTATTATTATTATTATTATTATTATTAGACTAGGGCTGTCCCCGACTAAGGATTTGGATGGTCGACTATGATAGGCCAAAATTTGCCGTTAGTCGACTATTGGTCGACTAATAAAAAAAATATATATAATATATTTAAAAAATAAATAAAATTTGTTTTGTATCATTCCATTTGGGCTGTGGGGGGGTGCTTAATGTCTGAAGGAGTCGACTGAAGGCTTCTTGTCCTCTGAGAAAGCATGCAATTGGTCCACTGATGGATACATCTTGATATTTGTCTAGTCTAGTGTGTTCATTAGATGGGTGAAATCCTCTTTCAGTGCCTCTGTGCCTGTTTTCTTAGGCAGTTAGCCTCTGGTATGCGTGCCATTAGCATTAGCCACGCTTCTAGGCCTCTTTTCTTTTGGAAAGAATGATAAAAAAAAATTAAAAAAAAATGTATAATACAAAAAAAATTGAATTCGACTAAGAGGTTGGCAGTCATTAGTCCTTTTGACCGACTAATCGACTAATAGGGGTCAGCCCTATTATAGACTAAGGGAGCGTGTGTGGAGCTGGGCTCCCTCACCTCTCGTGGTGCCGTGCAGACCGGGCCTCCCAGCGTGGAGGGTGGTGCTGAGCCGCAGGCCGGGCTGCCCCGTGGTGCTGCTGGCCCCTGGGTAGACAGACGGCCTGGTGGTCCACAGCCCTGGAACACACAGCACCACATCGTTTTATCATCATCCGTGCCATAACCATACAGAATATAATAATAATAATTATTATTATTATTATTATTATTATAATAATAATAATAATAATAATAATAATAATAATAATAATAATAATAATAATAATAATAATAATAATAATAATAATAATAATAAACTGTATTTGTATAGCACCTTTCATACAGAAACTGCAGCTCAAAGTGCTTCACAACAGAAAAAAGACATAAAAAGACATCAAATGAGCACATAAAGTGCAGACATATAAAATCACAGTTTTTCACATTAGGATCTAACATCCCAACAGGCCACCTTGTTTATGGTTTGATTCAGTTTTAAGTAGACAATAATAAAAAGAGTAAGATAGAATAGAAAGCATGACATGCATTAAAGCTCCAATCAGGCTATAGGCTTTAGCTTGCAGCCAGATAGCTTCCTACGGAACGCACAGAGAGGAGACTGGTATCTATCTTCTTGTCTCTCTCTGGAGAAGCACATTTCCCATAATGTTGGCGTGTTCCTTCAACCCATTAATCAGATCATGGGTCTGTTTCACCCCAATGTTTACTAACATTACACATGTAAACAAACATCTTACAGACCAAAGAAATATAGAAAGTACATTTAAAAACTCATAATTACCTGTTGTCTAGTGTCTACTGTCAGTCAACATGTCTCCATTCCTATCTCTTGTTTTTGGTGGTGGGGGCTACCCATTTGTTTACATTTGAAACGCATGATTGGGCCTTTAAACACAATGCACTGTGGGTACCGACACAAAAGAGGGTGCTGCTCTCTGATTGGTAGGATCGGCGAGAAAGGAGGGAAAAACCACCAAAGGGAACTCTTTCGAGGTGAAAATGTAAACAGAACTTCACAGGTGTGTTATAGAGTCGTGAACACAGCACAGCTGGTCGATCTTACATCTGACTAACGGTTAACTAGGAGACCTTCCACTTTAAATTGATTGATTGATTGATTGATTGATTGATTGATTGATTGATTGATTGATTGATTGATTGATTGATTGATTGATTGATTGATCGTACCTGAGCTCTGGGTGGTGGCCACGCCCGGACGGCCTCCCTGGGACCTGGTGGTGTGGAGACCAGGAGCACCAGTACTAGTGACGTCATGGAAACCTGGTCTCCCTGTGGGGAGGGTGTCGTTACGGAGCCCTGGAGAGCCACTGGTGGTACCTGGAGAGAGAGGGGGGGGGGGGGGGGGGAGAGAGAGAGGGAGAGAGAGGGGGAGAGAGAGAGAGAGAGAGAGAGAGAGAGAGAGAGAGAGAGAGAGAGAGAGAGAGAGAGAGAGAGAGAGAGAGAGAGAGAGAGAGAGAGAGGGAGAGAGGGGGAGAGAGAGAGAGAGAGAGAGAGAGAGAGAGAGTGAGAGAGAGAGAGAGAGAATGTTACCACAGTTGACTGCAGAGAGGGCCACCTCAGCTTGGAATAGCTGGAGGAGATTAAAGCCTGTGGTTGTCATGCAATGTCATCAACCTGCTTGGGCTCGTTAAGACATGCAATATAATATATAATTAGAGAGAGTGTGTGTGAATACATGTTTAATGCATAAAGAATAAAAAAATCTCAACAATGACATTTGTATCTAAAGATGATGTGTGTGTTGTTACGACTCTACATTTACATTTGACATTTTGTCATTTAGCTGACGCTTTTATCCAAAGCGACTTACAAGTTGTGTGCAACAAGACAGCAGGAAGGGTATAACTCTATCAGCTGAGTAACAATGTTCATCAAAGTGTAGCACCGACGGGTCCAAACTCTCACCACAGTTGATTTCATCGGAGTGGTCTTTGCAGTCCAGGTGGCCGTCACACAGGGCAGAGATGGAGACACACTCCTCGGTGTGGCGGCAGTGGAACTGGCTCGGTTTACAGTGCGGCACTGTCACCTTCCCACCACCAGAGGGAGCGGTGGTCACACCACTGGGGGTCACCAGCTCATCTGGAATAGAGGGAAGAGAAGAAGAGCAGAAGTCAATTTTTTTTTTTCAATTCACACACAACTTCATGAGATTAGAAGGTGACCTAGAGTCAGAGCTCAAGGCATCTACACTAGTTATGAATAGACAAAAAATTTGAGATCAAAAGTCACATTTCAAGACTTTTGAAAATGTGAAAATTATCTCACATAGAGACAAACTAAATCATATGTTAACATGTTTTCGATTAGTATTCGAATAGTTCCGAATAGCAATTCTGTGAGTTTAGCCTATCCCTAGTATTTACAAATGTTCTATCTTTTTTTATCATCACTTTTTAAAATGTAATGATAGGTGTGTTCTTATAACACTCTTGCTGACAAAGCGAAGCTTGCTGAACAGAACCGGGGGGTGTCTCTAACAGAACAGAACCGGTGGTGTCTCTAACAGAACAGAACCGGTGGTGTCTCTAACAGAACAGAACCGGTGGTGTCTCTAACAGAACAGAACCGGGTGGGGTCCTCACCTCCCCTGCAGCCCAGCAGCTCCACGCGGAGGTAGAAGGTGTGTCTGAACTCCACCGGGAGGATCCTCAGGTAACGAGCTCGGACCAGACGCCCCAACCAGCGGGTCACCGGGGTCCTGCCCACCATCCTCACCTCGAACACCTGGAACACACACACAGAGACACACACACACACAGAGACACACAGAGACACACACACACACAGAGAGAGACACACACACACACACACACACACACACACACACAGAGACACAGAGAGACACACACACACACACACACACACACACACACACACACACACACACACACACACACACACACACACACAGAGAGACACACACACACACACACACACACACACACACACACACACACACACACAGAGAGACACACACACATACACAGAGACACACACACACACACACACACACACACACACACACACACACACAGAGACACACACACACAGAGACACACAGAGAGACACACAGAGACACACACACACACACACACACACACACACACACACACACACACACAGAGAGACACACCCACACACACACACACAGAGATAGAGAGACACACACAGAGACACACACAGAGAGACACACACACACACACACACACACAGAGACACACACACACACACACACACACACACACACAGAGACACACAGAGACACACACACAGAGACACACACAGAGAGGCACACAGAGACACACACACACACACACAGAGACACATAGAGACACACACACACACACACAGAGAGACACACAGAGACACACACACACACACACAGCACATGATTTAGCAGCTGAGAGTTAATCAAACACATGGTCATTCTGCTGCCCCCTAGTGGTTGATATTGTCACCAATCTGTGATGTCAGAGTACCTGGTTTGGAGCGAATGAACAGACAAATGAACGAAAGAAAGAAAGACAGAAAGAAATGATGCACCATGCTTCAATCTGCCCCCAAAAACACTGTATATGAACCAATCAAACCTTGTCGGCAACATGCTGGTCTGTTGCCAACAAGGTACTGTACCAACCTACCTAATCCATTGTTTATTAGGCTGCCAGTATATCAGTACCTTGGGATCTCTGCCAGGCTACCAGTATATCAGTACCTTAGTATCTCTGCCAGGCTGCCAGTATATCAGTACCTTGGGCTCGCTGCCAGGCTACCAGTATATCAGTACCTTAGGATCTCTGCCAGGCTACCAGTATATCAGTACCTTGGGATCTCTGCCAGGCTGCCAGTATATCAGTACCTTGGGATCTCTGCCAGGCTACCAGTATATCAGTACCTTGGGATCTCTGCCAGGCTGCCAGTATATCAGTACCTTGGGATCTCTGCCAGGCTACCAGTACATCAGTACCTTAGGATCTCTGCCAGGCTGCCAGTATATCAGTACCCTACCTTGGGCTCGCTGCCAGGCTGCCAGTATATCAGTACCCTACCTTGGGCTCGCTGCCAGGCTGCCAGTATATCAGTACCTTAGGCTCTCTGCCAGGCTACCAGTATATCAGTACCTTAGGCTCTCTGCCAGGCTGCCAGTATATCAGTACCTTAGGATCTCTGCCAGGCTACCAGTATATCAGTACCTTGGGATCTCTGCCAGGCTGCCAGTATATCAGTACCTTAGGATCTCTGCCAAGCTACCAGTATATCAGTACCTTAGGGTCGCTGCCAGGCTGCCAGTATATCAGTACCTTAGGATCTCTGCCAGGCTACCAGTATATCAGTACCTTAGGATCTCTGCCAGGCTACCAGTATATCAGTACCTTGGTATCTCTGCCATGCTACCAGTATATCAGTACCCTACCTTGGGCTCGCTGCCAGGCTTGCCGCTCTCGGTGTAGTTGGTGAAATGGTGGCTCTGCAGGCTGAAGGCCAGCCGGTACTTGGTGAGGTAGCCCCACATGCGCTCGCTGCCCTGGGTCACGACCCCAGACACCCAGGTGGGCTCCAGGAGGTCCACCTGGAAGTAGGGCTGGGGGTCTGCGGGCAGGGGGCTCCACCCAGGCTCCATGATCATTCTGACAGTAAACACACACATTTTAAATACGTTATTTGAAATCTACAAATCAAAGTACATCATGTACATAACATTTAAATATTACAGAGGTTACATTATGCTTTTAGGACACCTATGAATACAAAAAGCACACGCACACACACACACACATGCACCCAAACATATGCACACACACACACACACACAAATGTTTACATAGTTACATAATGTTATACATAGTTTGGCAAGTCTAATACTAAAAAAACATTAAATTACTTCCGTAATGATTATTTCCAAAGGCTAACAGTACAGGTTACGGTTGGCAGGCAGAAACATCCATCCACGCTCCATAAATAAAATAAATAAAAGTGTACACACAGAAACTATAGAAAGCGGTTTATATACAGACACTGTAAACCGTCTACGTTCCAACACAAAGCCCCGCGCTGACTCACACGTTGGGCACGATGTTGAGGCGGCCCCCGTCGGCAGGGTTGTTGGCCCGGTGTGTGGAGGAGGACAGCTGGCCGTAGTGGATGCTGCCGTCCTCCAGACCCAGCGGGGAGGAGCAGAGACCTGCAGGAGACCAGACGGGGGAGAGAGACTCACTCACTCACTGACACGGTGAACCAACGCTGTGCCGCACTTTCCACTGGCTTTGAATGGGGTTGAATGAGAGACAACAACACATCGCTGCTGTCGGGACAAAACCTCATAACTCCATTTTTTTAATATTTATTTTTTATATAAATCAACTCCGTAGATCATCCTCCATATGTGTGTGTGGGTTTTACAAAGTTTAAACAATGGGAAAGCATTAAACCGATCATCTGTCTAAACCTCCTAACTCTATTCACCCTCAAATCTGTGTTCGTTTTTTTTCATCTGCTGAAAAGTTGGGTTTTTGGAGTTATGAGGTTTTGTCCCGACAGCAGCGACATGCAAATGTGCCTTTACTTTAGGTTTGAGTGTATTATACCTATTCTTTTTTTTGCATTGTTTTTTATTCTGTCAATTGTGTGCTGATTTTATGCCTATATGTTCATTTTATACTAATTGCTGTGGGGGGCACTCTGGACTGCGGTCCATGTGTGAAAAGTGCTATATAGATAGTTATTCATATTTATTATTATTATTATTATTGTAAAAATGTATGCATTGAAATGTCTGTAAAGTCTCGACGATGACATAATTGAAAATGAGGGTGATCTCAATTGTCTTTTCAAGAATGTATAAAGGTTTGAATTATAAAATGTTTTACCCAGGGACAGTGTACATTAATCAACATGTTCAGTTACCACATCGATGTAAATGTACCAGAGTTATAGCTAATGAGCTGGTTTTGATCTGTAGTCCTGACATGCGTGTATTTTAGGCCTCCACTTTATGATGAAGACTATTTTGCAGTGTATTCTGTTCATTCAGGGATTTGGTAGTGAAGGGGTTAAGCGTCGGACACATTTAACGGTCAGATGTTCCTAATAGTTCTCTCGACACGAGTCCCGATATGAACCCTTCGTCAAACCACACTCACCTCGATAGCCGGGCGAGCCGACCTGTATATGGAGAGAAAATAAACAGAAAGTGAGAAAACACACATGGTAAGTATAACAACACTATACTGATATCCATGGTGACATAGTGAAGATGCACTGGGGTGCTTCCTGACCGTAGGCGTCACTGCGGGGAGGGTGACGGCAGCCATGGCGGGGGTCCTGAGAGGAGAGGGTGTGGGCGTGTGGTAGGGCCTACAGGTGGATACACGACGCAACACATACAAGTATTATTGAAGTATTATTATTACCATCAAGTGAATCAGGATCCCAGGATTGTTTTTGAGCAAATCACTCATGGGTATAAACATTACAATACAAACTACTAGGTTCTAGTGGAATTTATTGATGTAAACTTCTTAGCCGTCTTCACATCATAATTTTAAACCTGTGCTGTGTAACTTTTATTTTTTTTATTTCTATTTCTGAAGTTAAAGGAACACGCCAACATTTTGGGGAATTAGCTCACCGTCTTCTCCAGAGAGAGACAAGAAGATAGATACCAGTTTCCTCTCTGTGAGTTCAGTAGAAAGTTATCTGGCTGCACGTTAGCCTAGCTTAGCACAATGAATGGAAGCGGACAGTGGCGGTTAGCCTTCGGGAGAGGTGTTAGTTGGACAATGCCTAGGGGCTAACCGGCACTGTCCGCTTCCATTCATTGTGCTAAGCTAGGCTAACGTGCAGCCAGATACGCACAGGGCATGATTGTGGTCCTGTACCTGTCCGACTGCGTGGGTGGCGTTGGGGTGCGGGTGGCAGCCGGCCTCGTCCTCCCCGCGGGGACAGTGGGGGGACTCCGTCACAGCGTAGCCCCGCCTCTATACAGCCCCCTGGTGGTGGGCAGGAGAACTGACCAGTGGGGCAGCCATGGGGACGGTGGCTGTAGGGGAGGGCTGAGTACCTGAACACAGACAGAGAGAGAATACAGGTCAAGTTCATTACCCTGTTGACCCTTACTGAGCAGAACACCTGACTCTCTCTCCTGCTCTCTCTCTCTATGTCTCTCTCTTCTCTCTCTCCCTCCTGCTCTCTCTCTCTTTGTCTGTCTCTGTCTCTCTCTCCCTCTCCCTCTCTCTCTTTGTCTGTCTATGCCACTGTCTCTCTCTTTGTCTGTCTCCCTCTCTCTTTCTCTCTCTTTGTCTGTCTATGCCTCTCTCAATTAAATTCAATTCAAATAGGCTTTATTGGCATGAAATATTAACATACTTATTGCCAAAGCAAGTTCAACATACAAACAATAACATATATATTAAGCAATAAAATATCATAATATAGTAATAACAGTAAGGACAATCAACAAGAAACATATTAATTTACAAAATAGTCACTCGATCGGGTAGTCATTTTTCAAGTGTGGCCACTCAGATACATTTACAGGGCTTGTTCTCTTATTTTGTGACAACCGTCTACATATTTTGCAGCTAATGCTGTACACTGACTCTCTCTCTCTCTCTCTCTCTCTCTCTCTCTCTCTCTCTCTCTCTCTCTCTCTCTCTCTCTCTCGCTCTCTCTCTCTCTCTCCACTCAAAGCACACACAGGTAAAGTGGGAGTACAGTCTGTGTCTCTCACCACAGTGCTTCTCG
>NC_140176.1:8350525-8370525 GCF_963971535.1 Notolepis coatsorum
ACAGACAGACAGACAGACAGACAGACAGAACAGACGGACAGACAGACGGACGGACAGATGTAAACCTCTGATTTTGACGTCAAGGTGATCACAACTTGGGCTTGGATGTATCTGTACCTGTGATGTTGTAGGGCTTCAGGAGGTCTATCTGTATGTAGGGGCTCTCCGTGGAGCCACCGTGTCCCTCTGGGTTCCTCTGGAGCAGGTCTTTATAGTCCTCAGGATCCGGACTCAGCCCTAAACCACACACTCGTCGTCAAACACCTTTTTATTCAACAAAAGCTATTAAAATGTACAGTTGTGGTCACTATGTTCCAACAGAGGGCCAAGCATCGTGATGCTATAGCCTATCAGCTCCACCGAGAGTAGATGACATCACAACTGTACCATAGCATTACTGAACCGTTCGTTTTCAATTAAACAAGGACGTCAATCAAACGTCTGTGAGTTCTTGTGGAACTCCTGGAGGTTTGCACTGGTGCAGGTTTATGCCCACGATGCCACTCTGTCTGCAGGGTAGAGAACATTTCAACATGGAGCTGCAACGTTTCTGGCACACTGGTGGAGAGATGTTTCGCTTTGTCGTTCATCTCCTACCCTGCTGTCGAGCCCATTAGGCTCACTGGTATCTGGTCTAATGTCAAATCAGTACCTGGTATCTGGTCTAATGTCAAATCAGTACCTGGTATCTGGTCTAATGTCAAATCAGTACCTGGTATCTGGTCTAATGTCAAATCAGTACCTGGTATCTGGTCTAATGTCAAATCAGCACCTGGAATCTTGTCTAATGTCAAATCAGTACCTGGAATATTGTCTAATGTCAAATCAGTACCTGGGAATCTTGTCTAATCTCAAATCAGTACCTGGTATCTGGTCTAATGTCAAATCAGTGCCTGGTATCTGGTCTAATGTCAAATCAGTGCCTGGTGTCTGGTCTAATGTCAAATCAGTACCTGGAATATTGTCTAATGTCAAATCAGTGCCTGATATCTTGTCTAATGTCAAATCAGTACCTGTAATATTGTCTAATGTCAAATCAGTGCCTGATATATTGTCTAATGTCAAATCAGTGCCTGATATATTGTCTAATCTCAAATCAGTGCCTGATATCTGGTCTAATGTCAAATCAGTACCTGGAATCGTGTCTAATGTCAGATCAGTACCTGGAATCTGGTCTAATGTCAGATCAGTACCTGGAGGTCCCTGTGGGGGTCGAAGCCGTAGAGCCGGGCAGCGCCGGGGGGGTGGGCCGGCTGGTGGGACGAGGCACTGAAGCTGGAGACCGGGAGAGACTGGACCCCCAGGGGAGACCAGCACTCATCTGCTGACAGAGACATGAGAGATAACATGATGAGATGAGAGGAGAGATAATGTGACATGATGTGATGATGAGAGGATAGAAGAGGACAGGAGAGGAGAGGGAGAGGATGATAAGAGGAGAGGAGAGGAGAGGAGGAGAGGAGGAGAGGAGAGGAGAGGAGAAGAGAGGAGAGGAGAGGAGAGGAGAGGAGAGGAGAGAGGAGAGGAGAGGAGAGGAGAGGAGAGGAGAGGAGAGGAGAGGAGAGGAGAGGTGAGGAGAGGAGAGGGGAGAGGAGAGGAGAGGAGAGGTGAGGAGAGGGGAGAGGAGAGGGGAGAGGAGAGGAGAGGAGAGGAGAGGAGAGGAGAGGAGAGGAGAGGAGAGGAGAGGAGAAGAGAGGAGAGGAGAGGAGAGGAAAGGAGGGGAGGGGAGGGGAGGGGAGGGGAGAGGAGAGGAGAGGAGAGGAGAGGAGAGGAGAGGAGAGGAGAGGAGAGGAGATGGCAGGGTAGCTGGAGAGGAGAGGAGAGGAGAGGAGAGGAGAGGAGAGGAGAGGAGAGGAGAGGAGAGGAGAGGAGAGGAGAGGAGAGGAGAGGAGAGGAGAGGAGAGGAGAGGAGAGGAGAGGAGATGGCAGGGTAGCTGGAGAACTGAGAGACTGACCTCCAGGTGGAAGTGGGTAGGTCGGCACGGTGACCTCTGCTGGCTTGGAGGACACAGTGACGGGGCTCATTGTTGTCATGGTAACTGTGTTATTGCCACCTACAAGAGACAAGAGAGAGGACAGTGTTTCCCATACATACTTACTGTGACAGCCCACCACAACATTTGATTTGATTTGATTTGATTTTTTATTTGTCTCGAACATAGAAACATAAAACAAGTCAAAAAAAATTATTTTAAAAGGTAAATAGTCAAAGACTATTTCCATACAGTTCAATAAGTGTTCGAGAAGGAACATGGGGTAGTAAAAATATATGTATCAAGCCCTGCCCCTTCCTTACAATATTTTACATTATAATACAAATAAAATTATGAAAAATTTAATAAAAGTACAGTTTTTTATATATACTGTACAAATCCAAATTAGAAATAATATATATTATGCAGTCACATTACTGCTCAAGCTCCTCCATGTCCATGAGTGCTTGTTTCCTTTAAATTGGTTGATATTATTGCTTAATTTTATACTCACATCCAGACCATACCAGAGTGATACCTGATGTCCCTGATGTAAACAAGACGAAAGTCTTTCTCTGGTCTGCATCCCCTTAACAATTGTACCGGTATGTATTGAGCTGTACTGTACTGTACCCATTCTGCAATCTGGTAATAAAGTTTTCAATCAATCAATCAAACTGCAACGCACATACTTTTAAGAGTTGTACGTACAATAGGTTGTTTTAAAGCTAATGTCCCTCTAAAATTATGAACACTCTCTCTAGCCATGAATATTTTTTTTTAATGTTGCTTGGTAATTTGTTTTTTATTGCCCGAAAAATTATTTGTGCAGATTTGAATTTGATTAAGTCCATGAATTTTAATGTTTGACTCTTTACAAACAGACTATTTGTGTGATCTAAATATCTACCATGATGTACTATCCATATGGCTCTTTTTTGCAGTGTGCATATCTTTTGCAAGTTGCTTTTATAAGTATTTCCCAAAGTTCAGCTCGGTCATACAGCCGTCTTGCTGGAAGTGGAAAGACAACGGCGTCGACCCCCGACAGCTCATTCGCAGAACTGCGCCCCAGGTGTGGGACAGCGGGCGAGCAGCAGACGTCATTGACATCCAGCAGGACGACCATGTGACCGAGCTAATGGCACGCATCACAATATAACAGGTGACTTCAGCCAAGCAATCACTGAGTCTAGTAGAGCCATGGGAATAAAACCTCTGTGTACTTTACCTTCACAGTAGCAACACCTGTCTCCCTCCCCAGGCACCAGACTCTGTCCCTGCAGGAACACAAAGGATGTGTCAGGCATGAGACACACAGGCTACTAGCTATTCTGTGTCCATGGAATCAGTGAATTGTGAAAAAGGACCCATGCAGAGTACCTCTCTCACACACACACACATGTAATGTCCAAAAGAGCACACACACATGACTGAAAAGACACACACATACATGTAGACTCACATACACGCGCACAGACACTGGCTAGTCGTCAAAGTACCGCTGGTTCGATCCCCAGCACAGACAGAGTGTAATATGCCAAGGGGGCTAAAGACATCATACATATAGAAATCTATAATATACATAATATAGTACATACTAGGCACACAACACTGACCTGTGGGCATCCAGTGACAGCGTATGGACAGTAGGGGGCGCACTGCACAGTGAGGTTGGGCAGACAGTAACACAGCTGGCAGTGTCCCGTCTTCCACCGGTCTCCTACTGCATGAGACCGAGCCTGGTGCTCACACTGTTCACAGGGCGCCGTCTGGCAGCTGGAGGCACACAGTATATCATGTTATAGTGGATACAGAGACACACACACACACACAGGGACAGACACACACACACAGGGACAGACACACACACACACACACACACACACACACACACACACACACACACACACACACACACACACACACATGCACACGGCAGACACACACACACACAGAGACAGACACACAGAGACGAACACACACACAGACACAGACACACACACACACACACATACACACGGCAGACACACACACACACAGAGACAGACACACAGAGACGAACACACACACAGACACAGACACACACACACACACATACACACGGCAGACACACACACACACAGAGACAGACACACAGAGACGAACACACACACAGACACAGACACACACACACACACACATACACACGGCAGACACACACCCATTTGATTCTAACCTTGGATTCAAACTTTAAAAAAACTACTTTTGACGAGGAGACTGATGCTATTAACCATTTCACTGCCACACTGCCACACTACCGTCGGTAGTGTGATAGTAAAGGGTTAACCTTCTGTAGTGTGGCAGTGAAAGGGTTAACCTGCTGTTGTGTGGCAGTGAAAGGGTTAACCTTCTGTGTGTTGTCGCAGTGAAAGGGTTAACCTTCTGTGTGTTGTCGCAGTGAAAGGGCAGACATATCAGACCATGTGTTGTGTGTTGTACTGTAGTACGGGTCTATATCTGGTGTAGTTGCTAGTTTGAGTTTGGACGACTCTTTACCAGACTGACCCACAGCGAGGCTACTTACCGGCGGGCCTTCCGGTAGATCCCCCGGCAGGTGGTCCCGTCCCCGTGTTTGATGGGGTTGTTTGGGCTCCGGAACGACCACTGGACACTCTGGACGCCACAGGGGCCCAAGCACTCCCCCCACTCGGACCAGGAGGACCAGCCACAGTGCACTGCAATACAAATAAACACACCAACGTCTTAATTCAAGCATGGTGAGCATGGTAATAGACTGCATTTAGCGTTTTCTTCTAGTCTTCTCCGACAACTCAAAGCACTTATGTACAACCTTCCTCACACGTGGTTATTTTCAAATAGATTATGAAATGAATCCTAGCTCCATATGAATCTGATATAGTCAAGTCATGATGAACTGAATCCTAGCTCCATATGAACATGATATAGTCATGATATAATGTGCTACTGGCTCCACTTGATGCAGCATGTGTTGCTGGTATATGATGAAGTATATTACATCTGTGTCAAGTCCTGTGTTTGTGTGTGCTGTGTGTTTGTGTGTGTTGTGTGTGTGTTTGTGTGTGTTTGTGTGTGCTGTGTGTTTGACTGACCTGAGCACTCTGGGTTGGGCTGGCAGCGTTGAGGCCGGCCGCTCTCACACACACAGACCTCACAGTTCACCTTCACCTGCTGGCCCGGCCAGTAGCGCACACCCGCCACCTCGCAGGCACACTGCTCCGGCACCACACACCGCTGGGCCTGGCTCATCACCTGCCCCTCGGGACACCAGCACCCTGGACACCCAGAGGATAGTGAAGGGTCGTGTCAGGAAGATGTGATTGTTTGGATTAAGAACCGTGTGGACTCTTAAAGGAAAACTCCAACATTTTGGGAAATTAGCTTATTTGCCATCTACCCTGGAGTTAGACAAGAAGATGCATACCTTTTTCTTCTCCGTGCATGCAGTAGGAGTAGGAAGACGTTTGGAACTAGGCTAATGGAGGAACCTACTTCCAGTGACTGACGCTAAGCTAGGCTAACGGTGTGCGTCTTCCTCCTCCTACTGCACGCACAGAGAAGAAAAAAGGTATGTATCTTCTTGTCTAACTCCAGGGTAGATGGCAAATAAGCTAATTTCCCAAAATGTTGGAATGAATGAATGAATGAATGAATGAAAACTTTATTTAACAGATTGCAGAATGGGTACAATACAGTACGGCTCAATACATACAATTGTTAAGGATGCAGACCTGAGAAAGACGTTTGTCTTGTTTACATCAGGGTCCCCCATTTTCAATTCATATAGGAGTTTTCCTTTAATTAACGAAGAGCAGTTTTGTGGAAAGAGCATGTATTAATAATGCAGGGGTTCTCAAACTTTTTTTATACCACGACCCCATTTTATTTAGGATTTCTTTTTGGGGACCCCATACTTAATGTGTCGCGTAATTTCAACGTGGAATTAAGGAATATCAAAATAAAAGCACACGTTGTTGAACTTGATCATGCATATTTATTAGAAAATTTTATTACAGCACTATGTTATCATCGATACACATTTATAAAACGAGGCATATTTAGCCAAAATATGTTGCCAGAACATAAAGAAATTATAGAATACATTTTTTATATAGATTTTTCTTTTTTTTCTTTACTTGCCAATGCGCGACCCCACTGTCACCTACCCACCACCCCACTTTGGGTTGCGACCCGTAGTTTGAGAACCGCTGTATTAATTAATGGTTGAGTCAAAACAACCATAACTATTATTATTATTATTTTTATTTTTTTAATCTTTATTTCGAACATGTAATGAATACAAACAAAATAAATAACTAAACAAAATCAAAACATAACTCAAACAAAACAATAACTAAACAAAAGCAAAACAGAACTCAATTTACATGTTCGAAAAGGAGTAGGAAGAAGTATACACTTATTTAATCCTACCCCTTTTCCACTACTCAAATGAGTGTACTAATTTAAAACATTCAAAAAAAAATATATATATATATATATATGCAAAATTTTTATTAAAAAAACTATATATGTAAAACATATCAAGTCCCTTCTTCATCCCTGTACCTCGTGAACATCATTTCCTTATACATCAGTTTGAATTGACCAAAGTGAGGCCATTGACCATTGAGGCCGGTCAGCCAGACCCAACAGATAGTATATCTATATCTAAACATCCAGTGAGCGTTCCGGGTCCCAGCTGACCTGAGAAGCAGGAGGCGTCGGGGTCGCAGGTTCTCCCACTGCTGATGTGGGCGCAGGACACTAGGCAAGGGGCACAGGTGTGTCTCACCAGCCCACCGGGACAACTGGTGTTGTTGTCACACCCGTCCTGGGGACACGGCCCTGGGGGAGGGGGGGGGGGGTAAGATGAGGAAGGATAGTGAGTGGAAATGGAGAATTACAAATGAGAATTTATTACCAAATACATCTTTCTGTATATCTGCATCTAACCCTTTCACCACCAAATGGTTAACCCTTTCACTGTGACAATACGGAATGTTAACCCTTTCACTGCCACGCGACAAAGGGTTATCCCTTTCACAACCACACTACAGAAGGTTAACCCTTTCAATACCACACTACAGATGGTTAACCCTTTCACTGCGACAATACATAAGGTTAACCCTTTCACTGCCACACGACAAAGGGTCAACCCTTTCACTACCACACTACAGAAGGTTAACCCTTTCACTGCCACACTACAGACGGTTAACAGTCTGTTTAGTGTGGTAGTGAAAGGTTAACCTTCTGTAGTGTGGTAGTAAAAGGTTAACCTTGTGTAGTGTGGTAGTGAAAGGTTAACCTTCTGTAGTGTGGTAGTGGAAAGGTTAACCTTATGTCGTGTGATAGTGAAAGGGTTAACACATGCTAATGTTTAGGAGCGGTAAGCAGCCACAGTCCGGTGTCTGGAGACCAACTCCTGTTCTAATACCAGTACCTTGATCGAGGGCAGTGGCGGGAATATGTACCTACTACTACTAGCATGCAGGTCTTTTATGGAGGAAAATGGAAATCTGCCTTTTTGCGTTCATTGTGTCATCACTCATCATCTGCTTTAACCACACAATGACACAATGTAATATTTCTCCCCATCCAGGCTAACAAATAGAAACACAATAAGACTGCAAAAGAGTAAAAAGCCGACCCACCCCCGACGAAGGACAAACACTATGACTCGTCTTCATCAGTTTAACATGTAAGCTAGATACACTAAATACGTGTAACAATAAACCTCAAATTGGGGTCATCATGAGGACAACATGTTAGATGTTATATTGAATAAGTCTGTTTGGGCTCTGTGGTGTGAAAGGGTACTGCTACACCATACACCTAATCATCCCTTCCCCTTAATTGGCTGATATCAATCCCTGTCTCCTGAGCCGTTCAGCCATTGTGTGTAGTGTGATGTGTGCCCGGTGCCAGTGTGTATGGCAGCCATTGAGCCTGCATAGCCCAAGGTTGGGTGCTACCAGTGGTGGTGAAGGAGACAATTTCCACCCTACATTGTGGGGAGCGCTTTGAGTGTCTAGAAAAGCGCTATATAAATGTAATTAATTATTATGATTATTATTATTACATGTGGAAATGTGGAAGAAACACCTGCTGTCTAACTCGGCCCATAGAGTGTACTAGTGTAGACAGTGCCTACGTTTGGTTTCTCTTTTTAAACACTACACCCCTGTCTGTAAAAGCCCCCGTCCTAGAAAGCGTGGATCCCGTGTCAGAGACAGAGCTTACCGATCTCCATGGCCAGGCCGGAGTCTCCGGGGAGCTGGCTGCAGTCCCTGCCCCCGTACAGAGGGGGCACACAGCCCCTGTGCCTCACCTCCACGCCTCCACAGCCCCCCGAGCAGTTGGACCAGCTCACCCACGGCAGCCACTGGCCGTCCACTGGAGGAGAGGAGGAGGAGGAGAACCAACGCACGCGGTCAGGAGATTTCACACACTGCGCTTTAGGATATAGAGACGCTTTTGACTTGACGTAAACATTATATCAATGGATCATTTGAGGAGATCAGCTGCGGTCCAAGCTGTTCCCTAGCAATGCAATTCCACTGAAACCGTCCATAGAGTAAGACATCTTCTGTCTCCTGGTCAAATTAACATGGTCGTGACCAAAATATGATGGATCATGGTTTGAAATGACATGGTGTTATTTAACGTACAATAGTGGTACCACCATGGCAATACATGGCATTTACCATGGTAAAGTAGTTATACAATGGCTGGTGCCATGGTAACAACTGAAAATACCATGATACTTCTTCCTAGATAAGCATTTGTTTATCATTTAATTAATGAAGAATGTAAGATTTCATTTGATTTTTTTTTCTTTTATCCTTTTCATTGTGTTTTTTATATGGTCGATTGTTTCGAGATAAAATCAACTCAAATCAACTCAACTAAGAGATTAGACATCAATGTGTCATCAGTGTCAATGCATTGCTATGAATGAAGAAGGTGAAACACCTGTCTATTTTATCTCCATTCTCTATTGTATGTGATGCACTATGTCAGCAGCACAGCGCCAACTATCTGCTCCCATGACATGAAAAAGGATCTTTCAACATCAGTCTCTGCCTCTCGTCTCTCCCTCACCAGGGCAGGTGATGTTGAAACACTGCTGTCTCTGGACCTCTTGGCCCCGGCAGGAGTGAAGCAGGTCCCCCGCGGGGCACGTTCTGCCTCTGCTGGTGGAGCCCGTCCCACAGGACACACTGCACGCGCTCCAGGGGCCCCACGGGCCCCAGCTCCTGCAGCCCTCCTCGTCGGTGGCGCCCCCTAGTGGCGCTAGCCGGTAGTCCGGACAGTCTGCCACGCCGTTACACACCTAGAGAGAGAAGAGATAGAGATGGAGAAAGTTGTTGTTGTTGTTGTTGTTGTTGTTGTTGTGTGTCATGTGTTACAATGCACAAAATGTGGGACCCTCTCGAAAACGAGATACTGTATCTCAAGTGGTTTTCCCAATAAAAGAATTTCAATAAAGTGAGAGATGGGGATTTCATTGAATTGAATTGAATTAATTGAATTGAATTGAATTGAATTGAATTGAATTGAATGAATCTTTATTTTGAACATGATTTAAAAAACAAAGAATAAAAAAAGACAAACAACGAAAGATATACATATCACTGTTCGAAAAGGAGTGGGAAGAAGCCTAAGCTTATCATGCCCTACCCCTATCCGCCACTTCCAAGTGGGAACATTAATTAATAGAGAGAGACCATGGAGGAGCTATTAGTGATCTAGTTGTACCGTGAGACACATATCTAATGCATGTATACTGTAACCCATGTGCGAACCCAGCCGAGGAAACACATTTTCCATCTAACAAATTTTAGACATGGTCTGATGGAATAACACGTTTCGATGATTCTCCTCCATCCCTATTTAAAGGAGCACACCAACATTTTGGGAAATTAGCTTACCGTCTTCTCCAGAGAGTGACAACAAGAAGATAGATACCAGTTTCCTCTCCAGTTTCCTCTCCGTTCAGTAGAAAGCTATCTGGCTGCACGTTAGCCTAGCTTAGCACAATGAATGGAAGCGGATAGTGCCGGTTAGCCTAGGCATTGTCCAATTAACACCTCTCCCGAAGGCTAACCGGCACTGTCCGCTTCCATTCATTGTGCTAAGCTAGGCTAACGTGCATCACCCATTCTTAGCACATAGGTAGGGGATTCCCCCCCATATGGCTACTGTCAGGTGTTGTTCATCTGTTCCATTGCTTCCTCTCAGTGTAAATCTCAACCCAGTATTGAACCTCAGCGCCTGTGCGTTCCAGTGTTGTCAGTTGCGCTGCATTGGCTGAAGAACAGAGTTACTACCAGAAGAGGTGTTGTCTTCACCTTCGGCCCACTAGCCTAGCTCCAGTGTGCTACATCTATAGCTCCATCATGGCCAGGGTGGCAATTATACGACGGCCACAACATGGCCGTCGATGCCCCTCGCTCTGGCCGCTGTGCCCCGAAAATAATTGCCCCGCCTACGGCCCACATGAATGGAAGCGGACAGGCGGCTACGTGGCGTAGTGGGCAAGGCACTCGCCACGAAATGCTGGAGACGCTGGGCTCGTCAGTTCGAGCCCAGCGCTCCACATTGCTATCAGTTTAGCTGGCCGTCCATACTAATACAATTGGCAGTATTAGGGGGTGGGAAACTGATGGGTGGGGATCGGGCGTTGTGGACAGCGACTCCTACAGGTCGGTTGGTGCGCCTGCGCAGTAGAATCAGGAAGTGTCGGGGGCAGCGTGAGCCTCCCACGCGTTACTCCTCGCCACTGAGAGATCGAGCTGCGCAGGTGAAAAGATGCGACTGCTGTTACCTCAAGTACCGGAGGGGACTTGTGCTATGTATGACTTAGTCCACATTGCAGCCGGCTTGTGGAAGGCAAGAAACAGTGTCCGTGACAGGGGAGGGTTGAATTGGATGATACGAAATTGGGATGGGAGAAAAATATAGAAAATGGGAGAAAAAGTGGATCAAAAAAAAAATTACTGGAAGCGGACAGTGCCGGTTAGCCCTAGGCATTGGGCCTTCGTGCCCCTAGCTGTCAAAATCTCGAGGTTTAACATTTGCGCACGTCGCAGCACTTTGCTCTAGTCTGTCGGCTCCAGGCTGCGTTTCTCCCGATCCTTCAATACATTGTTGGAAAGTTGAATTTGACGCCTTTCGATCGTCACCATCATAGCCAAAGCAGAATATGTCTTGCCTTGTACATTCCTATGAATCCTGGAGCACACTTGCTAGATTATCGAGTGTCCCCAGGCATAGCAACGTCAAGAAGATAATCTCTAGAGCCGCCACTGTTCAAAAAGCAACCTACCGCTTTGAAGTTGACACAGGATCCATCCAAGCAGGTGAACTCAGGACAGGTGACCGTGGTGTTCTTGTTGCCGGGGGGCATCGGCGAGACCGTTTTATCTGGCGGGGGAACAGTACAGGATCAGCGATCAAACGTACAAACGAGTCCGACCTATTTCATAAACACCACCAAATTACTGTTAAAATGATGGCTTGATGCACTAGAATCTTTGGCACAAGGTAGAACATTATTAGTATCTCCTCTATGCTTCCTCGTTTCCTTCTTACCTTCCCTCTCTCCCTTCCTTCTGCAATGATATGACAATGATGAGTCACGGAACGTCCAGCTGGTAGACAACATTACTTCTACGTCTCCTTTGTCTCCCAGGAAGTTTTATGAAGACACTGACTGACCCGTTCCGGTCTTTATTCTAGTCCTCCTTCATTCTTCCATCCCTCCATTCTTCCATCCCTCTCACCCCTTCCTTCTTTCCTTTGTTTCTTTCTTTCTTTCTCTTTCTTTCTTTCTTTCTTTCTTTCTTTCTTTCTTTCTTTCTTTCTTTCTTTCTTTCTTTCTTTCTTTCTTTCTTTCTTTCTTTCTTTCTTTCTTTCTTTCCTTCCTTCTCTTTCTTTCTTTCCTTCCTCCTTCCAAGGTCTATCCCTCACACCAGCTCCTCCACCTTCTCTCCTATGTGGCATTCATTATTTCCTCCCTCTCACACTTGCTTTCGTCCTTTCCTACTCCCTTCCTTCCATCCTTCCTCCCTCCATCCTTCCTCCCTCCAGATTGTACTCACCACACACCAGCTCGTCCTCTCCTCTGGGACAGTCTGAAACTCCATCACACACCCTGGACATGTTGACGCAGGTGCGGTTGTCACACGGGAAACTGCCTGGACAGGGTGGGATTATAGTGGATCCTGATGGAGATACAAAATAGTTGTTAATAGTAAACATTTGTGTTTATTTGTAGCTGCCACCTGTGAGGGTGAACATGTCCACTAATTGACCTCCTTTCTTCATCCTCCAATCACAACTGTTGTTTCCTTTCTGAGGAAACAATTGGAGGATGAAGAGGGCGGGGTTTGAGATGGTTTAAACTTTAAACTACCTAAGCACCAAAGAACGACAATGTAAGACAAAGTCAAGATAAAAACAAAGGAATGGCTAAATGGAACAGAATTTACCTGACACAATGTATTTGTACTACAGTATGGTCCACTGTGCTCATGTATTATCATAATGTATCTCAATCTGTCTGTAAAATAAAAACATAGCACCTCATGTTCTTATATCCAGGTAAGATAATCCCTAAATTATTGTGGGGCAGCGGTGGTCTAAAGGTTAGAGAAGCGGGTTTGTGACCGGTTCGATCCCCCGGACCGGCAGGAAAAATCTGGGCTGGGGAAGTGAATGAATAACTCTCTCCCATACCCTTAACACCAACTGCTGAAGTACCCCTTGAGCAAGGCACTAAACCCCCAACTGCTCCAGTGGAGTTGCTCAGTGGCCAACAGTGTCAGACTGTAGTTGTACTGGGCGGCTCCCAGGTGTCAGACTGTGGTTGTACTGGGCGGCTCCCAGGTGTGAATGGAACTGTGTGAATGTGAAGCAGGGCGTTCCTGAAAAATAGCATCCGTGCTCAGCGAACCTACCCTGGGTAAATAAAGGTTAATAAAAAAAAAATAAGAATAATAATAAATAAAGCAACTGACCGCAGTTGTCCACGCTCTCGTCGGAGGCGTCCCTGCAGTGGGGCGTCCCGTCGCACAGCTGATGGTGGTCCACGCACTGGTCCCCACTGAGACAGGACACCTGTCCGGGGCCACAGGGGACCCGGGGACACTGCTGCTCGTCACTGCCGTCCATACAGTCCGTCTCTCCGTCACAACGCCACGCCTGGGGCACACACTGCCCACCGCTGGCACAGCCAAACTCATAGGACCTACAGGCTAGAGGAGAGAGGGGGGGGGGGGCATATGATTGAGTAGTAGTAGTAGTAGTAGTAGTAGTAGTAGTAGTAGTAGTAGTAGTAGTAGTAGTAGTAGTAGTAGTAGCATTTGAAGTAGTAGTAGTAGTAGTAGTAGTAGTAGTAGTAGTAGTAGTAGTAGTAGTAGTAGTAGTAGTAGTAGTAGTAGTAGTAGCATTTGAAGTAGTAGTAGTAGTAGTAGTAGTAGTAGTTGCAGTAGTAGTAGCATTCCAAATAGGCCTAGTAGTAGTACTTTTAGTAGTAGTAGTAGTAGTACTCAAAGTAGTAGTAGTTGTGGGAATAATAGTATTAGTAGTAGGCTAGTAGTAGTAGTAGTAGTAGTAGTAGTAGTAGTAGTAGTAGTAGTAGTAGTAGTAGTAGTAGTAGTAGTAGTAGTAGTAGTAGTAGTAGCAGTAGCAGCAGTATCATAGCAGTACACTAGATCTAGATGAAGTCGTGAAATAATAAACATTTGAACAGAATTGCTCGGAGTACTGTCCAATGTCTTAAAAATTGCACCTGAATTCATACGAGCTAAACTACTTGTGCTATTTTCCAACACATAATGGAGTAGCTTGGGATTCGTTATATTATTTCGACACATCTATGTTTTAACAGTGTAGAACGTGCAGACTGGGAAGGAGAGAGAGAGTGAGCTGGGAAATAATAAACCAGTGGTTGTTGTAAGATTGACTGGGAATGAATGGGGCTAAAGAAGTGAACCTCTATTGTTTCCTACTTGAAACCCTCCGTACTTAAAATGCCATGAGGGCCGTCAAACGTAACAATAGTTCAATGGACAGAATAGTATTATCACTAGAATGAGCTCCGAGTAGGGTTTTCAAAGACGCTTAATAGGACTCAAAGAAAACCCTCGTCCCTCTCCGTCCTAATCGTGGACAGGGTTCAATGGCGCAGACCTCTCGACATTCTCCACAGCGCCATGGCCGTTACCTGAAGTGGGCACCGTCGGGGTGGGGGTTGCAGCGGGCGATGTTGTCGTGGTAACATTGTGGCAGTTGGTGCCGTTCTCGTCCTCTCCGCCCAAACAGTCTGCCGCTCCGTCACAGAGCTTTACCCCGGACACACACGTACCATCGCTACAGGCAAACTGGCCAGGGGCACAGGTCACTGTGAGGTCACACACGCACGCACACACACACACACACACACACACACGCACGCGCATGCACACACACACACGCACGCACACACACACACGCATGCACGCACGCACACACACACACACACGCACGCACACACACACACGCACGCACACACACACACGCACGCACACACACACACGCACGCACACACACACACACACGCAATACACACACGCACACGCACGCACACACACACACACACACACACGCAATACACACACGCACACGCACGCACACACACGCGCATGCACACACACACACACACGCACGCACACACACACACGCACGCACACACACACACGCACGCACACACACACACGCACGCACACACACACACACACACACACACGCAATACACACACGCACACGCACGCACACACACACACACACACACACGCAATACACACACGCACACGCACGCACACACACGCACGCACACACACACACGCACGCACACACACACACGCACGCACACACACACACACACACACACGCAATACACACACGCACACGCACGCACACACACACACACACGCAATACACACACGCACACGCACGCACACACACGCGCATGCACACACACACACACGCGCATGCACACACACACACACACACACACACATAGTTAAAGACAGTAGAGATTGAGTACTTTATTATATAAAGATAATAACTTAGTGTTGTGTTCATTCATAGTAAATACAGTAGAGATTGAGTACTTTATTATCTAAGGATGGTAAGTTACAGTAGAGTGTTGTGTTCATTCATAGTTAAAGACAGTAGAGGTTGAGTACTTTATTATCTAAAGATGGTAAGTTAGAGTGTTGTGTTCACTCATAGTTAAAGACAGTAGAGGTTGAGTACTTTATTATCTAAAGATGGTAAGTTAGAGTGTTGTGTTCATTCATAGTTAAAGACAGTAGAGGTTGAGTACTTTATTATCTAAAGATAATAACTTAGTGTTGTGTTCATTCATAGTTAAAGACAGTAGAGGTTGTGATATATCACATTTACAAGAGATTTGGATTGGCTTAAATACATGGGTTGTCCAAAACATTAAAGAAAAACGTCAAGAGTTATTATGGTTCTACAACATCTCCAAGAAAACTCAACAAACTCTGTATCTTTTGCCCGTACCTCTATTCGGGCAAACGGCTTCGTCCGTCCCCGAGGAGCAGTCTCTGCGTCCGTCGCACACCCGGTCTGCGGGCACACACCGGCCCCCGGGGCACTGGAACTCTCCCGGGGAACACACACAGCCCCTCTCGTCGCTCAGGTCGCCGCAGTCGTCGTGTCCGTCGCAGCGGTGGAGGTAGAGGATGCAGCGGCCGCCCGCGCACAGGAAGTCACCTTCATCACACACCACGCCACAGTCTGAAACACCAGAGTCTTCATCACACACTACAGTCTGAAACACCAGAGTCTTCATCACACACTACAGTCTGAAACACCAGAGTCTTCATCACACACCACAGTCTGAAACACCAGAGTCTTCATCACACACCACGCCACAGTCTGAAACACCAGAGTCTTCATCACACACTACAGTCTGAAACACCAGAGTCTTCATCACACACTACAGTCTGAAACACCAGAGTCTTCATCACACACTACAGTCTGAAACACCACAGTCTTCATCACACACTACAGTCTGAAACACCAGAGTCTTCATCACACACCACGCCACAGTCTGAAACACCAGAGTCTTCATCACACACTACAGTCTGAAACACCAGAGTCTTCATCACACACTACAGTCTGAAACACCAGAGTCTTCATCACACACTACAGTCTGAAACACCAGAGTCTTCATCACACACTACAGTCTGAAACACCAGAGTCTTCATCACACACTACAGTCTGAAACACCAGAGTCTTCATCACACACCACAGTCTGAAACACCAGAGTCTTCATCACACACCACAGTCTGAAACACCAGAGTCTTCATCACACACCACAGTCTGAAACACCAGAGTCTTCATCACACACTACAGTCTGAAACACCAGAGTCTTCATCACACACCACAGTCTGAAACACCAGAGTCTTCATCACACACTACAGTCTGAAACACCAGAGTCTTCATCACACACTACAGTCTGAAACACCAGAGTCTTCATCACACACTACAGTCTGAAACACCAGAGCCTTCATCACACACTACAGTCTGAAACACCAGAGTCTTCATCACACACTACAGTCTGAAACACCAGAGTCTTCATCACACGCCACAGTCTGAAACACCAGAGTCTTCATCACACACCACAGTCTGAAACACCAGAGTCTTCATCACACACCACAGTCTGAAACACCACAGTCTTCATCACACACTACAGTCTGAAACACCAGAGTCTTCATCACACACCACGCCACAGTCTGAAACACCAGAGTCTTCATCACACACTACAGTCTGAAACACCAGAGTCTTCATCACACACTACAGTCTGAAACACCAGAGTCTTCATCACACACTACAGTCTGAAACACCAGAGTCTTCATCACACACTACAGTCTGAAACACCAGAGTCTTCATCACACACTACAGTCTGAAACACCAGAGTCTTCATCACACACTACAGTCTGAAACACCAGAGCCTTCATCACACACTACAGTCTGAAACACCAGAGTCTTCATCACACACTACAGTCTGAAACACCAGAGTCTTCATCACACACTGACACTACAGTCTGAAACACCAGAGTCTTCATCACACACCACAGTCTGAAACACCACAGTCTTCATCACACACCACAGTCTGAAACACCAGAGTCTTCATCACACACCACACTACAGTCTGAAACACCAGAGTCTTCATCACACACCACAGTCTGAAACACCAGAGTCTTCATCACACACCACAGTCTGAAACACCAGAGTCTTCATCACACACTACAGTCTGAAACACCAGAGTCTTCATCACACACCACAGTCTGAAACACCAGAGTCTTCATCACACACCACAGTCTGAAACACCAGAGTCTTCATCACACACCACAGTCTGAAACACCAGAGTCTTCATCACACACCACAGTCTGAAACACCAGAGTCTTCATCACACACCACAGTCTGAAACACCAGAGTCTTCATCACACACCACACTACAGTCTGAAACACCAGAGTCTTCATCACACACTACAGTCTGAAACACCAGAGTCTTCATCACACACCACAGTCTGAAACACCAGAGTCTTCATCACACACCACAGTCTGAAACACCAGAGTCTTCATCACACACCACAGTCTGAAACACCAGAGTCTTCATCACACACTACAGTCTGAAACACCAGAGTCTTCATCACACACCACAGTCTGAAACACCAGAGTCTTCATCACACACCACAGTCTGAAACACCAGAGTCTTCATCACACACCACAGTCTGAAACACCAGAGTCTTCATCACACACTACAGTCTGAAACACCAGAGTCTTCATCACACACCACAGTCTGAAAGCTATCTGGCTGCTGCACGTTAGCCTAGCTTAGCACAACGAATGGAAGCGGACAGTGCCGGTTAGCCTATAGGCATTGTCCAACTAACACCTCTCCCCCCCGAAGGCTAACCGGCACTGTCCGCTTCCATTCATTGTGCTAAGCTAGGCTAACGTGCAGCCAGATATCTTTCTACTGAACGCACAGAGAGGAAACTGGTATCTATCTTCTTGTCTCTCTCTGGAGAAGACGGTACGCTAATTTCCCAAAATGTCGGCGTGTTCCTTTAAAACATCAGATCACACACACACACACACACACACACACACACACACACACACACATACACACACACGCACACGCACACGCACACACACGCACAGGCACACACACACACAGGCACACACACACACACGCACACACACACACACACACCTTGCTCGTCAGACCCATCAGCAAAGCCACAGTCCAGCCGGCCGTCGCACACGCGGTTGGCACTGAGACACTTCCCGTTGGCACACTGGAACTCTCCGCGGGGGCACAAGGGCGCTGGGGTGACGGGCCCACAAAACTCCTCGTCCGATTGGTCGGTGCAGTCTGGGTGTCCGTCGCAGAGCTGGGCCTGGTCGAGACACGGTCCGCTGAAGGGTTGTGGGGGGGGGGTAACATTTTTATTAAGAAATGGAATTCAGTGACCTCAAATGTTCAGAAATGTTTCCTTGTTTTCTTTCAGAATCTAAAAGAAACAAAGCTGTAGAACTAAGATAATAAATACAGTGAAACTGAGAGATCCATGGAAATGATATTTAGGGCATTTCAAGCTTCTGAGATTCGATGAATAGTAGTAGTAGTAGTAGTGATGTAGTAGTAGTAGTAGTAGTAGTAGTAGTAGTAGTAGTAGTAGTAGTAGTAGTAGTAGTAGTAGTAGTAGTAGTAGTAGTAGTAGTAGTAGTAGTAGTAGTAGTAGTAGTAGTAGTGATGTAGTAGATACATCAGGATTTTGGGGGTCAATTCGATTGACATCCTAAAGCACCTGTGCATTTATTATTTGTATAAAGGTGGGGGAGGGGCTGGGTTCAAAATCAAATTGTATTGGCCTTTTTTTTTTTTTTATGCAACTCACAAATTAGATACTTTTTCCAGGAAGAGAAAACTATTAAAATGGAGGGAAAGAATGCAGAGACCGGGGGTTAAATAAATTCCCAGCAAACCTTCAGCTTGGTCAGTCGTCCCTACGAACACAATTGGCAGTGATCACAGGTGGGAAGCCGGTGTACAATTGACTCCCGAGATAAAATAAAACAATTTAAATAAGGGATGTCCGATATTATCGGCCGATATCGGCATTAAAATGTGATATCGGAAAATATCGGTATCGGTTATCAAAAAAAAAAAAATAAAAAAAAAATTACATTTCTATAACCTTTATTTACCCAGGCAAGCAAGTAAGAACAAATTCAGATTTTATTTATTGTCAAAAGTATGCATAATGTTGTGTTAATTACACGACAAGAGATATGTAATGTTAATTACCTGAAATTATTCCATTTTTTTGGGGGGGGAACCCTGCATATATCGGTATCGGTTGATATCGGTATCGGAAATTAAGAGTTGGACAATATCGGTATATCGGTATCGGTAAAAAAGCCAATATCGAGCATCCCTAATTTAAATAAATTAAAAAAAAAATGTAAGTTTTCATTGGGTGGGATGATCTCTGCCGTGACCTCACCTGGGTCTGTCCGCACAGCGGAACTGGCCGGGGGAGCAGGTGGACGGACAGATCTCGTCCGAGCCGTCTCCGCAGTCGTCCTCGTTGTCGCACACCCACTGGGCGGGCACGCAGCGGCCGGCGGCACAGCGGAACTCTGACTGGGCGCAGGAGGGCGAGGGAGGGGGGCAGGCCAGGCCCTCGCAGCGCCACGCCCCGGCCACACAGGAGCTGCGGGGGGGGGGGGGGGGGGGGGGACACACACGGTAGAGTTATACAGTCTGAAGGTCGTGCTTATGAGCAATGTCCAAATATAAGACAATTCAAACAGAGTTATAGAAAAATTATTTTCACGAGGTGGTACAGGGATGAGGAAGGGACATTCACAGGTGGTCACGTTTTTATTAAATTGTATTGTACATGTCAG
>NC_140176.1:8373025-8375525 GCF_963971535.1 Notolepis coatsorum
TCCTGGGACCTCCAGCGGATGTAGACTCCTCTGCGGTTGCACTCCTCAGCGTAGGCAGCGATGGCCGTACACAAACACTCACAGTCCCCACCTGAGTCACAGCTACACACACACACACACACACACACACACACACACACACACACACACACACACACACACACACACACACACACACACACACACACACACACACACACACACACACACACACACACACACACACACACACACACACACACACACACACACACACACACACACACACACACACACACACACACACGCACACACACACACACACATTAATGCTACTTACATATGTTGCCAAATATGATCAAACAAGCAAGAGGCATAAACAATGTAAATGTGTTTAACCAAACAGGATAGATGTTAAAGGAACACTCCAACATTTTTGGAAATTAGCTTATTTGCCATCTACCCTGGAGTTAGACAAGAAGATACATACCTTTTTCTTCTCTGTGAATGCAGTAGGAGTAGGAAGACGTTGGGAACTAGGCTAATGGAGGAACCTCCTTCCAGTGACTGACGCTAAGCTAGGCTAACAGTGTGCGTCTTCCTACTCCTACTGCACGCACAGAGAAGAAAAAGGTATGTATCTTCTTGTCTAACTCCAGGGTAGATGGCAAATACGCTAATTCCTTTAAGGACATTATTGTCAAGGACACCTCTCATCCCAATCATGAATTGTTTGCCCTCCTCCCCTCCGGGAGGCGCTACAGGAACCTCCGCTCCAAGTCAAGCAGACTCAGGAACAGCTTCTTTCCCTCAGCTGTCATCTCCCTGAACTCTGTTTATGTGGTCAAGCACACATCCATTTAAATTCCATGTGGACAACCTTGCCTCCAAGTTGCGACAGTTGTCAACGCAGTTTTCTTATCAGTCCTGGACTATGGTAATCTATAGGCGTGCTGCGGCCTCAACCCTTAAATCCTTGGACTCTGTCTGTCACTCTGCCCTCAGATTCATCACTAATGATAGACACTCATCACTGTGTCCTTTATGAGAAGGTTGGTTGGTCCTCGCTGATGGAGAGGCGCAACAGACACTGGTATTGTTGTTTTTAAGGCCCTTATTGGTGAACTACCTCATTATACTATACTTCATTATTGGAATGGAATTCTGGAACCTATGGAACCCGTTCTAGTGACTGGCTGGTCCTTAAGGTCCTCAGAGTTTGCTTGGAACAAAAATAAATCTGCATTCTGCTATGATGTCCCTACCTCGTGGAATAATTCATTGACAGTCATTGAGAGTAAATGAGTTTGAATATGGCCATCAGTGATGTCATCGAGGACAATAAGAGCCGGTCAGATGTCATGTTTATGATGACTCACCCGCAGGCATCGAAGATGCACCAGTCATAGTACTGCTGGAAGGGCACCTCGGGGTGGCAGGAGGCAAACAGCTCCTGGGTGAGGACACCACAGCGCTTCCGGGCCCAGGTCACCCTGTGGGGGTTCAGCTGGAGGGGGCAAGGAGCAGGTCAAGGGTCAAGAAGGTCTATTTATCACATACAGACCAGGGCATACAGTGAAATGCGGTTGGCCATGCCCGCTTTGATTGCGCAAGAATACAATAGTAAATAATAGTAATAAAATGAGTAGAATACACGTGATAAAAATAGACATGTTAATAAATCCTGAGATAATTGCAATACAATGTTGAGCTACTACTTAAAGGCACTGGGTCTTATGTACACTACTATTACTATACAATATACAGTTTTACTTCTATGTCCCTATGCTATACTTGCTATTACTAACTATGCTATGCAATAATCACAACAAGTTATTTTCTTAAAGTGTCCTTTTTTCCCTTCCTTTAAAGGTTGTTTGTGTGTGTGTGTGTGTGTGTGTCTGTGTGTGTGTGTGTGTGTGTGTGTGTGTGTGTGTGTGTGTGTGTGTGTGTGTGTGTGTGTGTGTGTGTGTGTGTGTGTGTGTGTGTGTGTGTGTGTGTGTGTGTGTGTGTGTGTGTGTGTGTGTGTGTGTGTGTGTGTCTTAGGGCTGAGCCCAAACGTTTCGAAGGTTCGGACCTTCGTTCGTTACGGTGGCACTCGAATCTTAATGAATGAGTTCAAACCTCCACTTTTTTTAATTTAATTTATATATATATATATATTTTTTTTATATATTTTTATACACAACAAATATGTATCAGAATGTGATATATATCAGAATATCACACAGTACTATGTTGTGTTTTTTACAATAATCTGAAAGTCACGAAAGTCACACACGAACACACAGACACAACACAGTCTAGTCGAGATGAGTGTGTAAGGAGTGGACCCATGCGGCGACCCATGTGTTTGCATTTGGATCACTGTCTGGGCCTTTAAACTCACGGCGCAGGGGTCTCGGAGGTCCTGGTCGGCCACGTCGGGGCAAGACGGGCTGACTTTCCAGGAGTTGCCGAACAGCTCGGCGGTGGACTCCACGATGCCCTGCCGCGTGGTGAAGTCGTTCTCCGTGTCGCC
>NC_140176.1:8378969-8383969 GCF_963971535.1 Notolepis coatsorum
ACGTTCAGTTTGTGATAGAGAATCCGAGAAATAAGAGAAATAAAATAATTAATACAGAAGTCATTTGCTTGCAGGAAGCTGGAATCGGCTGGGAAAGGTAGTTTTTCAAAATGTCAACGCTCATTGAGAGCTCTGGATGCCCTCTCCTATGACTACAACCATGGCGACTGTGGTGGAGACAGACAGGAGAACAGGTTGCCTGTATCTCTCTGCAGACAGACAGACAGACAGACAGGAGGACAGGTTGCCTGTATCTCTCTGCAGACAGACAGACAGACAGACAGACAGACAGGAGGACAGGTGCCTGTATCTCTCTGCAGACAGACAGACAGTAAGACAGGTTGCCTGTATCTCTCTGCAGACAGACAGACAGACAGACAGGTTGCCTGTATCTCTCTGCAGGCAGACAGACAGTAAGACAGTTTGCCTGTATCTCTCTGCAGACAGACAGACAGTAGGACAGGTTGCCTGTATCTCTCTGCAGACAGACAGACAGGAGGACAGGTTGCCTGTATCTCTCGTGGTCAGACAGACAGTAGGACAGGTTGACTGTATCTCTCTGCAGACAGACAGACAGGAGGACAGGTTGCCTGTATCTCTCTGCAGACAGACAGACAGACAGACAGACAGACAGACAGACAGACAGACAGGAGGACAGGTTGCCTGTATCTCTCTGCAGACAGACAGACAGACAGACAGACAGACAGACAGACAGACAGACAGACAGACAGACAGACAGACATACAGACAGACAGACAGACAGACAGACAGACAGACAGACAGACAGGAGGACAGGTAGACTGTATCTCTTGCAGACAGACAGACAGACTGTGGACAGACAGACAGACAGACAGACAGACAGACAGACAGACATACAGACAGACAGACGACAGCAGACAGACAGACGACAGACAGAACACAGACAGACAGACAGACAGTGGGACAGGCTGCCTGAGGGGCTGATGTCAACGAGTTAATGTAGTGAGAGAACTAGCTAATGCAGTGTGCCGGACACTTATTCACATCGACAGGCTGTAAGAAGCAAGGTGCATAGGATGTGACATTGCTGCCGTGTGTGTGTGTGTGCGTGTGCGTGTGTGCGTTGTGTGTGTGTGGTGCGTGTGCGTGTGCGTGTGTGTGTGTGTGTGTGTGTGGCAAGCAGGGGGACCTGCAGGACCTGTCAACCACCTGCTTAACAGAGAGAGAGAGAGAGAGAGAGAGAGAGAGAGAGAGAGAGAGAGAGAGAGAGAGAGAGAGAGATGCACACACACTCTCTCTCTCTCTCTCTCTCTCTCTCTCTCTCTCTCTCTCATACAAATGGTGGCTTATATAATGTCAGAGCTTTTGGAGACCTCTAAAATGCATTACTTGTAATCAGTCAACTCAACTCCAATTTTTGTGAATTTCAATCAGGAAGATGTATACAGGTATAAAATAAGTAAAGGTAAAGGTTAGAGTTGTCAGATTCTGATTCAGATTCAGATAACTTTAATCGCCATATTATGTTTACAAGAAAACCCATAGGAACGTGATACGGCATTTACAGTACAGTGCATCGACTTTTTCACAGATTAAATCTTTTCCAAAACAGGACAAAACAGTGATACGAGACAAGACAATAAAGTGCAATGGCTAGAGTAAACTAAATAGAGTAAATAATTCCAGCCCTAGTAGCTCCCCATAGCGGGGGGGGGGGGGGGGGGGGGGGTGGAGCAGGGGACACCTGACTCATTAACTAGGCGAGCTGCTGAGGGGAAGAAACTGAGTCTGTGGCAGGTTTTCAATGTCCTGGGCAGCCGTAGCCGCCTGCCGTGGGGAAAGCATGGTGAACAATACAAAATGGCGGATATTCGCTAAATTATAAACACATTCCATAAACTAAAATCTCACTAATAACACTTTACCCTATTGGTAAACAAACGTATTGTTGAGAATACACACTATGACTGCTGTTGTGACATGGTTAGGATCTTTATTCTTGGATACATTTGAGGAAAAAAAACGCGAATTAATGTCATACAGTCTGGAGAGATTGACCTGCTATGATCTTCCTCGCCCTCCTCAAGGCCCTGGTGGTATGTAGGGACTCGAGGGAGGGAAGGGCGCAGTCGAGGCTTTTGGCTTTCGGTGGGTTCACCCTCTACGACAGCCCTGCCTCAGAGCGGAGCAGAGCCTCCTGAGTCACAGCGGGACGGTTCAAAACGAGGACAAGGCTCGGGGGCAACTCATGGGGAATTGACATTGTAGCTTTTCTCAAAGCTGTCCTGCTGTTTCCCAAAAGGATTTTGTGATTACTGATCGCTAAGTCACCTCCACTCTAAAAAGTGATGCCAGAATTCTCTCGGTTTATCCAAAAAGTTAGTTTGCATGGTTGACATGAAGATAATACATATATAATATAATGGATTATACTTTTCTCTCCCAGCTGGGTGTGCCCGACAACACCTGCGAGCGGATCACAGACTTCCTGTCTGACAGGAAGTAGCAGGTCAAGCTGTGAAAACACGTCTCTGACTCCCAGACCATCGGCAGCGGTTGCCCTCCAGGCTGCGCTCTTTCTCCTCTTCTCCCTGAACACCAACACAACACTGTGGAGTCCTTCCGCTTCCTGAGCTCCATCACCTCCCAGGACCTCCAGTAGGACCCGGACACCAGCTCCATCACCTCCCAGGACCTCCAGTAGGACCCGGACACCAGCTCCATCATCTCCCAGGACCTCCAGTAGGACCCGGACACCAGCTCCATCATCTCCCAGGACCTCCAGTAGGACCCGGACACCAGCTCCATCACCTCCCAGGACCTCCAGTAGGACCCGGACACCAGCTCCATCATCTCCCAGGACCTCCAGTAGGACCTGAACACCAGCTCCATCACCTCCCAGGACCTCCAGTAGGACCCGGACACCAGCTCCATCACCTCCCAGGACCTCCAGTAGGACCCGGACACCAGCTCCATCACCTCCCAGGACCTCCAGTAGGACCCGGACACCAGCTCCATCACCTCCCAGGACCTCCAGTAGGACCCGGACACCAGCTCCATCACCAAAGAAGCACAACAGAGGATGTGTACTTCTTATGGCCGCTGAGGAAGTTCAAACCGCCAGAGACGATGAAGGTGCAATTCTATACCACCATCATTGAGTCCATCATCACCTCCTCTATCACCATCTGGTATGCCGCGGCCACTGCCAAAGGGCAAGGGCAGAGACTGCTGAGGTGATCGGCTGCAATCTGCCGTCTCTCCAGGACCTGTACACCTCCTGGGTCCTGAGTCGTGCAGGTAAGAGTGTGACTGACCCCTCCCGCCCCGGACACACACTGTTGGAAACACTCCCCTCTGGCAGGAGGCTGCGGCCCATCGGAACACAAACTAGAACAGCCTCTTCTCGTCTGCACCCGGCCTCATCAACAAGCCCCCCGAACTGACACAGTCCTTTCCCTCCCTCCTTTACTACACTACATCTGTCTGTTAACTCTTGCACATTCCACCATTATAATAATAATAATAATAATAATAATAATAATAATAATACACTTTATTTGTATAGCACCTTTCATACAGAAATTGCAGCTTCACAACAGAAAAAAGACAGGCATAAAAGTACAAGTGCCGACATATAAATCACATTAGGATCGAACATCCCAACTGGCCAAATCAATCAATCAATCAATCAATCAATCAATCAATCAATCAATCAATCAATCAATCAATCAATCTATCTATCTATCTATCTATCTATCTATCTATCTATCTATCTATCTATCTATCTATCTATCTATCTATCTATCTATCTATCTATCTATCTATCTATCTATCTATCTATCTATCTATCTATCTATCTATCTATCTATCTATCTATCTATCTATCTATCTATCTATCAGTGTACAGTATATGCAGATTATTACCTTTACTGTATTTTCTCAGGGTAGATTTGTTTAATGTGCTCTTTTCAGCTAATTGAATTTGTTGGTTAAAAGTACAGACAGTAGGGCGGTCAGGTGGCGTAGCGGATATTGCGCTCGTCACCAATGCAAGAGGCTGCAGTCTCGACTCCCGGAGTCAGCATTGCTTGGGGCTTGGGCTGATCGCTATACTAACCCGTTTGGCTGGGTTAGGGGGAGGGCAAGTCATGGGTGGGAATCTGGCGTTGTGGACAGCGAAGCCTACAGGTCAGGTCTGGGCGCTTGCTCAGCGGAGGCAGTAGTTGATGAAGGCAGCGTGACCTCCCACGCGTTACACTTCACCAATGAGAGTCCTCGCTGCCAGGTGAAAAAAGAGTCACTGGCTATCGCCGCACGTGTCGGAGGAAGTGTGCGGACTTCAGGGTTCCCTTGTACCGACCAGTAGGAGAACATGCGCACAACAACCAGGTAGGGGAGGGGGGAATTGGCACAACGACTAAATTGGGACGGGGAGAAAAACAGAGAAAATCTGAGAAAGAGAGGATAAAAAAATAAAAAGTACAGACAGTAGGACATCCCAGGGGATAACATGATGTGTGACTTGCGGACAATCCGTGCAGAATGGCCCCATCTTTTATTATTTTTTCTCTTAGCACTGTTTCAGTTCATAAATCAAGAAACACTAATGTATAATATTTCAGATAGATTAATGGGGATGTTCGTTGCATTTGTGGGGAGCGAGACCCCGGATGGAGAGCGGCTTCAAGCTTCTATCCCGATGGGTTTGAGTGTGGGGTCGCCTACTACTAGTAGGTTTGTTATTAGGGTTAGTAGGACAGGGGGTGGGGGGAGGGGGGGGAGTATTTATTGCCTAACTGATTGGGTGATCAGGGTGATTCATGGGACGTCCAGGTATTAGTTTGTGTTTGTGTTGGTGTATTTTTTCCTCTCTTTTTTGGACCTATAATATTTCAAGCTTTGCTCGACCCCTCTGGTATGTAAACATACACACAATCCACAATGATTCATGGCTAGTCTGAACATATTCATTTGGAATTCAGGTGGTTCAAATATACCACAGCCAGGTATTGAAGAGG
>NC_140176.1:8391469-8409180 GCF_963971535.1 Notolepis coatsorum
TATATTGAGCCTATTGTAGTTAGTTTTTGAGGCGTTGTGATACTCCAGTGTATCCGGAGATACGGAGACACACACACGCGCACGCACGCACGCACGCACGCACGCACGCACGCACGCACGCACGCACGCACGCACGCACGCACGCACGCACGCACACACACACACACACACGCACAAAGAGCTTTCATAATTCGCCAAGCTATAAGAAACACACTGGGACTGATTCCAGAGTGAAAATCCAATTAACTAATTTCAGTACAGTCACACAGATCCATCACAGCAGAATTATCCTATAATTGAGCTGTATAAGGAATAGAATCAAAGAGCTTAGGAATCTAGAGAAAGAAGTCCTGTACACAGCATTCCCCATGTGCTCTTATTAGAGTCAGGTTCAGGAAGGTCAAGTCTAGATCTCATAGCTGGGATGTACGTTTGTTTATTTGGATTTTACTTGGCCTTTATTTGACCAGGAAGTCCCGTTGAGTTTCAAAAACCTGGTAAAAATACACAAGATACACAATGACCATGTAAAACACACAATACACCAGGAATACAAAGTGGTCAAATATACATTGTACATGTATTTTAAATGTTTCAGTGGTTAACGGTGCATTGCTGCCACTTGGTGGAGAGAGGGAGGTCGCCCATATACACAGCACCTCAGTGTAACTCGGGAGCCACTAGGTGGCGATATACATCGTTAGGACAGTCAACCCCCTTTAGTGTTGTAGAAGAAGTGGTCCTACTGTATGTAGCTCAATGGGTAGACTGCTTGGTGCTCTGAGCAAACCACTAACACTGCCGCGGTTAGGGGTTCATTCCCCCACTGGTGCCACCCGTACTGAAAGATGTATGCAGCCACTCCACTGTTAAGTACTCTGTATCCTGGTACTAAAAAGCCTATAGAGATGCAGCCGTTAATCCATTCAGGGAGATAATGTGACTCATAGGGAGTCGTGCCGTGAGGAACAGGATACGTGATTATAGTGCTGCTGACTCTACCATGTCTACGGAAGGAACAGATGCCAGGTCTGATACACATGCTATAGAATACCATTGTGATCGGTACTTAATGTGTAATTCAGGAGGGCACAGGAACACAGAGGGGGTGCTGCTGACCCGGCAGGGAGTCACGGCGCAAAGTCACGGAACGTGCATCAAAACCACAGTACCTGGCGTGCGGGCAACACCTACTGTAGGTGCTGCTGTGCTGAAAGTAAACAAGAGTGACGTCATTAAAGGAACACGCCAACACGCTTACCGTCTTCTCCAGAGAGAGAAAAGAAGATAGATACCAGTTTCCTCTCTGTGCATTCAGTAGAAAGCTACGTTAGCCTAGCTTAGCACAATGAATGGAAGCGGACAGTGCCGGTTAGCCTAGGCATTGTCCAACTAACACCTCTCCCGAAGGCTAACCGGCACTGTCCGCTTCCATTCATTGTGCTAAGCTAGGCTAACAAGCAGCCAGATAGCTTTCTACTGAACGCAGTCAACGCACTGACATTTCCCCAAATGTTGGCGTGTTCCTTTAACACATTGAATGCCCATAACGAGATTTCTCTGGTTATCAGCCCGCGGGTTGAATGCCCATCGCGAGAATATTCGTTTTATTTTTTTTATTAGCGATCTGAATTCATATATTTTCATCAACCGAGTCTACCGTTGGTAAGCCTGCCCCACCAGGCGCTCAGATGTGAAAAAAGCGCCCCCTATCGTCTCCCAGATGGTAATGCACCCTTTTGGATTGGACTCAATGAAAATCGATGAGAAAAAAAAACTCCGGAACCCACATTTTACTTCTCACGCATGTAACCGGAGCCGATCAGATTCATTCTGGACCCTCAGGACAGCGTGTAATATGTCTTTACAGTACGTAGCATTGGATCAATAAAAGGATTGATTTTTGGAATGGCGATCAGGAATTGGAATAATCCATTTGGATACCATCTGATCTCAGGTAAGGAATCTATTTTACCAGTCTTAGGATAATCAGACCCGTTTTCACGGAGATATAAGCTTTTCCCCTATAATGTGATATGGCTGTTTGACTGTAAGAGCGATCAGGAACTGAGAGAATAGATTTTCAGCGTGCGGCACCAGCGTGCACACGTACACATATACTATCGATAATCTAGCGTTTATTTGAAAACGATTCATAAATAGGCCGAAAAATGACAACGTTCTAGAATATTACAGTAGGCCTACATCAGTGTTTATCAGGGATTCTTTTTTTTTCTCTTGAAAACAAGGGCTTTTCAAAATGCTATAAAACGGAAATGAACCGATAAAAAAAAACAATCCGCTTCGACAATGTTGACTGGAAAATGAGTCATTGATGGGCGACGGGCAGATTAGACACATAATTTAAAACATAGATTAGGCGATAATAACGTTAACATTGAAGCGGATGGTGGGCATTCAAGCACTAAATGTGCGCCCCCTGCTGGGCACTGAAAGTGTTAACAACGCCACGTGCAGCGCACCACTAGAAAATATTGTTGTATTTTCTGACATGATAATGGAGCCTAAGCTAATGTTACACTGTATGTACTGTGAGCTGCAGCGTCTGTTGAATTTTTTTTTTTAAATCAGCTAAAAACATTACTGTTTAAACAGGCCTTTGGGTAATGCTTGAGCTTCTCCTCCAGGTATAAAATATGTCTTTTGTTTTTTTCTCTCTGTGATGCATTGTGTTTTTGTTCTGTCTCTTATCACTTGAATGGTTCTTGCTTTTTATTTTTATATTTTATATTTTATTTAAATATATTTGTAAAGGCAATCATACGAACCACAGTTGCCTTGAGGCTCCAGGTAATGCGTTGTTAGTCCGACACGCTCCGAATTGCAATCCAAAAAGAAAAGATGACGCTGGTCCAATGTACTTTCAAAACAAACAGGATTTATTGGGAAGCGAGTCACAACAGCCCCAATAGCTGCCTACCACTATAAAACAAACAAAAAGGGTATGTAAATGAACTTAAACTGTCAATCAAATGCGAATTGAGTGCGGTCAAAAACTATATGGTACCGCTACACCTGGGCCGAATGAACTCTAAATTACCTGCCATGTTATAGGAGTGGTTAGGGGGAGCGTGGGAAAAAAGGGGAGTTGACCAGGTAAGTCTCCATCTTGGAATTCATTGACAAATATTAATAAACACAAAGCACGAATACCATACTAAACTATATTTCTAAGGGGGTAATAAAGATACAATTTATCATCATAGGATTTGGCTCCTACAATATTTAAACGGTTAACCCTTTCACTACCACACTACAGACGGTTAACCCTTCCACTACCACACTACAGAAGGTTAATTGAATGTCCTACCACCCCCAGGCCTCCCCGCTGGCTGCCTGTGTGTGGAGAGACGGAGGGAGTGGGTGGGGCTGCAGGAGGGTAGCGTCCTCTTGTATACTTTATAAGCCACTAGCTCAGTAGCGTAGCAGGGTACGTGGTTGTCTGGGTACGGCCGTAATGGAGCAGGGCAGGCGCTCATCATTGGCTCTTATTTCCACTGAAAAGGAGAGACTCGTAAAATTGATGGACACACGTCGTGGATACAATAAAATCATCAACATCTTTGTTCGGGAGGGACAGGCTCGTGGATTTGGTGTCGTGAAATTAAGTAAGTGCCCTCATCTTCTTTTTTACTGGCTTTGCACATGTTGCACATTAAATTAGCACTCTGACACCAAGCGCTGTCTCTCTCTCTCTCTCTCTCTCTCTCTCTCTCTCTCTCTCTCTCTCTCTCTCTCTCTCTCTCTCTCTCTCTCTCTCTCTCTCTCTCTACATTTACATTTACATTTAGTCATTTAGCTGACGCTTTTATCCAAAGCGACTTACAAGTTCTGTACGACAAGTCATCAGGAAGGGCACAACTCTATCAGCTGAGCAACAATGTTCATCAAAGTGTTGAGTGCTACAGTGTAGGTTACTTTATTAGGACAAGTGCATGACAGTACGGTTAGTTAGGGTTAGATTTTTTTTTTTTTTTTTTTTTTTTTAATTCAGATAATGGTTGAAGAAGTGCGTCTTTAGTCGACGGCGAAAGATTGGACGTGATTCGGCTGTCCTAACTGGGGTGGGTAGTTCATTCCACCATTGTGGGGCAAGGACTGAGAATAGGCGACTTCTCTTTGATGACCCTCCCGGAGCTTGGATAGGAGTAGGTCTGAGGCGGCCAGAAGATGCAGAGCGTAGGGGTCTTGAGGGTGTGTAGTTAGAGACCATTGACCGGAGGTAGGCGGGAGCGGTTCCCTTTGCCGCACGGTATGCTAGGTCGAGGGCCTTGAAGCGGATTCGTGCAGCAATGGGGAGCCAGTGCAGGTCCCTAAGAAGTGGGGTGACATGGGCCGACTTCGGTAGGTTTGAGATCAGGCGGGCCGCTGCGTTCTGAATGAGTTGAAGAGGCTTGGTGGCAGTGGCCGGGAGGCCAGCGAGCAGTGCATTGCAGTAGTCGAGGCGGGAGATGACTGTTGATTGGACGAGGAGTTGGGTGGCTTCTTTTGTCAGGAAGGGGCGTATCCTTCTGACGTTGCTCTCTCTCTCCCTCTCTCCTGGTGTGCCGTCACCAGGCCTTCCTGGTGTATGATTATTGATGCATTGACACCAAGCTCCTCACTGACATAACACTGGTAGTAGATGCTGTACTTGGTGATTGGGAATAATATGGTGTAGCATCCTGCATTGTTTCTAAAAATAATAATAATAATAATGAATAATAATAATCTCTCTCTCTCTCTCTCTCTCTCTCTCTCTCTCTCTCTCTCTCTCTATCTCTCTCTCTATCTCTCTCTCTCTCTCTCTCTCTCTCTCTCTCTCTCTCTCTCTCTCTCTCTCTCTCTCTCTCTCTCTCTCTCTCTCTCTCTCTCTCTCTCTCTCTCTCTCTCTCTCTCTCTCTCTCTCTCTCCCTCTCTCTCTCTCTCTCTCTCTCTCTCTCTCTCTTTTATAGTGTTATGATTATGGGATCTTTTAAGTAGAGGTCTCAGAATTATCAGCTGCCCTGCAGAGCAATTGTGTGCCCATGACGATGGGGTCAAATGTAATGTTTGCAGTAGTCATACAATGCAGTAAAATTAAATTACATTTAGATAGTAGTGTTCCAGGCACAACAGCAAGGACCACCCAAAAAGGTGTCTTTGCGCACTGACACATAGCCCCAAACGGTCTGACCTCGAACCTTGTGAACTTCTAGAAGCGTGTATAAAAAAAATCTGTTTAAGGTAGATTTAGAACAGATAAAAAATATGCGATTAATTTGTGATTAATCGCGAGTTAGCTATGGACAATCATGCGATTAATCAGATTAAATAAAGTGTCTTTGGCAAAAGTCTTTGGGTCTCCACCAGGTATCGGGTGGAGATTCACTTTGATTCTGACAGGAAAGGTTAATGGTGACATAGACCAGGTTAATGCAACAAGTGGTTTAGTTCTGTGCAAGTGTGCAGTTAAAGTCAACCATTGTTGTAGTACACGTATATACATGTATATACTAACCTACTGATGGATATACATGTATATACTAACCTACTGATGGATATAGATGTATATACTAACCTACTGATGGATATATATGTATATACTAACCTACTAACCTACACTGTAGCACTCAACACTGTGATGAACATTGTTACTCAGCTCATAGAGTTGTGCCCTTCCTGATGACTTGTCATACAGAACTTGTAAGTTGCTTTGGATAAAAGCGTCAGCTAAATGACTAAATGTAAATGTAAATGTAAATGTACACAAGTCCAGGACTCATGACTCGACTTGGACTTGAGCACTGCTGACTCGGACTTGGACGTGGACTCGAGCATTGACTGCATTTGGATTCGGAAGGTGCAGACTCTGACTTGTTAATTGATACAGTTATTTATAAAAAAAAATTGGCATAAGATATTGATGGCTAGTGCATTTGTTTGGCTATTGTGTCACAAAGTAAATAAACTCTGTTTGAAATGGTGACCGCTGTGTCATTTATGTTTAATGTAGACCTTTTTTATCTGTACGTCAGCTCTTTGACTGCCCGAGAGGAGTGGACTCAACCTTGATGACTTGGACTCGGACTCGGACTCGGACTCGGACTCGGACTCGGACTCGAACACTGGGGACTCGAGACACGACTCGGACTCGAGATTTAGTGACTCGACCACAACACTGGAGTCAATGCAGTCCGGCAACGCCACTGCAAGCAATCATAGATTTGAACCCACAGCGATATTACCACCCCACGCCGACATGTCCTTTAGTGTCAGTATCCTTTAGTCACTGTCCTCTGGAGGCGGGCCAGGTGTCATTTAACTTCCCATCCCACTTAATTAGTAACACAGCCTTCTTTGTGGGCTGGCCAAGGTCTTTAAGATAACACTTCATCAGACAGGCTCAAACTACAATTTTGATTAGAAAGTCTGTTCAGAGCATCAGAGGTTAGAACAGTTTGTGGCATATTTTTTGTCATTATCTAACGATTACATAAACGCTTATAATACGCTGAGCCTATAGCGAATATTCATAAATCGATCACAATTCACTACAGTCCAAAGCTTATATATATGTGTGACATTACATTTCAGGATATTTCACATCTTCCAGGAAGTGTAAAACACTGTATTTGTGAGGATTGGTTCATTCCCCGCCACAGGCTTCTTAAGGTACTGTGATGATTGGTCCGTTCCCCGCCACACGCTCCGCTCCTTTAAGGTACTGTGTTGATTGGTGCATTCCCCGCCACACGCTCCGCTCCTTTAAGGTGCTGTGTTGATTGGTGCATTCCCCGCCACACGCTTTTGGAGCAAGTATCAATTCCAGCGCGCACCTGTCATAGTTTTTGATTAGCGCCCCAGAGGCTTTTTATACTGGGACTTCCCTTCAATCGATGTCGGGTCGTTTTGAATACTTCTGTTTCTGCCTGTTGTTCCCCGTTGCTGTGCCTCGTCTACTCTCCCTCCAGGACATCTGTGGATTGCCGCTGGTGAAGACCTTGTCCCCCGTTTTGAGCTGCGCCTCGTTTACCCGCTTTACTCTTGCGCTTTAGTGAGTTTGAACCAAACCCTTTTTTGGACGATTCTGTTTTGTGTGTTTTGAAGAACACTGAAGAGTTCTATTTTTGCTTACACTTGACTCAGCTAAGTTGTGTGTTAAAGGAGACACTGAAGATTATCATTTGCTTGCACTGGACTCAGCTGGGGTGTGTGTTTAGAAGAGACACAGAAGTTTATCGTTTTTGTTTTGCACTGACCCTCAGCTAAATTGTGTGTTGTGGTGATCACTGAAGATATCGTTTTGTTTGTTCTGGACTCAGCAAGGGAGGAGGAGACCGCACTGCCTCTGTGTGATGTGGACTGTTATTTACCTCTCTCTCTCTCTCTCTTTTCCACCTCGAGTTGTAGCTGGGAGTATCTGTAGAGCCGCTTCAGCGTCAATACCGTTTCCCCACCTCGAACACCAAGAGGATCTGCAGAGCCGCAGATAACTCTGCTGAAGGCAGTCTCCTTTTGTTTCAAGATTGTTACTTGCTCCTTTTTGACTCTGAAAATAAATACGCCCCAGTATTTGGCTAACTCTGAACTACCTGTCTGTGCCGTGCGTTTGAGGTCGGTTTCAAACCCTAACAGTATTTTCATTAAAAACATGACAAACATCATTCTCCTCTTTCTGCGTGGGAGAATCTGAGGGGTGTGTGTGAGGGCAAAGAAATCATTTAAATTCCATTGTTCTATTATCTTATCTTATCGTTCTCTTTAGGAGAATACAGCAGGGGACACACACGCCACTGTGGATAAATGGGGCTATCGTGGACAGGGTGAGCAGTTTTAAGTACCTGGGAATCCACATCACAGAGGATCTGACATGGACAACACACATAGACTCTGTGGTAAAAAAGGCAAAACAGCGGCTCTATCACCGGAGACAGTTAAGGAAGTTCAGAGTATCGGGGAAGATACTCCAGTCCTTCTACTCCGGAGCTGTAGAGAGCATCTTGACTGGAAACATCACTGCCTGGTTTGGAAACAGCACGGCACAGGACAAGAAGGCCCTACAGAGAGTGGTGCGCTCAGCCGAGTGTACTACGTGTATTGCACTACCAACCCTGCAGGACTTATATAACAGGAGGTGAAAATCCAGAGCCTGCAGAATTATGAAAGACCCCCACCACCCCAACAACAGCCTGTTCAAGCTGCTGCGGTCAGGCAAGTGCCTACGGTCACACGCAACAAGAACAGAGAGACTCCGGCTCAGCTTCTTCCCCCAGGCCATCAGAGCCTTGAACACTGAACTCTCCACACACAAGTACACACGAGCACACACATACACACACACACAACACACATGCTGCATTCGCTCACACACAAACGGTCACTTTAAACTAAATGGAAAGGACACTTTAAAGGAACGAGGAAAATAAATTTCACTTTAAGGAAAGAACTGATGTGGTTCTTGTATAGTATAGTTTAGAAATAGCAAGTATAGCATAAGGATATAGAGTAAAAACTGTATATTGTATAGTAGTGTACATAGGACCCAGTGCCTTAATCCGTAGCTAACATTGTATTGCACTATCTCAGGACTTTATCGTGCCTATTTTATGTCTATTTTATTACCTGTTTATTATGTCTATTTTATTATTTAGTATTATTGCACACTCAAAGCGGGCATGGCCACCCGCATTTCACTGTATGCCCTAGTATGTAGTATGTGACAGATAAACCTCTTGAATCTTGAATCTTAACTTATCTCTGCACTTCTTCACATGACCTGGGACACTGAAAGAAGTCTTTATGGAGGTAATTAGTGCATCCCATCAGTGTGACAAGGAGTCCTCTGGTCATGGAGTCTCTTACATAGGGGAACATGGTGTGTGCGTGACTGTAGGTTAAGGCTGGTTAAGGTACGTATTAGGTTTATAAACAGTAAGGTTAAGGTTAAGGGTTGATGGTGTCTGCTTTCTGATACAGTGACTCATGCTGGTCTTGTCCTGTTTGCTCTCTACTCCCTCTGTCTCTCTTCTTTTCCTTTCCTCTCTCTTTTCCTCTCTACTCTCTCTCTCTCTCACTCTCTCTGTCTCTCTTCTTCTCCTTTCCTCTCTCTATTTTCCTCTCTACTCTCTCTCTCTCTCTCTCTCTCTCTCTCTCTCTCTCTCTCTCTCTCTCTCTCTCTCTCTCTCTCTCTCTCTCTGCCTCCTTTCCTTTCTCCCTAATCTCCTCTCTCTCTCTCTCTCTCTCCCTCTCTCTCTCTCCCTCTCTATTTTTCTCTCTACTCTCTCTCCCTCTGCCTCCTTTCCTTTCTCCCTCATCTCCTCTATCGCTCTCTCCCTCCCTCTCTCTCCCTCCACTCTTTCTCCTATTTCTTTCTTCCTCTCTCTCTTTCTTCTTCTAGTTCCACCCCCTCTCTCTTCTGTTGTCTCTCTCCCATCATCATGTTGAAAACACCTCCTCCTACTCTTCCTCTTGACATTACGTCATAGTTAACACCTCATCTTCTGTCTGTGTACACACCATTAATGTGTGTGTGTGTGTGTGCGTGCGTGTGTGTGTGTGCGTGTGTGTGTGTGTGTGTGTGTGTGTGTGTGTGTGTGTGTGTGTGTGTGTGTGTGTGTGTGTGTGTGTGTGTGTGTGTGTGTGTGTGTGTGTGTGTGTGTGTTCTCAGGCAGTAGCAGCAGGGAATGGCATGGTTAGGTGGGGATGAGGGATGTTAGGTGGAGATGAGGGATGTTAGGTGGAGATGGAGATGAGGGATGTTAGGTGGAGATGAGGGATGTTAGTTAGGTGGAGATGAGGGATGTTAGGTGGAGATGAGGGATGTTAGGTGGAGATGAGGGATGTTAGGTGGAGATGGAGATGAGGGATGTTAGGTGGAGATGAGGGATGTTAGTTAGGTGGAGATGAGGGATGTTAGGTGGAGATGAGGGATGTTAGGTGGGGATGAGGGATGTTAGGTGGGGATGAGGGACGTTAGTTAGGTGGAGATGAGGGATGTTAGGTGGAGATGAGGGACGTTAGGTGGAGATGAGGGATGTTTGATGGAGATGAGGGATGTTTGTTAGGTGGGGATGAGAGACGTTAGGTGGAGATGAGGGATGTTAGGTGGAGATGAGGGATGGATGAGAGTGTGTCTCTTCTTGGGAGTGAGTCTACTTGGCAGTCCCCTAAATATTCATGACTGGAGACTTCATGTGTTGCAGCACAAGTGCTGTTCTAGTTTTATTTAGATGTGCTCACTCATATGGAAGAATATGCATCCAAATACACCAATTTTGTTTTAAAGTGAAATATATGGTAGTAAATCCACATAATATACAATTTTAACAAGGAAGTTAGAGAATAATTCCATATCCGGCTGGGCAACCAGGAATCTAACCAAGAATAGAAGATACAAGATATATCTGAAGGCAGAAGCTATTATGTTTCCTATAGTTAATTCTCATATGCGTATGTTATATCTGTGTTATTAAGGACAGTAGTTACCAATTGCTTTTACATGGAGACTCAAGCGATCCCATTGCCATGCCATCTCAACCCATTAGATAACACAGTATCTTCTCTCTTCCTGGGTCCTTGTCAGAGACCCTGTCAGATCGCCGTGTGACGCACAGACTGAGAAGAGATTTAACCCTTTCACTGCCACACTACCAAAGGGTTAACCCTGTCACTGCGACAATACAGAACGTTAACCCTTTCACTGCCACACCACAAAGGGTTAACCCTTTCACTACCACACTACGGAAAGTTAACCATTCTGTAGTGTGGTAGTGAAAGGGTTAAGACATTGATTCAGATCATAATGGGTTTGTTGGTTGCAATAAGTATACACTCCGTTTTAATCTGCTGTGCAAAATACATAATTTAAAGTAAAGGATGAAGTTGTTGATTATTGGTCTTGCAGTATAGTACTACTGATATGAGATCTGTCCGGGGCATTCTCATGTTTTAATGATCAATGGAAGAGCTCTGAATGCAACAGACCTTCGGGGTGGGAGGTGGATTTGATTGAAGTTTGATTGACATCCTGAGGTACCTTGGAGGCTGCAGTTGAAAATCTAATTGTATTGTATTTTCTTTTTTTTTGGTGTTCGCCCTAAAGGCAGAGTGCAGAGATGAGGTGCTTTTACCAGGAAGAGAAAACAATGGATTTCTTCAGATGAAAATAAAACGATGAGCCGTTCAGCCATTGTGTAGTGTGATGTGTGCCGGGTGCCAGTGTATGGTAGATTGAGCCTGCGTAGCCCAAGGTTGGGTGCTACCACTGGTGGTGAAGGAGGCAATGTGCACCCTACATTGTGGGGAGCGCTTTGAGTGTCTAGAAAAGCACTATATAAATGTAATGAATTATTATTATTATAGTGATAAAATGTGGAGTAAAATGAAGGAAACGACTTTTTTTCATTTCATGGGATCTTTAAACGTCCTATTTTGACGTATTAGTGCCTAGAAGTACATCAGGCAATATGACGTATTCACATTAAAAACTATTTTTAAAAATGCAGATGACTCATACTTACTTTTGGAAAAAGTCACATCACTGATGTTTAGCTCAAAATATGTATTTAATAGGGACGGGCAGGAGTAATGAATTAATGAATGAATGAATTTTATTTGTATAGCGCTTTTCCAAACAAAGTTACAAAGTGCTTTACAGACATGTTAAAAAGAAAACAGCAACACAGCCAACATCAGCAAAGGCGAACAAAATTAAATAGAAAATAGAACAAGAGAAAAAGAGACAAAAAACATTTCAAACAGTATTTGTAGTCAAATTGATAAAACATTTTAATGTGCTTGCAGATCGAGCACTCGCATAAATTACTGGAGTAGTGATCGAGTCGTTGTTTAGGGAAATCTATTTTCCAGCAGCAATAACGAGGGATTGTGTGGAGTCACTCTCACACTCACACACACACACACACACACACACACACACACACACACACACACACACACACACACACACACACACACACACACACACACACACACACACACACACACACACACACACACACACACACACACACACACACACACACACACACACACACACACACACACACACACACACACACACACACACACACACACACACACACACACACACACCTCGCTCCGTGGACATAACGATGCACAGCAATATTCTACCCAATGCTATTGTCAGTCAAAACAGTCAGTAATATTTACATGACCGCCACGCTGTCTGCCACGGCTCTCTCACTCTCTCCACTCCACACGGAACGCCAATAGTCTATGAACGCTATGCAAAGTGGGCGACGTGTTGTTTTGGAAATGCACATCACCATCATCAACTAGGTTTATTGATCTGTGTAACTATGTGCCCCCCCTGGAACATCACCATCATCAACTACTGCTTTATTGATCTGCTGCTTGCACTCATTGCACCCAGACTGTGATTGTTGTTCTGTAGATGAGAACTGTTCTATCGCACTGCTCTATCATGTAGTAGTAAACATGCACATGTATGTCTATTTTACAGCACTGCACTATCATGTAGTAGTAAACATGCACATTTATTTTTTTGTGACCAACTTTTTATTTTGTCTTTTTTTAAAACAAGTTCAGAGGAAAGACATTCACGTCAGCATTTCATATTAATTCACACAGTGGCATAAAAAGCGTCTTTTCAGTATATAGATTGTCCGTCAGTATATTCATATACTGTGTCTTTTCCTCCGTTCTGGCGGTCCTGTGGCTGCGAGACAGCCCAGGTCGCTTCTTAACCCCCCTCCCAGCCCCCCGGGTTTGCATAGACATTTTAGGAAAGGGGGAAACCATGATGCATACATGTATATAGGATACAATTAATTAGAAAATAAATCATAATTATGTTTGTTAGATAACCTCTGATCCTGTTACAAAGTAATAGGGAAAAATACAATTTAGAAACAACAACAAAAATTATAACAGTAAACAGAAAAAGAAAAGATAAAAAAAGAAACGACAGCAACATGATTTGTGTTCATTCTCTGGTGTCAAGGTACAAGTGTTCAACCGAGTGGAGTACTGATTTTACCTTCTGGGCCGCAGCAAGTAATGTTTGGATCGATTCTGTCTTTGCTCCCTGTGCTCTAGCACTGGATGCCTCTAATCTCAATACTTCGTAGAAGGACAGTTTCCATGCACATTTATGTCTATTGTATTGCACTGCTCTTATTCTATCTATCTTTCTACTCATGAGCAGGTGTCTGCACTTTATGCATTGCTTTTATTTAGTCAGAAACCTGCTGATAGTCTTTTATAGATTTTAATGACAGAAATCGATAAAACAAATTCTGCTCTGTCAATTATCTGCTCATTTTATGCCTGTCTATAATTATGACAATTTTATGCTAATTCTAGACCTATGTCTATTTTGTGTCCACACCACTGCTGTGAAGCACTTCGCGCTGTAATTCTTGTACGAAAGGTGCTATAAAGTTTATTATTATTATTATTATTATTATTATTATTATTATTATTATTATTATTATTATTATTATTATTATTATTATTACTATTATTATTATTATTATTATTATTATTATTATTATTATTATTATTATTATTATTATTATTATTATTATTATTATTATTATTATTATTATTATTATTATTATTATTATTATTATTATTATTATTATTATTATTATTATTATTATTATTATTATTATTATTATTATTATTAATAACCATTACCATAACCTTACCTTAACCACCCCTTAACCTAAACCTACACACACACACATCCATATAACATACACACAGCTGTCCAAAATATCATGTGGACCCAATCGCTTTTGCCCACTAAACTCCTCCCAGAGCAATCACCTAAATTCACTTCAAGCTTACTATATAGAGCGTTACAAATGGCTAAATCAATAGGCTCTTTAATGTTGGGAGCATATTATAGGATTAATCTGGCTGCTTGAAAATGAGCTCATTTGTTTGGAAAGTCACTGGGCGTGTGTCTATGTGACTGCTGTATATAATCTAATTACAATACCTCAGTCCATAGCTCATGTTATCAGTTTATAGGAGCTATCATTTTGGGACTGACAAATGTCCTGGTTAGGGTACAGTCGATGTTATTATGGAAGAGAAAGTAGTGGGGAAGTGGGTAGTGAAGGTTAGGTTTAGGCTGCTACAGTACAACCAGCTGGTCCAATACATATACTTTACAAACTGAAAGGGAAAAATTGGCTGTTGAGAAATTGCGGACGGAGGTAGAAATGAAAAGACTTGAATGGTAAATGGCTGCATTTATATAGCAGCTTTAATCCAAAGCGCTTTACAACTTGTTCCTCACATTTTACCCACTCACTCACACACACATTCACACACCGACGGCGGAGGCGACCATGCAAGGTGCCAACCTGCTCATCGAGAGCAATTAGGGGTTAAGTGTCTTGCTCAAGGACACATCGACACACTGCCCGGGAGGAGCGGGAATCGAACCGGGAACCTCCGGATAACCAGACGACTGCTCTACCTCCCGACCCACCGTCCCCCCCACACTTGAGTTGGAGGAGTGTACGGTAACCCTTTCACTACCACACTACCAAATGGTTAACCCTTTCACTGCGACAATACAGAAGGTTAACCATTTCACTGTCACACGACAAATGGTTAACCTTTTCACAACCACGCTACAGAAGGTTAACCCTTTCACTACCACACTACAGACGAAAGTGAAAGTGAAAGGGTTAAGTGGACCTGACTGGTAGGCGAGAGGAGAGCGAGCGGTCAGACTCGTCTTTCTACTAACGTGCCGACGGGGAAAGCGTACACTGTAAAAAAAAAAAAAACGTTTTTTCACGAGAAATTCACTGTATTATTTTACAGATTATTTTTATTTTTCTACTTTAACCGACTGTTGTGTGGCAGTGAAAGGGTTAACCTTCTGTGAATTGTCGCAGTGAAAGGATTAACCGTTTGGTAGTGCGGCAGTGAAAGGGTTAAGTGTAAAAATACCATAAGAATACAGTAAATTACCTTTTATCAAAATATTACCCATTAAATAAAGGTTGTGATCTGTAAATGTATTTGATTTGACTGTCATTTGACAGTAAGTATTTGGCAACCATTGATGCCAGACATTTACCGTTTTCTTGCAGCTTTTGTTCTTACAGTGTGTAGGAAGCCTTCCTCCGCTCTCTCCCTGTGACTGGAGGTAAAGTGTATGTACAGTATGTACAGTATGTACAGTATGTACAGTATGCAGCGGTCAAGGCTGTGGAGTTAAGGGCTTCACCAGGCGGCGCCGTTCCCCGTCGTGGCCCTAAGAGCCCAGATGTGACATCATCCTCCACGCGCCAACGGCTCCACGCAGCAGAGACACTCCATACAGGTTGGAGGAGTGAGCGGGTCAATTACCTCTCATCCCCTCTCATCCCCTTCAGGCCTCTCTCATCCTCTCTCATCCCCTCTCATCCCCTCTCATCCCCTCTCATCCTCTCTCATCCTCTCTCATCCCCACTCATCCCCTCTCATCCTCTCTCATCCTCTCTCATCCCCACTCATCCCCTCTCATCCTCTCTCATCCCATCTCATCCCCTCTCATCCTCTCTCATCCTCTCTCATCCCCTCTCATCCCCTCTCATCCCCTCTCATCCTCTCTCATCCTCTCTCATCCCCACTCATCCCCTCTCATCCTCTCTCATCCTCTCTCATCCCCACTCATCCCCTCTCATCCTCTCTCATCCCATCTCATCCCCTCTCATCCCCTCTCATCCTCTCTCATCCCCTCTCATCCCCTCTCATCCCCTCTCATCCCCTCTCATCCTCTCTCATCCCCTCTCATCCCCTCTCATCCCCACTCATCCCCTCTCATCCTCTCTCATCCCCTCTCATCCTCTCTCATCCCCTCTCATCCCCTCTCATCCCCACTCATCCCCTCTCATCCCCTCTCATCCCCTCTCATCCCCTCTCATCCTCTCTCATCCCCTCTCATCCTCTCTCATCCCCTCTCATCCCCTCTCCTCCTCTCTCCTCCCCACTCATCCTCTCTCATCCCCTCCAGGCCTCCCTTCTCATCATCTCTCATCCTCTCTCATCCCCTCTCATCCCATTCATGCCTCTCTCATCCCCTCTCATCCCCTCTCATCATCTCTCATCCCCTCTCCTCCTCTCTCCTCCCCTCTCCTCCTCTCTCATCCTCTCTCATCCCCTCTCATCCTCTCTCATCCCCTCTCATCCTCTCTCATCCTCTCTCATCCTCTCTCATCCTCTCTCATCCCCTCCAGGCCTCCCTCATCATCTCTCATCCCCTCTCATCCCCTCTCATCCCCTCTCATCCTCTCTCATCCTCTCTCATCCCCTCTCATCCTCTCTCATCCTCTCTCATCCTCTCTCATCCCCTCTCATCCTCTCTCATCCCCTCTCATCCTCTCTCATCCTCTCTCATCCTCTCTCATCCTCTCTCATCCCATCTCATCCCCTCTCATCCTCTCATCCTCTCATCCTCTCTCATCCCCTCTCATCCCCTCTCATCCCATCTCATCCTCTCTCATCCTCTCTCATCCCCTCTCATCCCCTCTCATCCCCTCTCATCCTCTCTCATCCCCTCTCATCCCCTCTCATCCTCTCTCATCCCATCTCATCCTCTCTCATCCCCTCTCATCCTCTCTCATCCTCTCTCATCCTCTCTCATCCCCTCTCATCCCATCTCATCCCCACTCATCCTCTCTCATCCCCTCTCATCCCCTCTCATCCTCTCTCATCCCCTCTCATCCTCTCTCATCCCCTCTCATCCTCTCTCATCCCCTCCAGGCCTCCCTCATCCCATCTCATCCCCTCTCATCCCCTCTCATCCTCTCTCATCCTCTCTCATCCTCTCTCATCCCCTCTCATCCTCTCTCATCCCCTCTCATCCCCTCTCATCCTCTCTCATCCTCTCTCATCCCCTCCAGGCCTCCCTCATCCCATCTCATCCCCTCTCATCCCCTCTCATCCTCTCTCATCCCTCTCATCCTCTCTCATCCCCTCCAGGCCTCCCTCATCCCATCTCATCCCCTCTCATCCCTCTCATCCTCTCTCATCCCCTCTCATCCCCTCTCATCCTCTCTCATCCTCTCTCATCCCCTCTCATCCTCTCTCATCCCCTCTCATCCTCTCTCACCCTCTCTCATCCTCTCTCATCCCCTCTCATCCCCTCTCATCCTCTCTCATCCCCTCTCATCCTCTCTCATCCTCTCTCATCCTCTCTCATCCCCTCTCATCCCCTCTCATCCCCTCCAGGACTCTCTCATCCCCTCTCCTCCTCTCTCATCCCCCCAGCCTCCTCCAGTTGTCACATAGCAGGCCAGCCCCAAGCCTCATCCAGTTTGTCACATAGCAGGCCAGCCCCAAGCCTCATCCAGTTTGTCACATAGCAGGCCAGCCCCAAGCCTCATCCAGTTTGTCACATAGCAGGCCAGCCCCAAGCCTCATCCAGTTTGTCACATAGCAGGCCAGCCCCAAGCCTCATCCAGTTTGTCACATAGCAGGCCAGCCCCAAGCCTCATCCAGTTTGTCACATAGCAGGCCAGCCCCAAGCCTCATCCAGTTTGTCACATAGCAGGCCAGCCCCAAGCCTCATCCAGTTTGTCACATAGCAGGTCAGCCCCCAGCCTCCTCCAGTTTGTCACATAGCAGGTCAGCCCCCAGCCTCCTCCAGTTTGTCACATAGCAGGTCAGCCCCAAGCCTCATCCAGTTTGTCACATAGCAGGTCAGCCCCCAGCCT
>NC_140176.1:8409380-8429380 GCF_963971535.1 Notolepis coatsorum
CTAGTTTGCAGCCGGCTAGCTCTCTACTGAATTCTCTCCATAGCGAGCTTAAGGGATGTAATAGTGTTTGTCAATTCAAAAATAATTATAAAAAAATTATATTTAGTCCGTATGAAAGTCAAATGTGATCTGAATAGTGAGATATTTTAATTTTTTTCTTTTAATAATAATAATAATAATAATAATTATTATTATTATTATTATTATTATTATTATTATTATTATTATTATTATTATTATTATTATTATTTATTATTATTATTATTATTATTATTATTATTATTATTATTATTATTATTATTATTATTATTATTATTATTATTATTATTATATATTATCTAATTTTTTTCTTGTTTAAACTGTGGATTGTTTGTTTCTTTGTATATGGTATAAATGATTATTTTGTGTAAATTAGGTTGTACGCCGACCATCAAGTGATACTTGTTTAGTTTAGGAATAAGAATAAGGAATAAGTTTAACTATAATAATTATTCTTCTTCCTGCTCCTTTTGCCCATGGTATGGTATTTATGATTTTGTATGAAAAACTCTATGATTGTATTGTTTCCATGTGGCAAATAAAACTCTGAATCTGAACCTGAATCTGAATGCACAGAGAAGAAAAGTATCCATCTCCTTGTCCGACTCTGTTCACTCACGTCTCGCAGGTTGAAGGTGATCTCCAGGTTCAGCCAGAAGTGGTCCGAGAACTCGGGGTACATGTCCAGCACCTCCAGCACGTCCTCTCTGTGGATCTTGTGGAGGTCGCAGTAGGTCAGCGCCCTGACGTCAGCGTTGGACTTCCCCGGCCTGGCATACAGGTTGATGGGCTCGCCGAAGATGTCGTTCTTCCCTGGAGAGACACACAAAGAACCAAATCTATACGCGTTAAGGGCTGGACCAATTCCCAACCGTATTTGTGTGTCAAGGACCCCCCCCCCCACATTGATACACATTAGGCATTTCATGTACACACCTGTCTGTGATTTCTGTCTATAGACCCTGTTACGGTTCTACTTCTGGTTCTAGTCACATTGATGGGTCCATGATTGGCTTGTCAGTCTGGGTAAGGCTGTTTGGTGTTTGGAGATTTTTGGTTCGGTGAGTTTTGGAGATATATATACCATGTCCAATACAATGGAGTTGAATGGTGTTTGGCTTGTGGCGCTCAAAACGCCAGAAATACAGTTGGAAAAACTATTTTCCAGAAATCATGACACGGTTACTCTAGAATCTAGATAATCCATATACCTCATTGTGAACAACTGTCCTCTCAGCGGTACACCTTCCTTCAGGCACGTGCACACATAGAGCCCAAGGGGTGTTCGAGCACCTGCCCTTTTGTGCCTCATAAAAAAAGTGCCCCAAAAAATATTTTTTAATTTCTTTTTTTACCATTGCACATATAGACTGCCCTTCCAACTGAAAAATGTCAGGATAGAATCTAAATATTAGGCAAAGAGAGAGAGATGCCCCATATTCCATTGCAGTTTGCACGGCCTCCTCAGCGTGCCTCTCCGCGGACCTATATATTTTATGCATAGCATGGGTGGTGATGATGATGATGATGATAGAAACCGCTGTGGCGCATACAGTTGAATGCTGGTATTATTCTCACTGAGGGACACGACGAAGTCAAGTCCGATGGGATTTGGGAATCTCAAATACAAATCGGGATTGGAATAAAAAATGCATTTATATTAAACAATACAGAATATACAGCACTTCTTGGGGTCTGTAGGGTAAGCACTTATTCCCTCCCCCCTGAACATTTATGGAGATGTATGGGCCTTTTAAGTCAGTGATAAAAGTGTCTTTCAAGGATAAGTGAGCTCCTGCACTGATTATTATAGTTCAATATTCAATATTTGATCACCAAAACCCCCAAAAAGCATAAAAAGGGGGCCCTCCCGCCCAAAAAAGGACCCCAAAAATCGGTTTGCGTGATACTATACACACACTCGCTTCGCACACATTCAGGTATAGCGCCCTTTTCAGCCTTTGAGCACCTGCCCCTCTAAAATCCACGTCCCTGCCTTCCTTCCTCAATAACCGAAACATCAGTTCACAAGACAGCACAAGAACAGTATAGGAGTAGGACTCCACGTCCACCACTAGATGGCAGTAGTACCATAGCTAATGCACTAGTTGCTGTTGGAAAGCGAGGCTCACACAGTGCCCTGAACTATAACACTGTTATTATGAGGTTTCTCCCAGAGGATCAGAGGAATCCTCAGGTCAATTTGGAATCAAGATGGTTTTTACCTTTATTTACACATGATATGTTCACTGAGCAAGTTTGCTTCTTTTTCACACGCACACCTACACACACACACACACACACACACACACACACACACACACACGCCCACACACGCACACGCACACGCACACGCACACACACACACACACACACACACACACACACACACACGCCCACACACACACACGCACACGCACACGCACACACACACACACACACGCACACGCACACGCACACACACCTACACACACACACACACACACACACACACACACACACACACACACACACACACACACACACACACCACACACACACACACACACACACACACACACACACACACACACACACACACACACACACACACACACACACACACACACGGTCTCCTGAGTTTGCTGTGAACAGGGTAAATCTGCATTCCGCTATATTTTTTGACCTCCAAAAGTCCTTAAAGCTCGAGACTCTCCCTCTGTTGCGGAGATGGAAACCTTGTTCTCCAACCTTTATCAATCAAGTTGCACGTGTTTTAATTGTATTATCCTTGTTTTTTTTTGCCTCGCCTTGCCATTTTTATTTTTTTTTCTTATATTTTTCCCCCTACATTTTCCTCAGATGTTAGGACTCTTAATAATAAACACTGTTAGGACTATCTGACTCTTAATAATAAACACTGTTAGGACTATAAACACTGTTAGGACTATCTGACTTTTTTTTTTTTTTTTTTTTTTTCCTCCATTTTCCTCCGATTTTCTCCCATCCCAATGTTAGTCGTATGCCAATTCCCAGTCCCCTTCCTGGTCGCTGCGCACTTACCCCCCACAGTCAGATCATCTGGGAGAGTGGAGGCTACCACGTGCTTCCTCCGACACACGTCTAGCCAATCAACCGCTTCTTTTCACCTGGCAGCGCGGATCCTCCCTGAGAGGGCGTAGCGTGTGGAAGGATCACAATATCCCCCTCAGGTCCTATCCGCGCTTAGCAGGCGCCCCGACCGAACTGTAGGAGTCGCTGTTTACAACGACCCGGACCCACCCCGCCAGCTTCTCCCACCCTCTAATACAGCCAATTGTATTAGTGCAGACGGCCAGCCAAGCTGGTGACAACCCCGGAGCTGTGAGCTGGATTCGAACAGGTGAATCCAGCTCACAGCTCCGGGGTTGGTGACGAACGCAATTTCCGCAACGCCACCTAACCGCCCTTCGCCTTGTCATCTTAAAAAATACAAATAATTATTGTTATGATTTTATATGCTCCCCCCCCCCTCCTACCCAAGATGGCCACCACCACGTCCCCTCTCAGGATCTCGATGGAGCCCCGGGAGATGAAGTAGATGGCGGTCAGCACGTCCCCGGCGTGCACCAGCGTGTCCCCGGGCGGGGCGTGGGTGGTCTTGAACTTCATGGCCAGCGCCCGCAGGCAGCCCTTGGTGGAGCCTTTAAAGGCCTTGCAGTTCTGGAGCAGAGTCCGGTTCAGGTGGAGGCAGATATCTGCCTGCAGGCACTCTGGGAACCCTTTCAGTACCTGGAGAGAGAGGGGGGAGGGGGGGGGGAGAGGGGAGGGGGGGGAGGGGGGGGAGAGAGGGAGAGAGAGGGGAGGGGGGAGAGGGAGGGAGAGGGGGGAGAGAGAGAGGGGAGGGGGAGAGAGAGAGGGGAGGGGGTTAGGGGGGAGAGAAAGAGAGGGGGGGAGAGGGGAGGGGAGAGAGAGAGAGGGGAGGGAGAGGGAGAGAGGGAGGGAGAGGGGAGGGAGGGGGGGGAGGGGGGTAGGGGAGAGAAAGAGAGGGAGAGAGAGGGGGGAGAGGGTGGGAGAGAGAGAGGGGGAGAGAGAAAGAGGGAGAGAGAGAGAGAGAGAGAGAGAGAGAGAGGGAGAGAGAGAGAGAGAGAGAGAGAGAGAGAGAGAGAGAGAGAGAGAGAGAGAGAGAGAGAGAGAGAGAGAGTGAGAGAGAGAGAGAGGAAGAGACAGAGCATATTAGCATTGATGTATGGTGGTTATGAAGATGATGATGGTGATGATGATGATGATGATGATGAAATAATGATAATAAATAAAATACCAAACTATCAAATAACAAAATAAAACTCTCCGCTCTCTCTTTCCATCTCTCTCTGATCTCGCTTTCTATCTCTCTGCTCTCTCTTTCTATTTCTCTCTCCGCTCTCTCTTTCTCTCTCACACGCACGCACGCACGCACACACACACACACACACACACACACACACACACACACACACACACACACACACACACACACACACACACACACACACACACACACACACACACACACACACACACACACACACACACACACACACACACACACACACACACACACACACACACACACACACACACGTGTGAATGTGTGTGTGTGCGATATGACTCACAGTATTTACCTTGATACTGCAGTGTGTGTGTGTGTGTGTGTGTGTGTGTGTGTGTGTGTGTGTGTGTGTGTGTTAGTTGATGTGTGTCTATATACAGGTGTGTATATATATAACAGTGATATAACAGATTTCAATATAGGAGCATCAGTATGTAGGGACCACTCCATATCTGTGTATATGACTGTGTGTGTGTGTGTGAGGTGTATCCCATCACTGTTCTTATACCCACAGCGTTCATGTCGATCCCGTTGGTGTAGGACCAGGCGTGTTGGAAGTACTCCTCCAGCCTCTGCCTCAGAGGGTTGGGGATCTGGTGGAACCGGATGAACTCCCGGACCCGCAGCATCTGGGTGTGGTACCGCGCCGTGCCCGAGTACAGCCTCTGGATGATGGCCGAGACGTTACCGAAGATACTGGCGTACATCAGTGCTAGAGAGAGAGAGGGGGGGAGAGGGGGGGAGAGGGGGGATGGAGCGAGAGAGAGAGAGAGAGGACATTTAATCGTCTTTAACCTCTTAAGCGGCCCGATGGGTCCGGTACCGGTCCCAAAATGACATCGCGTCATAAATCAATCTGTCTCTAGACTGTATGACATAATGTTCGTTTTTTCTTTTCTTCAAATGTATCCAACAGTAAACATCCTAACCATGTCACAACTACAGCAGGCATAGTGTATATTTTCAGCAATATGTTTGTTTACCAATAGGTTAAAGTGTTATTAAAATGAAATATGAGTTTAGGAATTGTATTCAATAGATTGCGAATTTCGACCGGAAATAAATCGGCCATTTTGCTGTAGTCATTATGATGAAGGAAAGACAGGGCTTTCAATGAGCGTTGAAATAAAAAAAAAAACGACATCTCCTAGGGTTCTCCAGCTTTCTGGAATCAAATGACTTCCTGATAATTATTTTTTATTTCTCTTATTTCTCGGGATTATATACCAATAAACTCAGAGGCGTCTGCCCAAAGATAGAGCTAGATAAAGCTAGCAAAGAGTTGTATTGAAGACACTATGCTGTGGATGGATGGATCTCTGGATGTTTGCTTACCGCTCACACAGAAGTGAGGAGGATGCAGTCATCACTATGCTTCATGGCATCTATATACCAACACCTGGAGAACCCCAGGCAAATATTGTGTTTGTTGATTTTAGGAGTTGCTTTCATTACAATCCAACCTCATATACTGGCCAGGAAACTGACAGAGCTGCAGGTGAGCACCGATCTCATTCTGTGCATTATTGATTTTCTTTTATCCAAGATCCCAACAGGTCAGGGGTCAACTCAACGCTCTGTATACTAATGACTGTACGGCGGACAACCCAGAAAAGGGTGACTGAGTATAAATACCTTGGGTTGGAGATTGACGACCAACTGAAGTTCACCCAGATTCAGATAAACTTGAATCGCCATTTATGTTAAAAACACATAGGAACGTAATATGGCATTGACAAGTACAGTGCATAAACTCTTTTCACAGGTACAACGAGTGCAAAACAGGACAAAACAGTGATACAACAAGACAATAAAGTGAAATGGCTAGTAAATCTGTTGGTATGGCAGTGCAAGAAAATAGAGTTTAAAATGTGCTCAGTCAAAATACAGCAAACCTCAACAGCGTTATTTCCTAATGGAACTATTCTATAAATCTGTTCTCTCCTGCTTCACGGGATAAAGATAAAGCGCTTTGCAGACTCCTTCTGCACAATGAGCTCCCAAGCAGAGCAAAGGGACTTGTATCTTATTACACACCACTGAGGAGGGACACCTGACTCTTGAGTCTCTACAGGTGCACAGGAACATGGCCGTAATAAACTGACATTCATGTATGTACTGTATGTTGATGTTTCTTAAATCTTTGTATGGTTTGATGTAGCCAAATTAATGTCCCCACTGTGGGATAATAACTAACTAACTAACTTATAGTATTTGAGATTGAAATTGAGACTTAAACCAATCGGAATATGTTGTTTCTTTACACATATGTTGGATTATGAATATGTCTTTATAGCGACAAATGAATGACTAATTCGGTCAGAAAGCAGTAACACAACAGTTGCAATGTTGTGTTACTGCTTCTCGGCATAAGCCCCAATAAGACCGTCACCAGAGCTCAGCGATGCCGCTCGCGTGAGCATATTCTCCCCGCTGGTGATCGCAGGACGGAGGGTCGCGGACCAGCCTGGCAGCATAGCTATAAAGACATATTCATAATCCAACATATGTGTAAAGAAACAACATATTCCGATTGGAAGGACTCCCATCTCCTCCTTCCTGCTCGCGTCTCACACAGGGACAGGGCTGAGCTGTGCACGGCTTTGCTCTCACTCGAGTGAGGAGGAGCGGAAGACCGCTGGTTCTCCAACATACAGCGGTGTGCTCTTCAGAATGTACCGGGAGAAACGTTTACTGTACCCCGCAGACATAATAAGCATATAAGCAGTGCTTACTAACGTTATTAGTTACGTTATTTCTGACCGAATTAGTCATTAATTTGTCTAGCACAGTCTCTAACAGTGTAACAGTAAGAAGCATTTTGGATAAAAGTATTCTGTACTTCTGTATGACAACAATGTATGCCTTTCAAATGTTAAATGATAAATGATTAAATGATACACAGCGAAATCTACGCTCTCTCATCCTGCTTTCGCCAACGGCAGCGATGTGAAAGGCGAAGTGAACTCCAGCAGTAGCGCGCTTGCCGCTGCGGCTGCCGCGGGGGCGTGCCACGCGCGTCACGTGGCCGTCTTGGCCAATCAGGCCTACCCCGGAAATGGAAACGGTTGCGGAACTGATACAGGCGCCCTGGGCAGTCAGTTCTACGCCCCTGTATATGGAGCCATATGCCTCAATAATATACATACTGTACACTTAACCAAGTATATATCCACCATAATGAGCATTAATTCAGAGTTATCACTATATTCATACACAGCTCCATCTCCTCAAAATTGATATTACTAGTATTAATATTAGCATGCTACATTTGCCTTGCTAAAACAAAGACATACGAGGTCATTAATATTGATGAAGAAACCAATAATAAAAAAAATACATAAGGATATGAAAAAATATACATTTATATAATTATATATATATATATTATATATAAAATTATATATAATTAATAATTATATAATATATAATTATATATATAATTATTTTGGATCATTTAAATATATAGTATTTTAGGCTCACAGTGAATCCAAAAGTATACTTACCTCGTCTACTACCACTACTCCACTGTTGTGTTCTACCGCTATACTATTATACTGATTACAAAATCAATCAAAAGCATAAGCATTTACATGCCATAAATTCTTCAACTTATCGAGGTTCCAATATTATGGGATGCCATGATTAAGCCTCAACGTCATCGTTCACTTACAGCATTAAGTGAACATGACTGTTAATTAAATGACTATTACATCATGGTGTAATGATTACAACAAGTGTGTTTGACCGACATGTCAGCGTGCTGCTCGTCATGCTGTCAGCTGAGACCACAGAAGACCACGGAGGAGATTACTTCACGGAGAGCGAGCCTGGATGATAAGCATATTCATATTGAAAGGGATATTACTATCACCCCCCCCCCCCCCCCCCCCCCCCAGCCGACAGGGCTGAGTGAGGAATCATTAGCCGCCGTCGTTTTAGAACGGATGAGGGCAGCTGAGGCTCTGTGACCCGCCCTGTCAGTTAGAGAAGCAATAATTAAGTTCGTTTGTACCAAGATGAAAACCTGGTGACTGGTCTTATATACGTTCCTGTTGCTGCAGCACTGACACAATCAGAATTGTCATAATCGAGTGACTGATGAGAGACCAATGTGATGCCTATTTAACCCTTTCACTACCACACTACCAAAGGGTTAACCCTTTCACTGCAACAATACAGAAGGTTAACCCTTTCACTGCGACAATACAGACGGTTAACCCTTTCACTGCCACACGACAAATGATTAACCCGTTCACTGAAACAATACAGAAGGTTAACCCTTTCACTGCCACATATGTAAATATGTTAATTATTGTCCGACAGTATTATTTCCCTCGCTGTGTCAAAAAACGACAGTTGTGTCGGAGGGGAGTGGCTAAGTACAGTTGTGTCGGAGGGGAGTGGCTAAGTACAGTTGTGTCGGAGGGGAGTGGCTAAGTACAGTTGTGTCGGAGGGGAGTGGCTAAGTACAGTTGTGTCGGAGGGGAGTGGCTAAGTACAGTTGTGTCGGAGGGGAGTGGCTAAGTACAGTTGTGTCGGAGGGGAGTGGCTAAGTACAGTTGTGTCGGAGGGGAGTGGCTAAGTACAGTTGTGTCGGAGGGGAGTGGCTAAGTACAGTTGTGTCGGAGGGGAGTGGCTAAGTACAGTTGTGTCGGAGGGGAGTGGCTAAGTACAGTTGTGTCGGAGGGGAGTGGCTAAGTACAGTTGTGTCGGAGGGGAGTGGCTAAGTACAGTTGTGTCGGAGGGGAGTGGCTAAGTACAGTTGTGTCGGAGGGGAGTGGCTAAGTACAGTTGTGTCGGAGGGGAGTGGCTAAGTACAGTTGTGTCGGAGGGGAGTGGCTAAGTACAGTTGTGTCGGAGGGGAGTGGCTAAGTACAGTTGTGTCGGAGGGGAGTGGCTAAGTACAGTTGTGTCGGAGGGGAGTGGCTAAGTACAGTTGTGTCGGAGGGGAGTGGCTAAGTACAGTTGTGTCGGAGGGGAGTGGCTAAGTACAGTTGTGTCGGAGGGGAGTGGCTAAGTACAGTTGTGTCGGAGGGGAGTGGCTAAGTACAGTTGTGTCGGAGGGGAGTGGCTAAGTACTTTCGGTCTCACGTGTCGGAGACGGAGACGCAGAAATGACAGCTGGCACTAGAATCCATTCCGAGACAACGGACCCAGTACTGTGTTGGAGGTGTGAAAATATGCTGAGAAACATTCATATCTTTGGAACCGTTTGTGTTAACTATCAACACAGCTGTGTCTGTGAAAGACTAGTATGGCTCGAACAGGAAGCCTTTGATCCAGGAAAATAGAGTTAATTTAGAATTATCTAGTCATTATGTAAATAAGTTAGAGGACGGACTTAGTTCCGATTTGACAATATCCAGCAATAGTTTACACCCACTTAGAATGAGTTGACGAATGAGAGGACAAGGAGGAACTCAGAGTGAGGAGAGAGATATACTGATATACAGACAGATATGCATGTGTGTTAGTTATTGATGGAAGACGGAGGATCGTGACTTAACTTGTAATTGAACCTTTTTGTAATAAAGTCGATTGAAAACTTAGAAGTAGTCCAGCTCCAATCGTCTGTGAAGAGACATCACCTTAACCTCATTGGACCTCACGGCGGGTGCACGACGCAATCCACAAGATGCCTGGTTGATATCTGACGGGGCCCAAGCTCTTCCCATAGCAACAGAGATCCACTGAAAAGGTCTATCCTCTTAACGTGCAACGGCCCGGCCCCGGGCCCTCTTGAGGACAATTTGCCCACTTTGGCGAACTCTAGCGGCTCGGGTGTGCATATCTTTTAATACAATATATATATCGAATTAAAGTCCTATTTGTTGACTGTCGATTGTTTCAGGTGACAAAATCCGTTCAGCGGTTCTCGAGTTACATGCCGATATGTGAGGCGTGCGCCAAAGTACATGGCACAGTTTTATTTCTTCCGAATACCACCCGCTACTCCCGGAGCTCTAGCTCCGTTAATCATTTGGTGATCTCAAAAATCACTAATTTCTCAACGGATTTTTATGAAATTTGGACATGTACTATACAAGACTTCAGGCTATGGACCCAGGGTGTTTTTTCAGCCATACCAATTTTTTGTGATATACTACAGTACTTCTGGATATTGCAACTACTACAGAAAAACGTGAGTAACACGTTTTTCTACAACTCAAGTTCAGACCTATGGTACTCTATTTCATTAGCACTAAAAGTGAATTTTCTTTATTGTATCAGAACCTGCCGAATGTTATCTTTAAGAAGAGACCAGGCTCATGCATGTGATATACGTATAAAGTATAGTATTTTGGTTTGCAAAAAGAGTATGCAGTCCTCAAACACTAAAACTAAAATGGCCACTTTTGGGGGTGCCTGTTAAGAGGCTCCACTTACAGCCTATGAGCATGACGCAGATGGAGAAGATCTTCTCGGAGTTGGTGTTGGGGGAGACGTTCCCGAAGCCCACGCTGGTCAGACTGCTGAAGGTGAAGTAGAGCGCCGTCACGTACTTGTCCTTGATGGAAGGTCCAGAGCCTGAGGGGGGGGGTCACAGAACCACAGTCACAAGAGAAGAAATAATACAGTATGTATTAGGGATGTCCCGATAAAAATTTTTTGCTCCCGATCTGATCCCGATCATGTGATTTTGAGTATCTACCGATACCGATCTTTCCCGATCCGATCCAAAAAATTATAATTTTGTTTTCTCCCATCCCAATTTCTCACATTACATTCACCCTGAATGTTGACGTTATCCAGGTGAAAACTTCATTCAAGCGAGGCATTGCAACCGGAGTAATCTAAAAACTCCGCCTCCAAACTGCTGCTTCATGAGAACAATGGCGCCATCGTCTGTAAAAATCAGGTGACTGCAAGTTCTGCAACTAGTGGATGTCCCTCATCCTTGACATAAATCATTTGATGTATAATTAAATCAAAGGAAATGCGTTTGTTTTGGCAAAATTCTTCTGCTCTGTGTGACAATAAATAAATGAATGATGATATGCAATTTAAAACCAAAACGCAGGCCTCAGTATGAGTTTAAGACGTGATTTTTTTAAATAAAAAAATCACGTGATCGGCCCCCGATAAAATTTATTTATATAGCACATTTAAACATGACACTTGTCAACCAAAGTGCTTCACATAGGATGCTTGGTTCATACACATACAGCTCATTATAGTAATATTCCACAATTATTACAGTTGATAGTAATAATGGCACACATACATTCACACCAACATGCACATTTGTTGATACATGCAGGACTAGTCTTGAGACAGACGTATGGGTATCTCTGCTGCCATGTTAGGCGCGGAACACCCGCACGGGGGGGGGGGGGGGGGGGGGGTATTGGGAGGGCGAGACATCATCCCCCCCAGGATACAGTACGTATATTTATATTTCATTGTGCCTACAGTCTATATACAGTATGTACATGTGTAAATAGCCGGTTACATGCATATATCGGTGTATATAATATATTGTATGTTGGCCTTTCCTTTTCTTTCTCATTATCTTTTCTTTGCCCCAGAGTCAATGCAGTGTTTCCAGAAAGACAACATTGCTGAGCAGTATTCTTCCATCCCCACCTTTAATGGAGTCGTTGTATTGTTTCCCCAGCTGGTCCCCGAGCGAGTGGAGCCAGCCGATAGAGCCGTTCCTCTCCACGTTCCCGATGGCGTACCTGGGAACCACACAGGTATCAGCAATCATTTTCAAACAAGGACAAATAGAGTCATACTGTGTAGATGCCAAGCGCTTTACACAAAGTGCATTTCCTGTGAGCGGCCACTAGGGGCAGAGCGGCTAACCCATACCTGTCAACGTTAGACTGTGAAAAAGATCAGATATATATTTGTATATAGCCCTACCCCAACACTACAGATTAATAGAAAAAAACAGTAACTTTTTATAATTTTTTAGTTCATAGCTCACAATAAACTTCTTAAGACTAAATGTGCCATAAAATATTCCCCATGAATTGTAGCAAATAAATCTTTAATATTTATGCTAAGTCCAATTTACATCACAACTGCAACTCAACTGCAAATATTATGCTAGTTACATTGTTTCTTATGTGTGAGAGAGAGAGAGAGAGAGAGAGAGAGAGAGAGAGAGAGAGAGAGTGAGAGAGAGAGAGAGAGCGAGAGAGAGAGAGAGAGAGAGAGAGAGAGAGAGAGAGAGAGAGAGAGAGAGAGAGAGAGAGAGACTGTCTTGGTCTAATCAATACTAATAGTGTGTTATAGTCTAATCAATAGTCTAATCAATAATAATACTGTGTTATAGTCTAATCAATACTAATGCTGTGTTATAGTCTAATCAATACTGATACTGTGTTATAGTCTAATCAATAATAATACTGTTATAGTCAATGCTGTGTAATGCTCCAGTAATAACATACCAGATACAGGCCAGCCAGTGAGCGATGAGGGCGAAGGTACACATGAGGAGGAAGAGGACGGCTGCCCCGTACTCAGAGTATCGGTCCAACTTCCTGGCCACCCGGACCAATCGCAGGAGCCGGGCCGTCTTCAGCAGGCCAATCAGAGTGGTCGTCTGGTGGGAGTGATGGTAGAGGGATGGAGCGGGGGATAAATAAAATTAGAAAAGGGGGTGATGGTGGGGAGAGAAAGAGAGTGAGAGAGAGAGAGAGAGAGAGAGAGAGAGAGAGAGAGAGAGAGAGAGAGAGAGAGACACGCAGAGATTGAAACAAAAGAGAGAAAGACAGAGACGAATAGCGCAATATCAAGTCAAGTCAAGTCAAGAGTTTTAATTGTCACGGCATACAGGTATACAATGAAATGCGGGTGGTCTTGCCCGCAACGATGTGCAATACAGTGGTACAACATATAATAGAATAAAAAAATGAAAAAAACAACATTGTGCAGTAAACAGGTAACAGGTAACATGGAGTGACATCTCGGTATCTGTACATAGTTATTTACAGAGCATATGGGACATGCTAGTTAGCTTTGGTAGTGCAATACACTGTTCCTGTTATTCTAATTTAAAGTGTCCTTTCCTTTGGCCATAAGTGTGCGTGTGTGCGACATGAGTGTGTGCCCGCTCATGTTAAAGTGTTAAGTGGCTGCTAGTGTGTGAGCGTGCACAGCGTGCGTGTTGTGTGTGTGTTCATGTGTGCTTGTGTGTGGATAGTTCAATGTTCTGAGCACTCAATGTTCATTGTTCATGGCTCTGATGGCCTGAGGGAAGAAGCTGAGCCTAAGCCGCTCTGTCCTAGTAGCTGGGGTTCGCAGGCGTCTGCCTGACCTCAGCAGCTGAAACAGGCTGTTATTGGGGTGGTGAGGGTCTTTCATTATCCTGCAGGCTCTGGATTTGCACCTCTTGTTGTATAGAACCTGCAGGGGGGGTAGTGCAATACCCGTGGTACGCTCGGCTGAGCGCACCACTCTCTGTAGGGCCTTCTTGTCCTGTGCCGTGCTGTTTCCATACCAGGCAGTGATGTTTCCGGTCAGGATGCTCTCTACAGCTCCTGAGTAGAAGGACTGGAGTATCTTCCCCGATACGCTGAACTTCCTTAACTGTCTCAGGTGGTAGAGGCGCTGTTTCGCCTTCTTTACTACTGTGTCTATGTGTGTTGACCATGTCAGGTCCTCTAAGATGTGGACCCCCAGGTACTTAAATATAGATACAGTATAGACCTTTTCAGAAGTATTCCATTGCTATTCCGTTGCTAAGGGAACAGCTTTGGCTCCGGGTCACTTCCTGTCAGCTACTGTATCTGCAAACATTGCAGCAGGAAATAGACTGTCTGGGGCCCATTTATAATGTTTATGTTGTCAAGTTAGAAAAGGTCTAAGTTAGCCTCATATGATAATTACCTAAGAATTTTGTTTGCCAAATCGAGTTTTCTGCCTAACTGTACTCTCCTCACACTCCTCACAAAAAATGCCTAAGTCACCTTATTTGGTTACGCAATGGTTGTTGTGTTTTTGTATTTTTGCAAACTTGTTGATACACCTTATGGAACTTATTTTCTAAATATAAATAAAAAACAGTTTTTTCTTCTTTTACAAAAATCTTGAAAAATGCCTTAGGCAATTATCGTATGAGGCTAACGGTAATCAGGGGTGGAAAGAGTACTGAAATATATTACTCGAGTACAAGTACTGTTACTAAGAGTACTTGTCTAGAAAATAGAGTAAAAGAGTAGCACTCCAAGAAAATAGGTACATACACCTACAGTGCCGTTTAGCCTAGGCATTGTCCAACTAACACCTCTCCCGAAGGCTAACCGGCACTGTCCGCTTCCATTCATTGTGCTAAGCTAGGCTAACGTGCAGCCAGATAGCTTTCTACTGAACGCACGGAGAGGAAACTGGTATCTATCTTCGTGTCTCTCTCTGGAGAAGACGATACGCTAATTTCCCAAAATGTTGGCGTGTTCCTTTAATGTTTTTAGTTTTATGAGAATAGCTCCACCATGAAGCCAGATGACTCCGAACCTTACAGGCCTCCTTGCCCTCTCTCTCTCTCTCTCTGTCCCTCTTTCTCTCCCTCACTCTCTCTCTCTTTCCCCCTCTCCCCCCTCTCTCCCTCCCTATCTCCCTCCCTTTCCCTCTTTCTTGCTTTCCCCCTTCCCCCCTCTCTCCCTCCCTATCTCTCTCTTTCCCTCTTTCTCTCTCCCCCCTCCCTCCCTCCCTTTATCTCTCCACTCCTCTCTCTCTTCTCTGTTACCGTTTCAGCAAAACTTTCCATTTCTTAGCCGCAGGCACCAATTCTCTCTTCATAAAACTCCAACTCTATAATATATAAGCCCCTCTTCCACTCTCTTCCTCCACCTCCCTCCCCCCTCCATCCATCTTTCCATACTTCATTTCCCCTCCATTGTAGTAAAGCAGCAGGTCAAAGGGTCAAGGCTAATATCACATTTACATAGAGAACATAGCTCCCCAAGGCAGGAGAGAGGGAGAGAGCTCGACCGGTAACCCAAAGCCAAATTGATGTCACTCTCTTCCCAATTATATTTGATTGATTGATTGATTGATTGATTGATTGATTGATTTATTGATTGATTTGATGTTTGTAATTGAAATTTAAACAAACGTATTACCATAAAACTATATACAATTTGATAAAAAAAATAACAACCTTAAAAGATAATACAATAAAAGAAACAATCCTCAAAGAACTAACATTTTTTAAGTACTTTAAAACCATAAGAACTGTCTAAAATAAAAAATAAAATACATGGGTATTACCCTGAGGTATTTTCATTCATAAACCAGAGTAAAAATAATGTCCCCCGCCATACAGCTCTTAAATTATAGGAACAATGTTGTAGGAGCTCCCTCTGGTGGAGTAATTGTGCATATCACTGACCTTGACGAAGTAAGTTTGACGATTAGGGACAGCGCTGTGCATAATCTTATAGACTAAACACATCTTAATTAGTTTCACCCTGTCCTCCACTCTGAGCCATTTGAGGCTGGCGAAGTGGACAGGGAGAATGTGAGTCCTGGGATGGAGTGAAAGTAACCAGTTTGTCTAACCAGTTTGTTTAGCAGGGCCTGGGTAACTAATACCTGTGTACCAGGATGTACAGGCAGGGGTGCGTTGCTCATGGGACGGGGTTGCATGCCGTGCAACCGGCTCTGTGAGCAGAAGCACATGCACGCACATGCACGGATGTGCACGCGCGTGCACACAGGAATGCGCTGCACTCGACTGATGCGCCAACTCGCTAAGTACCCACCTGGCTACTTTGCATAACAATAGCGCAGGTCGTCAGGTGTGTTCAAATACGTTCTCAGATACATTCACAGAAAACGTGTGAATGAAATGTGTTACATTCCATTCGTAGAGGCAATTAGGCATTGTCTTTAGTCTGTGCATACGCAAGGGAACATTGAACAACGTGCTGTACAAGTCCCACAAAAAAAAATTATAATAATAATTTCTTCTGATCTCGAAGCTTCGAATTAAAATCGAATCTCGGCCACGAAGCTTCGAATTCCAAAAAAAAATTTGAAGGTCAGCCCTAGAGCTCATACAGGAGGAGATGGTGATTTACTGTATCGAATGCTTTCTGAAGGTCCAGCATGACCATCCCGCAATATTTACCAGCATCTACAGTACCTCCTGTCTAATGAAGTCATTTAGATAAAGCAGACAGGAATCCGTTGAATGTGATTTCCTGAAGCCGGATTGGAATTCATATAGTCGATTTTGTGATGATAAATAATTGTCTTTTATAGATGCTGGTAAAACAAGATTTCTATGAAAAATACTTTGTCCAGCCATATAACACATGCGGCCAAATCACGTCCTGACACCTGAGGAGACCAGAGCATGCATGGTGCATTCTCACCAGTGGGAGATGATACAGGGATGACAGAATATGGCTCATCCAGAAATCAAGGCTTAAGGCCCAACTATGTCTGTCCCGCTACGTTTGGTCGGGTTTAAATTATTTGTGCATTTGTTGGGCAGTGTTGACAATGTTTCCGACAGACAGGCCATTGTCTGTTATCAACTCTTGTTTCTGCAAACACAGGATTACATTAGGTTCTCATTTAAAAACAAACCAACGGACAGCAATACTTGTTGTTGCTGTTTTATCTCCGATTTGTGATGGATCACAAATCCCTTATGTTGGATTCCTTCATTTCTATTAAATATCATTGCACCATTCTCTGATGAGGTAAAGATGGTCTCTTAACATTGTGATACTTGTACGGTAGCATGTAGCGTGTAGCTTGCAGCACATATAGCGCGTAGCTTGTAGCATGTAGCGTGTAGCTTGTAGCATGTATAGCGTGTAGCTTGTAGCATGTAGCATGTAGCTTGTAGCATGTATAGCGTGTAGCCTGCAGCACATATAGCACATAGCTTGTAGCATGTAGCGTGTAGCTTGTAGCACGTATAGCGTGTAGCTTGTAGCATGTAGCGTGGAGGTTGTAGCACGTGTAGCTTGTAGCATGTAGCGTGTAGCTTGTAGCGCATGAGATGGTCCCCACGGCACCTGCTCCAGCTGTAGTTTACACAGAGCACCCAACGTTCTCCTATGTGGTGAAGTGAGTCAGACCCGCATTACGTTTTATTGTACACAGTTCACTTTTGTTTTCTATTGTTTACAAGCTGAATAAATGTCCTACTTCGTATAACCTCTACAGAGAAATCATTTTGTCATTTATTTTGTTTAAATATCCCATCCGGGTTCAAGGGACAGTTCGGATTTTTGGACATTAATTAAGTCGTATGAAATACTTATGTAGTGGAAACATAACATTTGTTTACTTGCCGAGTCCTGTGGTTGGAGTTCTGGCCGGGTGGTGAACTGGGAAGCTTTAGACAAACGGGAGAACCGGGGTCATGAAAACCAAATACATGTAGGCAAAGGGTTAACCACCTCCAAAACAAAACCCTGTTGCCCTCCAGCATTTGGAAACAGCTGATAGGCTGTGTTATCTGTGTAACAGCTCCAGCGTATAGTAATACACTGGCTTCTTCTCAAGGAATAAAAATAGTGATAGCAGAATCCAAGGTGCTGGAGGACAACGATTTAACATAGGGATGACCGGTTTTGTGTTAGAAACACAACCTGCACGTTGTGGTGTGGATTAAAACCTTTTTTGTTTCGGAAAACCATCCAGAACTCCAACCAGGGGACTTGGTAAGTAAGCTAAGAGCTTTACATCCACTAAACTTCTGCCAAGTATTCCACACAACTTAATGTCCAAAAAAATCTGAACTATCCCTTTAAGTTTCACTTTCGATTTTGACAAAGTTGTAATGAGTCTGACCTCCTTTGATTGACAGACAGCTTGTTAGATTTGGAGGGAGATAGCATAGACCAGGGGTGTCAGGCTCTTATTAGGTAGTGGGCTGCATGGATTCCTTCAAATGAGACCTCATGGGGGCTGGATTATATGGAATATGAATCATACATGGGTATATAGGCTGATTCATTATTGGAAATCATTCACGTAGACCTACGGTCTACGGATACTTGCACCAATCAATGAGAAATTGATGGCACATGAGAATAACACGAAATGTAAAATTACATAAAGAGAGAACAATAATTATGAAGAGTGCAGGTTATAGCTATAAAAACGCCAAATTTATGTCTAGAATAGCTGTACCAATCAATAAGAATAACAATGTAAAATTTGACAAAGTAAAAAAGAGCAAAAGTTCAACAAATAGCCTAAAATAAGTAACATAGAAAGCCTTTTTCCTATTCATACAACTCACAGTAATTACATATCATGTTTTAATCTCTGCGCCAGTATGGTTGTGTTAGAGAGTCTATTAGAGTTGGGTTGGCAGTGTTGTCGTGTGTTGTGTATGTTCCTTATTGTGAGTAAAGCCTGCCTCCCGAGTCCCGACCCAGTCCGTGTCTCAGTTCTATGTGCGTAACACTACCTCAACGTGCGCACGCAGGGTAATTCCTTCATTCATAATTCAGAAACCGTGGTTAATCCAGCTGCCCTGTGATCAGTTGATTACATTTTCACTTGCTGGTCGACACCTGACACCTTTTGCCTTTTACCAGTCTGTCGACATCAGGGACCAGTCTCAGTTCATAGCTGCGTCTCCCACGGAGCCAATTTAACTTGGAAAGCACAAATGCTATCATAGAACTGGCTTTCACTTTCCTCTCCGTGCAGAATTAGAAAAATATTTTTCTCCTAGAATAAAAGAGCCTCACATTGCGGACGGTTCTTTGGCTTTGATAGAATTCATAGTTTGGATAACAACATGCATAAGGCTTCTCGATGTAATATACAGTGGACATTCCAGAACTCTTGCTCTGGGCCTCAGCTTTCTCTCAAACGCTTTACAACCACAGACACCTGCTTCTTCCATGCCACTGGTTGGCACACGCTGACTGCGTGACTCCAGTCCACCCCCAGTCTGCTCCCCATTGCTGCACGTATCCGCTTCAAGGCCCTCGACCTAGCATACCGTGCAGCAAAGGGAACCGCTCCCGCCTACCTCCGGTCAATGGTCTCTAACTACACACCCTCAAGACCCCTACGCTCTGCATCTTCTGGCCGCCTCAGACCTACTCCTATCCAAGCTCCCGGAGGGTCATCAAAGACAAGCCGCCTATTCTCAGTCCTTGCCCCACAATGGTGGAATGAACTACCCATCCCAGTTAGGACAGCCAAATCCCGTCCAATCTTTCGCCGTCGACTAAAGACTCACTTCTTCAACCACTATCTGAAATGATTAAAAAAAGAAAAAAAAAATCTAACCCTGACTAACCTTACAATTGTCCTAATAAACTAACCTACACTGTAACACGCAACACTTGATGAACATTGTTACTCAGCTGATAGAGTTGTACCCTTCTTGCTGTTTTGTCGTACAGAACTTGTAAGTCGCTTTGGATAAAAGCGTCAGCTAAATGACTAAATGTAAATGTAAATGTAAATGTCCAGGGTCCCCGATGACGCTAGCGAACAAGTCATTACCCCTGGTAGATTCTGTCATTGGCATCAGCGCTGCAAGCTCAAAGATGCAATTATTCCTAATTTAGCTACATCAGTCACGCCTGTGCTTTTTCATCAATAGCAATAGAGAAGGCAATAAAGGGCTTAACTTTTAGTTGACTGTTCACATTTAGTTTTAGTGTAGTTTAGTTGACTGTTCAAATTT
>NC_140176.1:8434380-8444380 GCF_963971535.1 Notolepis coatsorum
CACAGGGCTTTCAATGAACATCGACATTTCATAAAACTACACTAACTAGCTCACACCAGCCTCTGTGAAAGCTGCTGAAAATATTCATTGCGAAATATTCTGATGTTATTTTTGTGATTATATCTCACGGGGTCAAACAAACCTGAGCGTTATTGCCATAAAATAGAACGTACTTTGTTTCTTTACCTTTCTAAACGTCTAGAAAAATACTTTTCATTACAAAAAACTATACTTACATAGATTTCAATCACGGTCTTTGCTGCCCTGTTATAGGAGGCTGGTGGTAATAAATCCAGATTGAACTCTGCCATTGGAATGAGGAGATTTGGCCCGATCCATAGATGTATGACATGGCCATAATAAGGTTAGTTATAGGCCTGATATTCTATAATCATATTTCAAATTGCATGTGTCCGGATGGCAAAAATTCAAAATTCAGTACTGTATCTACAAAACCCCCTGTAAATCATCTGCCCTTTATTAATTTGCATATTATCTCTCTGCTCCTCCAGCTGACCTGAGTCCGGCCTGAGAGTCTCTGTAACGAGCCAAGCAGACGGTCTGACTTGTAATAAATATCCCCTGAGACACAACAGATCACAGACAGACTCTCATCTGCACGTGTTTGGATCCAGCTGTACGCTCCCCTGAACAGACATGAGTGCACACATGAACACACACACACACACACGCACGCACACACACACACGCGCGCGCACGCACGCACACACACACACACACACACACACATGCACGCACGGACGCACGCACACACACACACACACGCACACGCACGCACGCGCATGCACGCACGCACACACACACACACACACACACACACACACACACACACACACACACACACACACACACACACACACACACACACACACACACACACACACACACACACGCACGCACGCACACACACACACACAGAGTTCACAAATTCTGCTTGGACTTTATGTCTGTATGCAATTATAAACAAGCAATACGCCACATAAACATTGTCTGCAGTCTGTCATATAATACAATATGAATTCTATTATTTGTTGATAATATTTATTGTATGTGCTTAATTGCAAACCAGGTTGAAGTACACAACACTAAACACTACTAATGATAAAAAAACATAATTGTCCACCTGTAACCTGGCTACTAATGATAAAAAACTGAATCATCTACCTGTAGCCTGGCTACTAATGATAAAAAAACATAATCGTCCACCTGTAACCTGCACTGTAAAAAATGTATGTTTTTTCACGGGAAATTCACTGTATTATTTTACAGATTACTTTTGTTTTGCTACTTTAAGGGGAGACACTACAGGTGAATAGGGTAAAAAAATTAACTAATAGATATCACAATTAAAATTCCCCAGTTGATTACTTATATTAAGACAAGACTTTTTTGTATTACAAGTTTTCTGAAATTGTATGTTTAAATATGCAAATGAGGCATTATCTACTTAAATATGCACTAATTTGCATATAATTCCAGGACAGAAATCTGAACATTGGATAAAGCCATTTTCAAAATTATAGTTTCATTTGGTTGACATATTAGAGCCAAAGGTTATTACAGAGGGAATTTTGGATATCTCTTTTTATCACTCCATAAATCAGAAAATACTCCATTCAGTCAATTTTTATGGTAAAATTCCATATTTCGCCATGTTTTTAGGAATAAAATGTGATATAAATCTGGGTATGAATGCGATATCAACAAACCCTTCTGTAAATACCTTCAGAACATAGATATGAATAGAACTGGAAGTTTTGGTGTATGTGAGTGCTACTGAAGTGGAGATTTCTGGCGCAGAGTATGAGGAAAAACTCTTAAAACTCATTTTTGGGAAAACGCCTTCAAAGTTCTGTATTGTAAAATGCCATACTTTTTTTTTTGAAACAGATATTTACAAACACAATATCTAATCAAACCATTAGTAATAGACAACCTAAACACATGCCTGATAACTGAATAATAATAATAATGATGTTATTGAACTGAACAGAACTACACACAGGCTACAAACAGTGTAGTGCAGTGTAGTACCCCCTAATAGGCAAAAAATATTTAAATAGATATCACTATGAAACTTTCCCAGTTTGTTATGTACATATAAACTAAGAAAAAATATATTGCAAGTTTTCTGAAATTTATGTTTATATATGCAAATGAGGCACTTCCCCATTAAATATGTGCACATTTATGGATGCAATAAGGCAAAATGAAGTAAAATAAACAACTAAATGTGTGTTATTGACGTTTTATTGTCATTAGTTTCATAGAAGACATGTTTAGGAAGCAAAATATAACAAAATCTCAAAATCAACAAAAAAAGTATATTTGCCTATTCACCTGCAGTGTCTCGCCAATGCCATACAAATACAGTAAATTACCTTTTATCAAAATATGAACCATTAAATAATAGTTGGAATCTGTAAATGTATTTGATTTTACTGTAATTTGACAGTAAGTATTTGGCAACCGTTGATGCCAGACATTTACCGTTTTCTTGCAGCTTTTTTCCTTACAGTGTGGCTACTAATGATAAACACCAGATTATTCCACCTGTAGCCGGCTACTAATGATAAAAACCAGATTATTCCACCTGTAGCCTGGCTACTAATGATAAACACCAGATTATTCCACCTGTAGCCTGGCTACTAATGATACAAATGCGTCGTCCACTCAGCTGTAAACTAAAGTCCAGCCTGAACTGACCACTTCTCTCAGATGGACAACAGCATTGAGAGTGTTGGCAGCGACACAGAACACGCCTGAATCACCATTACTATAACAACATATAGGTCTATGGATACATGTACGCATGTAGATACACAGATACTAGGTCAGTCACACAGACTCAAACACACGGACGCACACACACACACACACACACACACACACACACACACACACACACACACACACACACACACACACACACACACACACACACACACACACACACACACACACACACATGCACGCACACACACACAGATAATGGAATCTATCTATGCATGCTGACTCCTGAATGTGCAAATAGATACATAGTCACACACACACACGCATGCACGCACGCACGCACACACACACACACACACACACACACACACACACACACACACACACACACACACACACACACACACACACACACACACACACACACATCTCTCTCTCTCTCTCCTTGAGTGCTAGAGTCAGTCTAAGTAGGTGTTCCTCAGTAATATATTACACTGTCTGCCTGCAGTCGCTCTAGATGACAGTGAGAATAAATCCCCATCAGGAGACACTAGGACACGTTAGCCTGTGAAATAATGTGGGCAGGTTCCGTTGGATGGATACGGCATGATGCCACATCCGTCTCTATGGTCATGGCCAATTAAATGTTGTTGGCATCCATTGGATTTTAGGCTATAAAAAATCCTGCAGGCAAATCAATACTACTACACGTATTGGGAGAGTGACAAACAATTCTATAATTTTTATTTTACCTTTATTTCAGGTATTTTCTCTGGATTTATACCTTAGTATACCATCACTCCTATAACACATAGGGCTAGATCCACAAAGAATGGATTGCACGGTGCTACAGTAATTGCACCCTTACCGTGCAGGTGATTGATTGAATGAAAATGTTATTTAACAGATTGCAGAATGGGTACAGTACGGCTCAATACACACAATTGTTAAGGGGATGCAGACCAGAGAAAGACTTTCATTTTGTTTACATCAGGGTCCCCCATTTTCAATTCATAATGAATTGTAAGTAAGGGTGCAATTAGCACCGTGCAATCCATTCTTTGTGGATCTAGCCCATAGTATGAATCAAGACACACATCGATGAGGTAGAGACAATGGAGTTGAAAACAGCCTAAATAAATACTAGCAATATATCGAGAGAGGACATGTGCTGCAAGACTGTTGCAGTTTCTGCTTAAACACATGGAGTGATGGAAGTGATGGAAGTTTAAGGGAGTTTTGGAGGGAGTTCCAGTCTGCAACAAAACAAAAGGAATTCTGACCAAAGGCCGTGGGAATAGATAAAGTAATGTGATCACCGGACCGCAGGTGGTAGTTGTTATGGGAAAGGTGCAGGAGGCTGGAGAGGTATTGAGGTGTCTTGTAAATAAGTAGAAGCCTGCAGTGATGAGGTCGCCTGGTGTGGAGGGAGGGCCAGCCGGTCACTTTATACAGGTCACAATGGTGGGAAAAGGTGCACCGGTGGCAAAACGGATGGCTGATTTGTGGAGAACATCAAGCCTGGTCCACTTGGAAGCCATTTTATAGATGACATCACCATAATCAAACATAAAGAGAATGGTGTGTAGAATGAGAGTACTGTTATATCTATTAGTTATCTATCTATCCTTTTTTTTTTTTTTTTTTATTATTATTGTTATGTTTTTGGTAGATTTTATTTGTTTTTGTTTATCGCTTTATTCTACTGGGCAGTCCAGTAGAGAGAGAGAGGTGAAACGGGAGACAGAGTGGGGGGAAGACATTCGACAAATAACGACGGGTTCGGGAATCGAACCTGGGTCGGCCGCGTCGCGACTCAGCGTGTTATGTGGTTCGCCACTGGGGCGCCCCGTTTTTGGTAGATTTGTATTGGTTTTTACTACCGGGCAGTCCGGTAGAAAGAGAGAGAGAGGAAGAATGGGAGACAGAGCAGGGGAAGACATTCGGCAAAGGACGGCGGGTCCGGGAATCGGACCCGGGTCGCGTCTATTCGAATCCTAACGCATGTATGCTTCCGCGTTCGCGTTTTGCGCTCTGATTGGCCACTGACGTTTCTGGTCGCGCCAATAGTGTGACGGCAAGTTCTTTCGCCGGTTAAGCTTAGGCACTCTTTCGAAGTTGGTTAAGGTTAGAGTTTGTCTTAGAGCAGGGCGATAGAACACCAGCCCTGATTCCAAACTCTAACCTTAAGCAACTTCAAAAGAGTCGCCTAAGCTTAACCAGTGATAAACTAGGCGTTACTGTAGGTAGTTTGCTGCTGGTCGAGGCGGAAATGGGCACGTCACGCGGTTGGGGGCGCACATGTCACATGACCAGAAACGTCAGTGGCCAATCAGATCGCACCAGAAACGGCAGTGGCCAATCAGATTCGCAAAACGTGAACGTGGAAGCATACATGCGTTAGGATTCGAATAGACGCACCCGGGTCGGCCGTGCCGCGACGCAGCGCGTTACGTGGTTCGCCACTTGGGCGCCCCCCTATCTATCTATCCTATCACTGAACCCATCAGATACCCACCTCTCCGTCTCCTGTGCTACGACACCTGCATTTCCCTGCAGGCTTAACAACGATCCATCTTAATTAAAAGAACACGCCAACATTTTGGATAATTAGCTTCTAAATTAGTCTCTCTCTGGAGAAGACGATAAGCGGATTTCCCAAAATGTTGGCGTGTTCCTTTAAACTGCAACAATGTCAGCAATATCTCACCCTGCTCTGTTTCTCTGCCAGTTGTCACTGTGTGCGATGGCAGAGATGTGTTGTAACGGTTGGGAAACCCAGAGACAACCGCTGTGGCCCGTAACAGTAAAAGAAGTGCCTATTTTTCACTATTTTTCTGTCATTCTCCTCTTCTTCACTTATCCCTGTGTTGTTGCATCATCCAGCACACCTGCTGTCACGCCGCTGTTTCATTCTGCTCTCTCCGTTTAGCCTCTATACTCTCTACTTCACCTCCACTTAATCCTCCTCTCCTTCCTGTCAGCCTTCTGCCCTTCCTTCTCTCTGCCTGCTCCTATTTAATCCCCCCTTCCCCTCTCCATCCCTACTTCAGCATTCGGATTCTCTCTCTCTCTCTCTCTCTCTCTCTCTCTCTCTCTCTCTCTCTCTCTCTCTCTCTCTCTCTCTTTCCACATGAAGGGGGTATCGTAATCAATCGTGTCTGTGTGTGTGTGTTTGTGTGTATGTATGTACTACTGTATGTGTGTCTGTGTGTGTGTGTGTCTGTGTGTGTGTGTTTGTATGTATGTACTACTGTATGTGTGTGTGTGTGTGTGTGTGTGTGTGTGTGTGTGTGTGTGTGTGTGTCTCTGTGTATCTATATGTATGTGTGTGTGTGTGTGTCTCTATATGTATGTGTGTGTGTGTGCGTGTGTGTGTGTGTGTCTCTGTGTCTCTATATGTGTGTGTGTCTCTGTGTCTCTATATGTATGTGTGTGTGTGTGTGTGTGTCTCTATATGTATGTGTGTGTGTGTGCGTGTGTGTGTGTGTGTGTGTGTGTGTGTGTGTGTGTGTGTGTGTGCGTGTGTGTGTGTGTGTGTGTGTGTGTGTGCGTGTGTGTGTGTGTGCGTGTCTGTATGTGTGCGTGTGTGTGTGTGTGTGTGTGTGTGTGTGCGTGTGTGCGTGTGTGTGCATGTGTGTGTGTATGTGTGTGTGTGTGTGTGTGTGTGTGTGTGTTTGTCCATCACAGTCATAACTCCCACATTTCTTATCTGATTCAGCTCAAACTCGGCGGACAGGGTGACAGTCTGGTGTGGGGCCTGCTCTGTTGAATTGACCTCAGATCGGTGACAGAGAGACCATCATGTTAGGCGGTGCTGTACCTGGCATAGGGACCAAGATGGCAACCGACAAGATCTGTGACTATGCTAGTGGGGACTAGGGCTGTCCCCGACTAAGGATTGTATAGTCGACTTTGATTGGCCAAAATTTGCCGATAGTCGACTGGTAGTTGACACACACACACACACACATGCACGCACGCATGCACGCACGCGTGCACACACACACGCACACACACACACACACACACACACACACACACACACACACACACACACACACACACACACACACACACACACACTACACACACTACGCACACACACACACACTACACACTACGCATACACACACACACCAAGGAGGCATGTGTGTCTTCTCCTGAAGTATCCGGGGGGATATTCTCAGCCATCTGTAAGAAACCAAGAAGCTCTCTTTGGGGATACACAAATAATAACAATGTGTCCGGAGGGAATGTTAAAAAAGTGCAGCTGTCAGGACAGATTGCAGCTCAGATCTGGTGGAGCTGGATTTAAGATCCGCTTGATGAGGTTTGGCTGAGAGCAGAGAGAGAGACAGCTGTCCCATCAAGTGTTGTCTGTCTCTCCTCACCTGAACTGAGAGCAGAGAGAGAGAGAGAGACAGCTGTCCCATCAAGACCACAGTGTTGTCTCTCCTCACCTGAACTGAGAGCAGAGAGAGAGAGACAGCTGTCCCATCAAGACCACAGTGTTGTCTCGTCACCTGAACTGAGAGCAGAGAGAGAGAGACAGCTGTCCCATCAAGACCACAGTGTTGTCTCGTCACCTGAACTGAGAGCAGAGAGAGAGAGACAGCTGTCCCATCAAGACCACAGTGTTGTCTCGTCACCTGAACTGAGAGCAGAGAGAGAGAGACAGCTGTCCCATCAAGACCACAGTGTTGTCTCTCCTCACCTGAACTGAGAGCAGAGAGAGAGACAGCTGTCCCATCAAGACCACAGTGTTGTCTCATCACCTCACCTGAACTGAGAGCAGAGAGAGAGAGAGAGACAGCTGTCCCATCAAGACCACAGTGTTGTCTCATCACCTGAACTGAGAGCAGAGAGAGAGAGACAGCTGTCCCATCAAGACCACAGTGTTGTCTCACCTCACCTGAACTGAGAGCAGAGAGAGAGAGACAGCTGTCCCATCAAGACCACAGTGTTGTCTCGTCTCACCTGAACTGAGAGCAGAGAGAGAGAGAGAGACAGCTGTCCCATCAAGACCACAGTGTTGTCTGTCTCACCTCACCTGAACTGAGAGCAGAGAGAGAGAGAGAGACAGCTGTCCCATCAAGACCACAGTGTTGTTTGTCTCACCTCACCTGAACTGAGAGCAGAGAGAGAGAGAGACAGCTGTCCCATCAAGACCACAGTGTTGTCTGTCTCACCTGAACTGAGAGCAGAGAGAGAGAGACAGCTGTCCCATCAAGACCACAGTGTTGTCTGTCTCACCTGAACTGAGAGCAGAGAGAGAGAGACAGCTGTCCCATCAAGACCACAGTGTTGTCTCGTCTCACCTGAACTGAGAGCAGAGAGAGAGAGAGAGACAGCTGTCCCATCAAGACCACAGTGTTGTCTGTCTCACCTCACCTGAACTGAGAGCAGAGAGAGAGAGAGAGAGACAGCTGTCCCATCAAGACCACAGTGTTGTCTGTCTCACCTGAACTGAGAGCAGAGAGAGACAGCTATCCCATCAAGACCACAGTGTTGAGTCTTTGTCATGTGGCAGTGAAAGGGTTAACCTTCTGTATTGTCACAGTGAAAGGGTTAACCCTTTGGTAGTGTGGTAGTGAAAGGGTTAGGGGTGTTGGTGGCATTGTGTTCCACTCTCCATTTATCAACCCCAGCAGAGCTGTAAACTGTGGGGGGAATAAAACAATGCCAGTCCAGGCTGGAAGATAAGAGAGAAATAATAATCGATTCCTTGGAACTCTCTGTGATATATTTTTAGCAGGACGTTAATTAACCCGATTCTCTTCCGTTCTATTGTGGTGCAGAGAAGTTGGAGATTGTGGAAGTGACTATAGTGCCTCGTCCCGGCCCCAGTGCATTGTGGGAGGGTTTGTCACATGAATGGACAGCTGTCCTTTGTTGTCTCTGTCCCAGACATGGAGACTGTCTGTCTCTTAATGTCTGTCTCTGTCCAAGACATGGAGACTGTCTGTCTCTTAATGTCTGTCTCTGTCCCAGACAGGGGATGTTTGTCTCCTTAAATACTTTAACACGTTGGGATGAAAAAGCTGTGTCCCTGTTATGCTGCGTTTCTGGTTTGCTTCATGAAATTGAAAGAGGTGGCGTGCATGAATACACACACACACGCACGCACGCACGCACGCACGCACACACGCACGCACACACGCACACGCACACACACACACACACACACACATGGACACACACACACACACACACGCATCTGTGTGCATATCTTGGAGGATGTAGATATGTGTGTGTGCATGTGCATGTGTGTATGTGTGTGTCCATGTGTGTGTGTGTGTGTGTGTGTGTGTGTGTGTGCGTGTGTGTGTGTGTGTGTGTGTGTGTGTGTGAGTGTGTGTGTTTGTTTATATCTATGTGTGAGGGTATAACAGAGAGAGAGAGAGAGAGAGAGAGAGAGAGAGAGAGAGAGAGAGAGAGAGAGAGAGAGAGAGAGAGAGAGAGAGAGAGAGAGAGAGAGAGAGAGACACACCAACAGTCTAGAGAGGGGGAAGAGGTGAGAGGGTAGAGAGGGATGGAGAGCAAGAGAGAGAGAGAGAGAGAGAGAGAGAGAGAGAGAGAGAGAGAGAGAGAGAGAGAGAGAGAAAGAGACAGAGACAGAGACAGAGAGAGACAGAAAGAGAGACACAGAGAGAGAAAGAGACAGAGAGAGACAGAAAGAGAGACCACAGAGAGAGAGAGACAGACAGAGAGAGACAGAGAGACAAAGAGAGAGTAAGTTATGTGTGAAGTTGGACAATGCCTAGGCTAACTGGCACTGTCCGCTTCCATTCATTGTGCTAAGCTAGGCTAACGTGCAGCCAGATAGCTTTCTACTAAACGCACAGAGAGGAAACTGGTATCTATCTTCTTGTCTCTCTCTGGAGCTAAGCTAATTTTCCCAAAATGTTGGCGTGTTCCTTTAACATATTTGCTTTAATTTATTTTTAACAATAAAACGTTAAAAACATGAAAACTATGCTGTTTAAAAAAAGGAAAAAAGGTTCTTGACTGTTTCCTAATCCTCTCAGTGCGGCAGCGTCTGCTCCAGACTAGCACTTAACTCTTTCCTGGAAAGATGTAGTTTTGTATTAGGTAAAAAAAACCACAGATCTCATTTAATTATGCTCAACTCTGCTCTTGACAAAACAGCTAAAAACACAGGCAGCATGACGCTTAAAATATTTAATCAGCTCTCCCTAACGGCGTTTGGGCCCAGAGCCTCAGCAAACACGGTAAATATTTC